>NC_041214.2:19437457-19473556 GCF_002837175.3 Physeter macrocephalus
GCAGGCGGACTCTCAACCACTGCGCCACCAGGGAAGCCCAGATTTTTTTAAAAATATAAGTATAATACAATTTAAAAGTATTCATACAAAAATAAGTTTTTATTCTCTTGAGTTAAAAGCAGTTATGTTATGGAGTGTTAATACTTTCTGGAGGATAATACAAATTAAATATAAATACTTCTAGGGTTAAGATTTTCAGGGTTCATGATACAAAACTCTTTGGGTATTGAGAGGAATAAATAAGCAGACTTTACTTCTGATCTCTGTACCATTTTGACCATTATGTTCCTATAACTGCTTTTTTATTATTAACGATGGTTCCCATTTACTGCCTGCTCCTTCTCTATCACCTGATACTGTGTTTTGCACACATAATCCTGTTAACCCACACATTATCTTTGTGGGGAAGGTACTGTTTTTTAATCCCCATTTCACAGCTTAGGAAGTTGAGACTTGAGAAAGTTAAGTCAAGCAGGGTTCTGAGGTTACCAGCAGAAAGTGGCAATGAGGTCAGGCAACCCTTGAATTCTTTTGTTTTGTTTTGTTTCTTTTTTGGCTGTGGCACGTAGCTTGTGAGATCTTAGTTCCCAACCAGGGACTGAACCCCGGCCCTAGGTAGTGAAATCACAAAGTCCTAACCACTGGAACGCCGGGGAATTCCCAACCCTTGAATTCTTTTTTTTTTTTAATTAATTTTTATTGGAGTATAGTTGCTTTCCAACACTTGAATTCTTTACACCACTGTCTACATTATCTTTAACATATTAGTGCCAAGATTCCTTCCCATAATCCTCTCCTTATGTCATCAGAACTACAGGGATCTGTGGCTCTTTAAATTTAGGGCAATAATTTGGCAGGGAGTAGAGAATGGACTTGAGGACACGGGGAGGGGGAAGGGTAAGCTGGAACGAAGTGAGAGAGTGGCATGGACATATATACACTACCAAACGTAAAAGAGATAGCTAGTGGGAAGCAGCCGCATAGCACAGGGAGATCAGCTCGGTGCTTTGTGACCACCTAGAGGGATGGGATAGGGAGGGTGGGAGGGAGACGCAAGAGGGAGGAGATATGGGAACATATGTATATGTATAACTGATTCACTATGTTATAAAGCAGAAACTACCACACCATTGTAAAGCAATTATACTCCAATAAAGATATTTAAACAATAATAATTTGGAAGGGAGAATTCCTAAATTCACTTCAAACTTATTGCTCATAAAGTCTTAATCAAATTACCCAACTTCTTTTACCTCTTTGTCCTAGGCAGTAAGAGATATGAATTTATTCCTGTTATTATTTTATTGCAAGGTAGAGATAATAGATGTGAACTCTTTAGAGGAAAGCTGTACCCGTCTTATAACAATAAACTCATCAACTGTGATGTCTTGTTTTCCTAACTCACCAGTCTTTCCCTTTCTTTGTCCTTTTTGTGCCCCCTGCAGTTTAAACAGTGCTTGGTGAATAGTGAGCATACAATAAAGAACACTGAATGAAAGACAGATACATAAAGTCAGAATATTTGAGCAAACCGCACATCCGGTGCCAGTATAAGATCCCTTGGTAGTTTTCTCTCTAACCCCCCTGTCCACTGCGGGGTGAAATTTGCCAGACTCCATTCCAACCGCCCCCCTCCAACTTCCTTCTGCAAACATGCCCAGGATTCAGTCTTGAGTGCTCTAATCCAGAGGAAAATGACTTATTTTAAAAAGCAGTAAAAACACCACATTCCTTTGGCACAGGATGAAGACCAGCTCAGCTTTTCAGCCGTTGATCTTTGTCTATTGTTCTCCAAACAGTAAACCACTATTTCCACACCGACAGATTGCAGGCTGCAGTTCTGTCCGAGTCCTGGGCTCCTCATGAATATGAACTGAAGGGCTCTGACCCAGAAAGTGGTAGGTAATCTCGGGGGTGGGGGGAAGGGGGGAGACAGGTAAGGAAAAAAAACAGGCTTGATGTAATTCTCCACTCTTGAAATCTCCTGCAGGTTCTGAGCAGGGTAACATGGGGTCTTGGAAATGTGGAAGCTGCCTGAGTAGTCTGCTGATTCCTCTTGCACTTTGGAGTATAATTGTAAACATATTATTGTATTTCCCCAATGGGCAAGTTTCCTATGCATCCAGCAATAAACTCACCAACTACGTCTGGTATTTTGAAGGAATCTGTTTCTCAGGTATTATGGTAAGTGTGACTTTGGAGACTTGGGATTGCAGAAGGGGGCGTTTTTACTAAGAATTAACTTTTCCTAGCGAAAATGATGAATCATGGAAAAATCATCTAATCCTTGGTTTGGGTTTGGAAGATGGATGGGGGTAAAAAGGCACGTAGTCCATGAGGACTTGGAGGGTACCTTTGTTTTCAGTAAGCTGCTTATTTATGTAGCTCCAGCAATGCAGGAAATTAGTCCTAATGAAAGTTGGTGGGACACTGGCCTAAAGAAATATTATATCCTCAGGAAAGCTGTGTGTCAACTTATGCTATTTAATCTCCAGTGGCATTGCTCTTTCCTGGAACAGATTTTCTGTCTGTACTCAGGATTTCTCTAGCTTGGAGTGGTATTAAGACAGTGGGAAAAGCAGAGATTTGAAGATTCAGACAAACTTGAGTTCCAATCTAAGCTCTGTCATTTGTGTCATGAGAACTTAAAGCAAGTTACTCAATGTCTTTGGGTGGGTGTTTTTGAAAACTAGATCAAAGTATCCACGGTAAGAATCCATGGATGTTTTTCTGATGACTTTGTGCTCTTTAAAAACAAACTGATAGTAAATCATGTTGGCAAATCAGAGGAAAAGAAGTTTTTCCTGATCATATCATTTCTAAAAAAAAACCACACTGTGCACTGCAAGCTTCCTATACCAACGAGAATGCAAAAAAAAAAAATCCATTATAATCTATCTCTACATCTTTGTGGGTGTTTAATTATTATAATATTTGAATAAATATGTTGGAAAGCAGTTTCATTTATTTGTCATTTTGCACGTTAAATTAATAAACTTTGAAATATTAATATACAATGCTACTGAGGGTGCTATGTGCTAGGTACATAATGACTGTTGGTGGTGGTACTATGAATAAATGCAAGCCTTTGGGAGAAATTTTTCGTATGATATATTAAGATCCATGAAAATGCTTATGTCTTTTGACTTGGTAATCCTATATCTGAGCATTCACTCTGAGGAAATAATCCAAAATTAGGAAAGAAATTTATACATAGATGTTTATGGCAGCGTTATTTATAATAGCAACAAGCTAGAAGCATCCTAGCATAGACATGGCAAAATAGATTATGGTCCATTCACTTTATAAAGGATGAAAATTGTAGTTATGAGCATGTAGCAACATGGAAAACACATATTTTATATTAAGTGAGAAAAGATATAACAAAATTGTGAATACATTATGATTGAAATTATGTAAAATATACACATGTGGGAGTACATACTTAAAAGCATGTGAGAGTAATGGTATTTTGGGTAATTTTCCTCCATTATTCTTGAGCCCTCTGTATTGCAGCTATATTTTACAACAAAAGGAGAAAGAAGTTTCTCTTTAAACACGGGCTATGCCTGTGTTTCTCCTTTGGCACAGGACTCTAGGGTCTAGGTCTAATTATTTCTAACAATATTGTAATGAAGCTGGTTACTGCACCTGGTTTATTGTGGCTTATCTTGTCATTGTTTCTCTCAATATATAATTGTAATAAGTGGAAGATTTGCAAGACATTACTAAAGTTAAACCAGAATCTCTTTAAAATTGTGTTAATTAGTGGTGTTGAAAGGAGGAGAATGTAGGACTGTTTGCTTATATTCCATGTAAAATTTAAAACTGTAAAAAGAACCTATTCTCTATTTTTCAATGTCTAGGAATTCTTGAAAAATATTCTTTCAAGATCAAATCCTTTTTGGAGAAAGGAGAGGAATAGAGATAAATAATTAAATGGATAGATAAATAAATGACAGCTGAAGGAATTTGGAAACTGGAAATACTCACTACAAGGAGTAAAATAACAATGAACTCAACTACAAGATTCAGTACTGAACAGTAGAAGGAAAGGATAGGTGGAGAATTTGCCAGAAGCAATTTATGGTCCATACCTGCCCAAACCAAGGACTATAATCTTGGGCTGGCCAAAAAGATAGTTCGGGTTTCTCTGTACCTGAACGAACTTTTTGGCCAACCCAATAGTAAAGAAATCCATGTTCTTTCCGGAACTTGAGCCCTTTGTCTAAGATACCAAGAAAGGGAAGTAGAATACACTGAATTCTCCCAGTTTGTTGGCTTCATACAGACAAAACCCACTGGAAAATCTGAATCTAAGATGATCTGAATACTCGGGGAAATTGAATTTACTTTACTTTGGATTAAGAGATTTCATTTCAGATTAACCATACCTTTCACCTGTATTCCCAGAGGGAATGTAAGTAGAAAGAGGCTGGCAAATGGAAAAGTCTGGTGAATGGTTTTCCTTTGTCCTCCACAACTGAGTCAGTGAGAAGTGCATCTTTGCCGCAGAGGGTGGTATTCTCATGTCCATACCATTTGCCCCTCCTTAATCATCAGCTTTTGATAACTATAATAATAACAGCTAACATTTATCAATCACATGTTATGAATCAAGCACACTATTCAAAGTTTTACATACAATAGCTCATAACAACCCAAAGAGGTGAGTTCTCAGCACCATTTTATAGGAAAGGACTTTGGAGTTCATACAGTTATTAAGTGGCAGAACTGAGATTTGAACCCAGAGCTACCTGATCCCAGAGTCTATGCTTTGAAGCACTGTGCTCTGATTATGAGCATGAATGCAAACTAGTATCCCATTTCTGATATTTTTTCTCTTCCCTACTATAGATGCTTATAGTAGCAGCAATTCTTCTTGTACTGGAGAATGATAACAACTATAAATGTTGCCAGAGTGAAAACTGCAGCAAAAAATACATGGTAAGAACAATAGTATTTTGAGGATGGTTGAGTGTGCTCTGGCTTTCTTTCCTCTCACTTGGAAACGTGAAAGTATTGACACTATTGTACCCTCTCCATCATCCTTTCAGTTCAGAGCCCAAGAGTTTACTCCAAATATTATCTATTTTGTCTACAGTTTTCCTCCACTTTTGTTCTGCTGATGTTCTTCTAGCAATTCAATATTTAAAGATACATGAAATTAGAAAATAATATTACCTTTTCCTAACTGGGTTTCTGTGAATCTATTTTTTCCCTTATCAACTTTATTGAAGACTAATTTACATATAATAAATGCCATCCATTGAAAGTGTAAAATTCCATGAGTTTTGACAGTTAACTCCACCCGTGAAACTACCATCATAGTCAAGATATGGAACATTTTCATCACCCCCAAAAGATAATCGTTGATCTCTTTGTGTCATTATAGATTAGTGTGCATTTTATATAAATAGAATCATACAGTATTGGTCTTCTGTATCTGGCTTCTTTCACACAGCATTAGATTTATCTCAGAGTTGGGTATATATGATGTACATTTTTAAAGCTAGAACTTTTAAAATAATTAAAATAGAGTCAAGAGAGAATAATACAACCACATTTTCTAAGCCTATGCTCAACACATAAGCACTGGGTTCCTGTATTTCCACCATCATCCACCTCCCCCTCCTCATGTCATCATTATTTATTCATATTTGCATAGCACTTCATAGTTTGTTCACATTTACCCAATGAATTATATCATTGCTACTCCTGGTTTATAGATGAGTCACCTGTGACTCAAAGAGAATATGATTCATTAACTAGGAGGAGCTTTGCCAGAGGTCTGGGAGACATTCTTTGCAGCAGTGGTTCCACATGTTGTCTGCACATTGCAATGATCTGGGAGCTTGGCCTTAGAGTCCCACCCCCAGAGACTCTGACTTAGTTGGTACGAGGTGCAATTACATTTAAATATGCAGCCAAGATGGTATGGCTTACTTTCTTTGACTGTTGCTTTTGGAAGATTAAATTAGTTGTTTAATTCACCATTGTGCCCCTAGTGGGGAAGAATTAGAAGACCAAAATACTCTCCCTCTATGAGTGTGTGTGTATGTGTGTGTGTGTGTGTGTGTGTGTGTGTGTCTACTTTCTTAACCAATTGAATCAAACATCCCCCAGTAACTGTTGGTATTATACTACAGGAAAGCTTTCAAAATGGGCTAGGTGAAGCAATGGATTCAGGTAAATTTTAACCTATGTACTCAGGGAATTTCTAGAAAAGAAATGTTTGTACCATTAAGTATCTAATAAAAATCCATGTGTTCAATTTGCCTTAACTCATTATTAGCATCTCCAGCACAAATGGATGCTAGAAATAGTGTAGAGTCTGGACACTGTCTTATAGTCAACATTGGATGAGTTGACTGGCATCTCAGTGGGAAGAGCAGGAGGAAGGGAGAGAGGATTCCCTGGATTTTCTGCTTGGTTCTTTCAAAGTATGCTCTAGGATAGGGGTCCTAACTGATATGCCCCCAGATGCCAAATACCTGATGGCAGTGAAATATGTAGACATTAGAGAAAATTTTCTATTTAAGGAAGAGAGGAAGCTGCTACTCAGGTCCAGCCAATTTCTACCACCACAATATTGGGCAATAATTCTCAATTTTCAATAGGAAGTAGAAATATGGAGTTTTAAGTAAAACTTCACAATTATAAAATGTCGGCAATTAATTCTCATTTAAACTAAAGAAAACACAACTTGCAGGCCAAATTTGAGTCTGCACCAGTTTGTAACTTCTGAAGCTCTAGAATGGAGATTTAGGTCATCTAAGATTCATTGTGTAGAGGAGAAAAACAGTTTCCTCAACCCTCTTTGGGTCCCTGGTTGGGTCTGAAAATTAATCTGATGACAGGTTAACATGAGAAAAGCATACAAATTTTATTGAAGTTTTACATGTACACGTGTGATTTCACAAGAGAATGAAGACCCGAAGATGTGACTAGAGCAGGAAGCATCTAAACTTTTTAGATAAAGAAATAATAACTTTGTGAAGAATTGACAAGACAGAGAGATTTGGGTTAGGGATAGAAAAAGGTGAAGAAGTAACTAGGAAGATAAGGTTTAGTTAAACAACATTTATTTATACAGAGTTCTTGGCCCCAAATCTTAGTCTCTGGTAATAAGAATGTCTTCCTTCCTCCTGGTACAGGGAGGGTATCTTTCACCTGGGAGTTTTATGACCTGTTTCAGGGAAGAAGGGTGAGAAGGTGGGGGAGGTCAGAGTGAACTTCCTGCTTCTGCCATTTCCTCAGACCCCTTCAGCTTAAGATATTAATATGCCAAGGTGCTGTATTTTGGGCTAGTGTGTCTTGAACCCCATCATTCTTCTGTCTGAAACTTCCCTCAAGAAGATTCACAGTCCAGAAACTGAAGGAGTAGATTGTCCCATAACCCAATGAACCAGTCCCTCAGCCCTGGACATTTGTATGTAAACAAACAAACAAAACAAAAAAACAAGTTAATGGTTAGAACAAACTATAAACTCAGTTTTTGAGCCTAGAGGGCAGCCAGTTGAGAAGATTTCTAGATGTTGGAACTCCAAGCATCTTCAGATGGAGTGAGAACAGGGAAAGGTAATCTGACACTTCCCTGGTTCATAGTTTGAATGTCTCTGGAGATGTCATCAGGTATTCTGGTGAACTCTCTGAGAGACCTACACAGCAACAGGCACAAAGATTGTCTAATATGAGCTATGGCGGTGCTTTCTCTGAAGTTTATATCAAGTTGTCCAGCTTTAGCTTTGTCCAGTTTTGGGAAAAGGGCAGTTTTAGTTCTCAATAATTCCAAATCAGAAGGCTAGGAGAAAAACTGGAAACATTAATTTGGGGAATTGTAGCCAGATACTGGAGGAAACTAAAAGAATTTAGGACTCAGTCCAGTGTATAGGTAGATAACAAAAACTCAAAGACAATGAATAGGACTAGAATCTGATATCCATGAGGGTGTGCTATGTCTTTCCAATGAAACGTATTTTTTTCTCTACAGTCACCCTCATTTCTATCAGAAATAACCAAAGTAAGACTAATTTGTTTGTGAAATAAATCTAGTCTCATTAAACTTGGCCTGATTATTTACATAAGTGCAGCAAGAATAGTGATGACCATATAAGCTCTTTTAATGTCTACTTTGCTGGAACTTTTCATAAAGAAGCTCAGATCAGACTTTTAAAATCCTCTCCAGGCTAAGAAGACAAGCCATCAGACTATGTATAAAATTCCTATAGATTTGGGTTAATTTCTCTCTTCTTTAGGTCCCCCAAATATCCTGAGATTTCTGGGCCTGCCAGGAAGTGACATTCCTTACTCACCTGGTAAAGCTGCTGGAAACCCTGTAAACAAGGTACCAGGCCACTTTTTCCAAGGAACTTCATTGGCTCCATAAAGTCAACCTTAGATCCTTAAAGTTGTCTGGTCATATCTGATTCTATGAACATTCTCAAATATGACATTCTAGTCAAAGCCTTGGTAATATAACCAATGTTTCCAACTGTGTCCTGTTGCAAGGAGAACAGATTCTTATTGAACTTATGCAAATAATTATATTGCCATAAATATAAGAATAATCACTGAGGGTTTTCAAATTTTGGAGGGATCAGGTAGGGAGAAAAAGTAATTGTTTCATCTTTGTTCATAAAGGTATGCTTTACAAAATTGCTCTAAGTCATAGATAGCTGAAGAAAAAAAAACAGTTTCCTTAAATATGGAAAGCAAAACATTAAGAACCAGCAAAGTTTTAAAGAGAAAGTAATAAAGAATTATAACTCATCAGTTTATTCAGTCCCATGTAATTAATTTTTCTTCTGCTTGGTTTTGTGTTAGCCGTTTTATGAATCCATCAGTTTCTCCATTAGTATTTTGGAAATTTTTACTCAGTTCAGTGGTATGATCTTAACGTTATCAGAAACCTATACTTGTTAGAGTTCTTTCTATGAATCACTTTTAAGACAAGCACTTCTGCAAAAGCATCAGAGTAAAACAATAACTCTCTGTAAATGACAAAAGACTTTAAAATGGCCATGGTTAAACATCTGATGAGAGTTTATTATAATGCAAAAGACAGTAAAATTTGGTTATTTCTGAGACATATGACATTTAAAGATAATAACTAGAATTATGACTGATAATGTTATACCAGGATATAGATTTCTAGGGATGCCATATAATTTCTGGAACACTTATATAATAACATGTACCCATACAAATATAACCTAAAAAGGTTAAAAAATCACTTCTTATTTGACAAAGCTTCCCATGTAATTTAACATATCAAGTAAACCTAATTAGTTTGGTATCTCTCTGTCTCTCCCTCTCTCTCTCTCTTAAAGGACAGAGAACAAATTACTGAGATGTTCCAGGGGCCCTCTGGAAAATCCCAGTTAGTTTGAGGTCAAGACTTCATTTAGAATTTAATTTGGGGGGAAATTTGTCAAAAATATCAAATAGGATCATGTCACTGTGAAACAATACATAGTGATCCATTTAACTCAAGTTAAACAATTTCAAAGGTAAATACAGAAAGTTACATAGTTGTAAAAAAAAAAAAACTTGACTCTTTAAGTAGAGAAGACTCAGTTGTCTTAAGTAATCAAAGATGTGGTAAAAACAAACAAGTCCCTGAAGCCCAGGGAATTATTTTGATAAAACACAAAATCTTTGCTTTTTGGGTAGATTACCCAAAAGGTTAAAAGCCTTTCATGATTTCTTATCAAGAGGAGACTAATAGTCCAATAAAATGTGTCCTTTTAGGGGTGATAAGACCCAATTCTAGTTTTTCATCAGTGTACTTTTTTTTTTTAAGCATCTTTATTGGAGTATAATTGCTTTACAATGGTGTGTTAGTTTCTGCTTTATAACAAAATGAATCAGCTATACATATACATATATCCCCATATCTCCTCCCTCTTGCGTCTCCCTCCCTCCCACCCTCCCTATCCCACCCCTATAGGTGGTCACAAAGCACCGAGCTGATCTCCCTGTGCTAGGCAGCTGCTTCCCGCTAGGTATCTATTTTACATTTGGTAGTGTATATATGTCCCTGACACTCTCTCACTTTGTCCCAGCTTACACTTCCCCCTCCCTATGTCAAGTCCATTCTCTATGTCTGCATTTTTATTCCTGTCCTGCCCCTAGGTTCTGCAGAACCTTTTTTTTTTTTAGATTCCATATATATGTGTTAGCATACGGTATTTGTTTTTCTCTTTCTGACTTACTTCACTCTGCATCAGTGTACTTTTGATATTAAGGCCAGCTTGACCACATAAGATTTCCTCTCTCTCTTTTCTCAGCTCTCTATATTCATTCAATTTGTCCTTTTTTCTCTTTCTGAACAACCAGCTTTTTTACTTCAGGACAAAATTACTGTTTTCCCTTAACAAAAACACATCTCCATAATTCATACCTTTAACCAAAAGCACATTGTACTTTTCTTGCATACAGAATCATTCCCTTATTACTTCTAGTAGCTTTAATTACATATATTAGAATTCTTAACTCTTAGAAATTTTAATTTCTAGTGAAAACTAGGAAGTAAGCAATTGTGAACTGTCTGTTACATATGAACATTCTGTTGATTGGAAAATTTATGAAGATATTATTTCATAATTTCTGGAAGTATACATTTCCTCATAGTACAACTTTTCAGTGTGGCAAGAGACATGTTTACTAACAAATTCAAATATCTTTAGTTCCTCTGCGATAGGAAGAAAAAAATAGGTAAAATTATGTTCAGTAATTAATGTTTCAGTATTTTATCTTATTCAGAAATGATCTAGATATCCAATGAATTTCTATCACTTAGTATAAATTTAAGGTTTCAAGTTAGCAAAAAGATTTTAGAAGCTTTTTTTCTTTTGCTGTATTTCTCACCCGTGACTCATTTATTTTTTTAACTGGAAGTTTGTACTTTTTAATCTCCCTCATCTGTTTGGTGAGGGAGTTATTTTAAAGTAGACATATTTTATAAAACATAATTATTGTTGAAAAGTTCATTTGTAAACTTTTATCACACATTTATTTAATTCACTTGTTCTTAATTATGTTTAGATTACTCATGAACATTTTATGAGACACTAGACAAGGTTAGCTGTTATCTTGTTATTTTTTCTGGTTGACAAACATTATAACATATATATATATTAAACAAGCATAAACGTCGCAGAAACAAAGAATCTAAAAATTAAACATACAGTTTCTCTCTTTTTTTTAACTACTGTGCTTGGCAGACATTAAACAATGTATTTTTAATGTATGTTTTATTTTTAGGTTGAATTTATGGTTTTTATCATCTTGAACATCTAGTAGAGATAATATGTTTTTTTCACTAGTAAACCTAGGTAGAAAACAATAGTATGACTGCATTATATTTAATGCTGACAACTCTAAAGTTATGCCTTTTTTTCCAACAATTTAAAAACTAGCTTTATTTACCAAAGATTATTCCAGATCATGTGACTGAAGCTTTGAATTAGTTTTTATATTTCTGAGAGTTTCAGGAATACTTAATTTTTGTGACTGCTCATTTATATCTATGCTAATTAGAATAGAACTCCTTTGAGAGATTTGATAAATTAATTTGGTAATAACATTGGGAGGTAGGAAAATATCTCACATCTATAACATACATATATTGACACAAATAAACATACAGACAGATGCAAACAGAGATCTTATAGCTTTTGTTTTTAAATTTTAACCACGTGTCATGTACATTAATACAAAACTCATTAGTTTATAAAAGAATCCAAATTGGCAGATCGAACAAATTATGGTTTTCCATTCGTATGGCTAAACCTTTTTACTGATATTTGTGGAGATGACCTTTAAGATTTGTATCTGCCCTTGACAAGTAAACTTATGGAGGCTGTGGACTAGATTTTGAGTGAGGAAGCTTTTATAGTTTTTTTTTTTTCAAAGCCTCTTTTCCTTTTTTCCCCTCACTCTCAGGTGGTTGTGAACAGTGTTTTAGCTATCTCCTGGGATGTTTACATTTCAAAAACATGGTTAAGAGTTACATCTCTGAGGGACAGAGAAAAGATATAGGTTTTCTCTTAGATGGAGTTTTAGGACATATCTTTCTATTATCAGAAATCTAAGGTAATCACTACTTAAATGTTTTTGTCTTTTTCTTGAATACAGGACAGTTCTGTTTCCAGCATCCTGATCTTTTACAATATCTGCCAACATTTTGTGTTAGTATCAATAGAAGAGGTTTGGGGATTGGTAAGGTTTAGTGGACTTTTGCTTTTACAGCTGCATTTATGGTTTTGTAAAGCCTCAATTCATAAGACAAGGACAGCTGTATTTTAATTCCTCAAAGAACTGGTTTGCAGCCTGAATGATATCAAGAGGCTGACCTGCCTATCTGACTACATTATCTTCAAGTTGCTTCCTTGTATCAGGTGGAAGATTTCCAACTAAGATGGAAATGGAAAGATTTCTATCTTCTAGATTTAGAGCTGTGTGTCTTTGGAATGTTTTCATAAATCATTCCACAAAGCCTTCGCATGTTTTCTTTTCCTGTGAGTACAGAGCTCCATTTCTGCTTAGGAGAGGAGGCCTTCACAAAAAATGTTCCTATCAGGCTCTGAATATCAACCTCACATTCTGTCAACTTCTGACCATAAAGCTCTTTAGAAAAAAAAAAAAAGTTTCAAATATTTAAACCAAAGGTATACTTTATCAAGTGACTCAAAACCAATACTTAACCATGGATGAAGAGGTGTCCCCAAAGAGGGTGCAAGAGATGCAGCCTTCTCAAGATCCAAAACCACTTCCAGAGATAACTGTTGGGTTGCACTCTACAGGCCTACAAGGCCTGTGTTTGTCCAGCTTCAAGACTAAAGAAAGAGCGTGGAGTCAACAACAGAGACATCAATGGTTTAATGGATGGGGGAGCTTATGCGTCTGAAGCAAGGTCCTGGAGCGATACCCCACTGTGTGCAGCGGATGGAGGGCAGGATGTGGTGGCAGTCTTTGCTCGAGGTGGGGGGAGGGGTAGATTGCCAACTATAGGGGGAATTATGTCAGGTTGGCTCATCAGTTTCCAGGGAAACCAGCAGAGGGGCACGCCCTTCACTGCCCCTTTGATAAGAACAGTCTTTAAGTGGGGCCTGGGGCATGTACATAGGAAGGTCAGTCTTGCGAGTAGCGTGTAGGTGAAGCAGACACTGGTCAGCAGCGAATGCATAGAGAGCAAGAGAGCAACCGTCTTGAGTGGCCTGACCATACAGTAGCCAAAAGAAAGGAAACTTGGACAACCCCTCCGCAGAGCTGGTAACAGTCGGGAGGATGCTAGCCACAAATGGGGCGCAACCACATTTCTGTACAGCCATGCTGGGGAGGCTTGCCATCTGACAGTCGGCTGCCTGCAAAAGCAAGAACTGACACTTGCATGCCCTGATGGGCAGAAAGCCAAGCCAAATTCTCAGGACACAAAACAAGAGACAAACAGGAAAGCAATAGCCGTCCCTGGGAGGGAAAAGATCAATAACCAGTGGGTACCCCGAAACCAAATTGGAATCAGAGTCACAATCTCAAGAACTAATTCTTGCAAATGTTTGTCTCCTGCCAATCTGAATCTGGAAAGGAAAGGACCCTTATCATCTTCACCCGACTGGTTTCGCCAGGCAGAGGTTGAAAAGATAACTTGGCAAGAATTCTTCTGCCAGCTTTTGTCAGAGGTCTAGGACCTCTGACTGCAGCTTCCAGATTGAGCAAGGTGTTCTCCAGGAGATGGCACCCCACGGTGGGTCCCAGAAACTGTAGGGGAGAAAAAAGTTTTCCTCAACCTTTTTAGGGTCCCTAACTGGGTCTGAAAATTAAGCTGACAAAGACAGATTGAGAAAAGCATACAAATTTTGTTGAATTTTTCCATGTACACAGGAGTCTTCACAAAAGAATGAAGACCCGAAGATGTGACCAGAGCAGGAAGTTTCTACACCTTTTAGTCAAAGAAACAACAATAAATTTGTAAAGAATTGGCAAGTCAGAGGGGTTTGGACTAGGAGTACTAAATGGTGAAGAAGTAACTAGGAAGGTAAGGTTTAGCTTAACAAGATTTGTTTATACAGATTTCTTGGCCCCAAATTTCCAGTCTCTGGTAGTAAGAATGTTTTCCTTCCTCCAGGTGCAGGGAGGGTATGTTTCACATGGGAGTTTTATGACCTGTTTCGGGGAAGAAGGGTGAGAAGGTGGGGGAGGTCAGAGTGAACTTCCTGCTTCTGCCATTTCCACAAACTCCTTCGGCTTAAGATATTAATATGCCAAGATGCCATATTTTGGAGCAGCATGACGTGAACCCCATGAACTTCTTGGTTGCTATCCATTCCTCTGTGGTGTCGCATCTTCTGCCAACTTTCTGTGGGTTGTTATCTCTGGAAAACAAATACTGGCCAAATAAGGGCACTTGAAATAATAGATAATATTTTGATTATGCTTTTCACTTTTCAAATAATTTTTGTATGCATTGTATCCTTTAATTTTTGAAACAGCCCTATTATGTAGGCACTGGAAACATCTAAATCATCTACATTCTACGGACAATGACACTGTGACTCAGAGAGAATCTTATTCCCACTTTATTTTGAGGCTTACTTCGATTGTGCAATTGTATCCACTCATTAGATTGTAATTTATATATGTATATATATATGTATATATATATATATATATATATATATATATATATATTATGCTATGGTTGTAAATTCACCAAATGAAGAAATTCTTCACTGATCTTTCCAGCAAACTGCTTAAGGCCATTTGGTAAATAAGGAGCTCAATCTTTTGAAAACGTCCTTCTTCCTTTTTCAAAGATGGCATTGGCAAATAGGTAAATATTTTTTACAAAGTATAACTAACAGAAATCTATTGTAAAAAAAACTATCTCATCTCATGATAAGGCAAAACTCTACTAACAATCAATATGAGAAACTTAACTTGAAAGAGCTTTCCTCGTATGTGAAGTTGCCAATGAGATTACTAGTATCAAGTAGGAAAAAAGCATAATTGTTCTTTCCTTCTTTGTGTTTTTAAAATGCTTTTTTTCTGATTTTCCATAATGATCATGTATTGATGTTATGTTTATAAAATAACTCCAAGCAAAGAAATATAATTTGATATAAACTTTTTTCCAAAAATTGCAGGTTTTTTGTTCTTTTTCTGGTCTCAGCTATTGAATTTATCAACTGGCTACTGCATGTTTCTGTTTGGTCATCCTACTCTCACTTGAAATCAACATTTTTTAAACTAAATTAAATTTTCTCCCAAACAATACTGCTTTTCTTGGCATCCCTATTTCTGTCTCCTTTTCACTCAAGTCCCAAACTCTGGAATTTTTTTCAGCCCATCTCCAGCTACTCATTTCCTCCTCAATGTCTTTTTGTCCAGTGCATGTCTTTGTTGCCACAACTTGACGTTTTCTCCAGATGGAATTCTTATTTGGGGGCTCTCTCACTTCTGGTTGGTATGCCACCACTGCCGGAGTAATTTTCCAAAATCATTTATTGGTTCATGTCACTTCCTTGCTCAAAAATTAATTCCATGACTTGTTGGAAAAAGAGCTATTCCAGGTCTAAGGCAGCATAAATTCAAACTGATCTTGGGACATCTTGTGCCAGGAAGCAAGGAAGTATTCAAGGAATGATAGGGGTATGTTGAAGGGTACAGGAATTGACTTGAAGGGATGTTCCGACTGGTCATATTTGAACAATTTGAGCATCGAAAGGAATAATAACAATTATGAGTTATAACATAATGAATTAGAAAATCCGTGCGTATTATAATAATAATAATAATACAGAAAGAGAGGGGCAGAGGAGAGAAACGGGAAATAGAAGTTCTTCTGTACAGAAAAATGATAACTTACAAATGCAGGAGAAATGAAAGAATTAGAAAAGCAGTACCTTACAACCGCTTATCGTGATAATCGGCGATCAGTGAATATGATCATCATCGGTAGATGCTAAATCCATCTGGTGAAATGTCTTTAGGGAACAAGATATGGCACAGTCTCAAAGTATTACCTCACAAATTACTTCCTAATTGCAAAGTAGAAAATGTACATTTCTAGATCTGAAGGACACCACTTTAAACAAGAGATCAAATTTAGCATCATCTGTAGCAGTGAGAGGCCCATAATGTACCCACGCCAATCACAGGTTCTTGCCAAAGTGTTTAATCCAAGTCCAATTGTGAGGAAACAAACGGAAAAGCCCTGAATGTGGGACTTTCTATAAGACAACTGGCTGGGATTCTTTACAAACAATTTAATATCCTGAAAGAAGAAAGGCAGCAAGACTAGTATAGATTAAAGGAAACTAAAGAGATGTAACCTTGTGCATAAACTTTCATTGGATCCTGTACAAAAAAGGAAAAACAATTGCAGAATAATAGAATATCTTTATTCTTGGGACATAAGTGCTGGTGCATTTAGGGGTGAGATATCCCAATGTCTGCAACCTACTTTCAAATGGTTAAGCAACAAAAATGTAAATAAATATATGTGTTTGTCGATGTACATACACATACCGAGAGAGAGAGAGAGAGCAAGCAAAAATAGTAAAATAGTCACAGAAGTTGAGTCTAGAGGCTTCCCTGGTGGCACAGTGGTTGAGAGTCCGCCTGCCGATGCAGGGGACATGGGTTCGAGCCCTGGTCTGGGAAGATCCCACATGCCACGGAGCAACTGGGCCCGTGAGCCACAACTGCTGAGCCTGTGCGTCTGGAGCTTGTGCTCCGCAACGGGAGAGGCCTCGACAGTGAGAGGCCCGCGCACCGCGATGAAGAGTGGCCCCCCCGCTCGCCGCAACTAGAGAAAGCCCTCGCACAGAAACGAAGACCCAGCACAGCCAAAAATACATAAATAAATAAATAAAAATTAAAAAAAAAAAAGTTGAGTCTAAGAAAAAGGTACTATACCTTCAACTTTTTTGTAGATTTGAAAAAAAATTTTAATAAAAGGCTGTGGGAGAAAAATCCACTTACCCTGAAGGATGAAGTCCAGTCTCCTTGATCCAGCATCCAAGGCCACCTTCTGCCTGGATCTCCCAAGTTACACTCACGTTATAAGTGATATAAGGGCTGGATTGTGTCTTATCAGCCCTGCTTTCTCAGTTTTAGCACCATGCCAAGCTTCTCCCCTCTACTCATCTGTAGGAATCCCTTTTAGATCAGATCAATCTACTTAGTCTCAAAACTTAGCTTGTATGGATCTGTCGGTGAACATTGCTCATTCTTTCTACTCAAATGAAAATACCCTCCTCCCCATCAATCCCATGCTCACTTGAGTATAAACATGCCCATCTAGGCTAACACATGATATTTCCCCACATATTCCTGTGTGCGAACATATTCAAATATCATCTTCATAAGAGACAAACAAGGATCATAGCTTTTGATTCTTAGAGAACCCACCCTACCTAGAAAATAACATGTCTTCAATAAAGAAGTATATAGATTGATTGATCACATCCTTTCATTGCATTTATGTATGAGTTGATCATTATTTTGATATCAAAGCTCCAGAAAAAAAGGGGAGAAATTTAGTAAATTAACTCATTTTCTCTATGGAATGCCAAAGAAAAAAATCATTTAAAAACTTATTTTTAAGATCAAGTGGGTTTGGATTAATGTTTCCTTTTTTCCTGTGGACATTTGTTATTACACAGGCTGCAGTAGGCTTGGATGAGTAGGGGAAGTTGCCTATCTGATCACTTATTCACAATATCCCCTTGTCTCATTCTATGGCACTAACCTCCTTCTATGTTTAATTTAGACACTGCTGTCGATGATCTTTTCTGCCCTTGGAATTGCTTTCTCTGGATACTGCCTGGTCATATCTGCTTTGGGCCTGCTTCAGGGCCCTTACTGCCGTACCCTTGAAGGCTGGGAGTACGCCTTTGAAGGCACTGCAGGACGGTAAGGAATAATTCCCTGACTTGGGAGGAGATCTGAAAGTCGGAGACACCTGGCTTCCATGCCCATACTCATTTTCCATGATCACTTTGCGGTTCTGTGTGTCTACCTTAGTCCAGAATATTCCTAATAGTTTACTAATGTCCAGACCAATTTGTTCCTACACAGAACTCTGTTTAGATCTTTTTTTCTCCAGTCTTTTAATGTCACGTGCATTCACTATTTTAAGGCTGTCGTGGACATTTCCGAATGAAAGGCATGTTCCTGCCATACTGCAGAACAGGGCTTCGTCGTTATTGGGCTCTGGCAATTGCTGGAGCTTGGGGCTTGGGTGGCTCTGGGAAGTCAGTCTTGTTTTATGGCCAGGTTGGACACGGAGTCTGTTACAGAAGTGAAAGGGCTTGGCTGGGAGAGAATCACAGTGCCCTTGGATGGTGCCATCCGGAGCTATACCATTAGGGGCCACACGGAGGTAGAACCAGGCAAGGTGAGCACCCAAGTGAGATCCAGGGACATGAGTAGGTGCAGGAGTTTGTGGAAGGAGCCAAGAGCTTATCGAGCATGTACTGAAGAAGAGTCCAAGGGGTAGCCTTGCTCCGAAGGCTGGTAGTTCAGTCAAGTGTTGAAGGACCCAGTCCTGGATCACAGAATGCCTCACACTGGCATTGTGCTGGCTCATGGCCCTACCAGCTCGGGAGGGAGCAGGGCCCAGACAGAGATACAAGAAGATCTACTCAATCTCTCCCTGTCTTGTACTGCACGGACAATTCCAATGGAATAAAATGAGGGGGTGTCGGTACCATTCCCTGAGAAAGTTACACTTTCTTCTCAACTCCCCATGGCTGGCTCTATTGTTCAAAGCCCACATCCGTTTGAGGTTTTACCTGCTCACCTCAGCCTGCACAGCACAACTGCTTCTGTGCCCATAGCTGCCTTTATTCTAAAGTGTCCACGAGGTACCCCATGCTCTGAGCAGAGCTCTCCCTCAGGTCAGGAGAACCTAGAAAATTACTTCAGGTCTTTCTGAACACTTGGAGGAGACACTCCTTTGGGATTGAAAGGGCTCAGGAAAGGGGACCCTAATGTAGAAAGTCCCACTGGGTACAAAGAGTCGTTCTTTATGCCACCAGCCCCTGAACTTTTCCCCACCCCCAAAACAAGTAAGCCTCCAATTTCAATGCAGGAATCTGAGGCTGCCCACATGCCTCTTCATTCTTCCTTTAAAGTTGCCCTTGATATTTGTATTCACCTGATTCCAGCTCTATAAAGGTGTTTAGAGGTGAAAAATCGGAGGCCATGAAGGGAAGCTAAGTTTCTGGGCCCCTAAAGAAGTTTCCAAGACTTGGTGAATGCAAGGTGGAAGAGCTGTTAATGTTGTCCAAATCACCTCTTCATATGTACATTTATTCAACAAATATTTATTAAGCGCCTACTATGTCCCTGCCTTGGATTAGGTGCTAGACGATCAAAGATAAATAACACAGGTTCACTTCCCTCTAGAAACTCACGCAGATCTGACAGAACATTCTGCTGAGATGGAAGCCTTAGAATGAACATTGCCCTTAGAGCACAGAGCTTCAGTGCTTGTAGATATGGGTTGAAGTCTCCCGTCTCCTACTTACAAGCTGTATGGACTTAGACAAATAAGACAAATATCTGGATATCTCTGAGCCTCTGTAAACTGGAGATAATAATCATTCCTACCTCACAGAACTGAAAATTAAACAGAAGTAAAGCACAGCTTATATTTAATAAGTTCTCAACATGCCAGATTTTATTATTAAAATCATTACTTCGCATAACCTTCTATACCACATGATGGTCTTCCATCTGCCAAGTGGACAGCAAGTTCAGCCATTCAGTTCAGCCGCTGGCATGGTGACCAGCGAGGATCCTGAATCAGTTTCATTCAACAAGCATTTGTTGATCTTTGCAATGCCCCAGGCACTGCCTTAGGCCTTAGACACGGACATTTAGAGATGCATAAATCACAACAGTGTTCTCACAGTACACTGTGTCGTGAGGAACTAGATATACAGATGTAGCTATGGATAGAATTATAACATAACGAAGTACGTGTTGTGTTCAACGGTGTATAGAAATTGTGGAGAGAATGAGTATCAGGGCAAATGTCTCTATTCCTTCCAGACTCTGACAGTGCACTTATGACTCATTCCGTTTATACAAGAAGAATAAATAGGACCGTATCCTAGGAGAAAAAGAGAGATCCTGTAAGGCATCTTGCTTTAAAGTGTTGGATGATCTGTGCAGAGTATATACTGGGAACAGTCTAGAGTGAGGATCTTGAAGGGATTAGCTTCCCTGGTGTCTGAGACTGAGTTAGGAGTAGGAGGGTGTATGAAGTGGGTCTAGGGAAATGATAACAGGAAATTACATCTGTATTGTGCTTTATAGGTTCCAAAGCATTTTTACATACGTCGCATCAAATATTCACAATAACCCTAGGGTTAGATATTTTATACCCATTGTCCAGATCAAAGAGGTAAAATCCCTGGCCCAAGATCCTACAGATTCAGGAGTTCTGACTCCATATTCAGTGCTGTTTACCCCTTGAGACCTAAGGTCCATTAACAATACCAAGAAATTCTCAGAGTGCCTCTGAATGTCCCAGAGCATAGAGAATAAGAAATAAAGAAAGGGAGGAAAGAGAGAGTTAAGGACCACTTGGCTGGCACCAAGGTTGCTTGAATTGCTGTTTTGAAAAAAGGCATCTTGCTATTAACAAGATATTTACAAACAGCTCGGCCTTGTAACTGGGCTTGATTGTTTTTGTTGGGGTGATTTTTTTTTTTGTGAGAAGACCAGTTTTTAATTTCGATTTAGTTCAACAAAGAGAGTGTCACTCTTGGAGAAATGCTAATGGCCATAGCTGACCTGGAAGTGGGCAAAAGACAGGATAATTCAGCATGGTTTTAAGATTATCTTAAAAGTGGAGGTGGTTTAATTCTCAAAATCCTGTGCTACGCTAGACTGATTGAACCATTCAGTCTTTTGCTTTTCCACCTCATAATCTCAACCTTTTTAAGAGCTGCAGAACACACAGTGGACCCCAGACCCCATCAACATCACCTGGGAACATAGAAACCCAAAGTCTCCACCCCATCCAGACCTTCTGAATCTGAAACTCTAGGCTGAGACCCAGCAATCTGCATTTTCACAAGCTTTCCAGATAATCTTGATGTATGCTCAAATTTAAGAACCATTGTTCTAAAAGGCTTTGGGACAGAGTCTAAGAATAATAGCATCATTTCTCTTTGCTCTTTTTTTTTAATGTCAGTTCATTGGTTTGTTTATTTATTTATTTTTGGCTGTGTTGGGTCTTCGTTTCTGTGCGAGGGCTTTCTCCAGTTGCAGCAAGCGGGGGGCCACTCTTCATCGCGGTGCGCGGGCCTCTCACGATCGTGGCCTCTCTTGTTGCGGAGCACGGGCTCCAGACGCGCAGGCTCAGTAGTTGTGGCTCACGGGCCTAGTTGCTCCGCGGCATGTGGGATCTTCCCAGACCAGGGCTCGAACCCCTGTCCCCTGCATCGGCAGGCGGATTCTCAACCACTACACCACCAGGGGCCTCTCACTGTCGCAGCCTCTCTTGTTGCGGAGCACGGGCTCCAGACGCGCAGGCTCAGTAGTTGTGGCTCACGGGCCTAGTTGCTCCGCGGCATGTGGGATCTTCCCAGACCAGGGCTCGAACCCCTGTCCCCTGCATCGGCAGGCGGATTCTCAACCACTACACCACCAGGGAAGCCCTCTCTTTGCTCTTTTACCACCTTGTGATTTTATATCCAGTGCTAGCTCAGCTCAGCCCTGTCCCTGACAGCCTAGGCTAACTTTGGACTCCTAGGAAATGGGCAATCTCTACCTCTCTTGGTATTGACATGTGTGGCCTTTCATTGCTGTTGAACTCTTCAGTATGCATCTTGCCTCCTAAGTGAATTAGAATTGTCTGAGGCAGGCACCATGTTCATAATAAGCATAGCCCTGTGCTATGCATACTATGTGTTTAATTATGTATCTGAATAATTTTATATATTCATTCACATTTAATAATATTGTTTTTTAATCATATATCAGTATCTTAATTTCCCAAACATATGAAAACTTGTAGCCTTCGTCCTTGGACCAAGTCTTTGGCCATGCATCATGTTGACCATTTCCTTCCTCTCTCTCAGCTTCCTTACAGATTCTAGCGTATGGATTCAGTGCCTGGAACCAGCACATGTAGTGGAGTGGAACATCATCTTATTTTCTATTCTCATAGCTCTCAGTGGGCTTCAAGTGATTGTCTGCCTCATCAGAGTAGTCGTTCAGTTGTCCAAGATACTGTGTGGAACCTATTCAGTCATCATCCAGGTAACAGAACCCCACTAGCGCCTGTACCTCCTCCATTTTACCCCCACTGTCCAGGATTCAATGGATCTTGTTGGATGGATTTTAGAATTCCATCATTTTCTTTCCATTCTTACTGCCCTCATGTTTACTCAACCTCTAACACCTCCATTTTTTCTAATATTCCAATGTGTCTGTTGGCTTATCTAAATGGATTGAATCGATGGACTAACTATAAAATCACATTCCATGCTGTATGGTGAAAACACCACAGGTGTTTTAAATGAGCAATGTTTCTATGTAGAAATAACTCAAAGCTCAAAGAAATCTTACCATTTATTGAGAATGTCCCTGTTCATAAAATAATCGAAGGCTCACAACCTAATCCCAGTGATCTAATTTCTCTTTTGAATGCTGCTACATTCAAATAATCCTTCTTTATATTGAGTCATTAGTGAGTGGTTTTGAAGAAGAGAAATATGTCTTTATCCTATTGAAACTACTTCTGCTTCATCTGCTAAAATATTAACGTTAATTTAATTATGGTGGAAACTGCTAAACCTATCCAGCAAGTCCAGAGTAAAGAGAAATCACGAATGAGACATCTTGTATCTTGTTTAACATATAATGTATAATACCTTTCCTTGTAGTTTCAAATAGATATTTTCCTATTTTATCATGTTTTGCATATAAACTATAAGTTTAAGTTGCTACTTGGATTATGGATTATTAATCAAATCAAGTTTACTCACTTTGTTTTTCTTTCTTTTTTTTTTTTTATAGCCTGGAATCATTTGAATAAGAACAAGAATGTTTTTCTTTATCAAGATATGGTCATCTACCTGTGTCTATTGTTTGGACTTGAGGGCCATATTCAGATGATGGCTTTTTTCTCCAGTTGGCGTTTATATTCTCCTCATTGGAAGTGCCTTCCATTTAGAATTTTTTTCTAAGCTATATGTGTCAGGATCTTCAGAAATGTTCATACCCTTTGATCAAATAAATCCAATTTCTATAACCTATACTATGAAAATAAATAAGAATACAAGATAAAGCTTTATGCAGCTACATATATTTGAAAATTATTTAATATTCTGGAAAATTAGAAATACCCAGAGAGTCTAACTTTAGGGGAAGGATTAAATAAAACATGGTTCATTAGTTGTAATATTATGTAAAATTTGAAGATTATGGGTAGTACTATGTGAAAAAGCAGATTACATATTTATGTTTACAGTATAAGCATAACTATCCAAAACAAACAAAACAAAACCAAATAACCAAAATACAGGATAAAAACTAAATCTAGATGGATTTAAACAAAAATGTCAGCTATGGTTGATTTGGGTCATGGAATACCCTTCCTACTTGTCTATATTTTCCAAGTTTTCTTTATTATGTTTTGCTATTAAAATACTTTTTTAAAAAAAACCATATTTTTACTATTAAAAGGTTTACTATTTTTCCAACCTTTAAAGGAATACACTTTTTCCAAATATTTTCCAGCATTGACTATCTGGAAACATCACAGAATAACACTTCAATCAGTGTTCAGTGGGGGGGTTCCCTGGTGGCACAGTGGTTGAGAGTCCGCCTGCCGATGCAGGGGAACCGGGTTCGCGCCCCGGTCCGGGAGGATCCCTGGGCCTGCACGTCCGGAGCCTGTGCTCTGCAACGGGAGAGGCCACAACAGTAACAGGCCCACGTACCGCAAAAAAAAAAAAAAAATGTTCAGTGGGGAAAGCAGTGAGATAGATAAGCCACAAAATGTTGTACAGAAATTTATATAATCTAATTGAGCTCTTGGCATTATTTTTTTAACATCTTTATTGGAGTATAATTGCTTTACAATGGTGTGTTAGTTTCTGCTTTATAACAAAGTGAATCAGATATACATATACATATGTTCCCATATCTCTTCCCTCTTGCATCTCCCTCCCTCCCACCCTCCCTATCCCACCCCTCTAGGCGGTCACAAAGCACCGAGCTGCTCTCCCTGTGCTAATTGGCATAATTTTTTCACTCCTGGTGGTGAGTATGATGAGCTACAAGAAGTAGACTTGAAATGAATGAGCAGTTGAGGACATGCTCAGTGGGTTATAGAAAGTGACCTCTGACCAGTTGATACCTGTTTCATGGGGAGTTACCACTAAATATTTATTTTAAAAAATTTTTTAAAGTAAAACATTTATGAACTTTCTACTTAACCTTGACATGACCTTCTGGAGGACAGCAGTCATGTTTTATATTTTTCCATCATCCGTAGGGCCTAGCCCAAAGCGGACATAGGAGACACTCAATGTTGGACATTCATGCCAGGCTCTTCTGTTCCTCATGGCTGCTCTGCTGAGTACCTGTCTCCATCATGGACCCATTGGGCCTTAACACTTCCACCACTTCCCCATTGCCCTCCTCCATGGACACTGTCAACATTGCTCTACCAACACCAGCCTGGCAGTGGTAGCCAGTAGTCTGGAGAATGCCTCTCTCCTTGGTGCCTGCTCAACCTATAGCCTCCTTTAAGATAGCTGCCCTGTCCACAGCCTTTGCTGAAGTGAGCATCTTGAAAGCAAGCCATGTTGGGTACCACATGACCCCCATGACTGGGACTTAGCTGACAGAACTGGGACTGGCACCCAAGCCATGGGCAACCTATTGTCACTCTAGTGGCCAATGATTTAGCCTAAAGTGAAACACTGTCCAAATGAGATTGGTGGTTATTCTTGCTTGAAAATTTGAATTACAAAACCAAAAATGAAGCAATGCAGACATTGCTGCCAGGAAAACAATTAAAGGATGAGGAAGAAAGCCAGCATACAGAGAGTATCTGATTACTCTATCAAGCCCACAAGCTTGTCATATCCAGCATCCTATCCTCTTTCTCCAAAAGGCTCCTCAGTCCTCTTGTAAATGAACTTCTGGCAGGTCAACCCCACCAGTTTGTCATTAAGACTGTCTCCATTGTGTTTAGATTCATTATGGTACCATACATTGAGTGGACCATGAACAGATGTCAGCTGAATGACTCCACCACAGAACTGGAAACAATGTCTAACAACAGGGGCACAGTCAAATTTAGTACAGTATATCTATCAATAAATCAAATATTAACACAGCCACCCAAATTTTGTATTTAAAGAGTATATGCTGATGATGCAATTTTAAGTAAAAACTGTATATAAATCTTTGTGTGCAGTGTGAACCCAAATTTTAAAATAACCATACAATTACAGACGTGTATAAATAGACGTGTATAAATGTTCAGATACGTAGAAAAATGACTGGAAAATACCTAAATGTTAATAATTATCACCAAATGATGAGACTATGAGTTATATTTCTTGTCTTTACATTGTTCTATATTTTCAAATTTTCCTTGCATTACTTGAAGAATTAGAAAAAAAATGTCATTTAAAAAGCAAGTATCCTCTAATCCTTTCTGTAAAATCCATTTAAGGACCTTAAAATAGGAAAGAACTGGACATGAAGCTATGTGTGTGATAGCCCTTCTCCTTACCTTTTTTAGAAGGTACTCTTTCCATTTTTTAAGTCTCAGATTGAATATTGCCAACTAATCCTAATTAAGAATGATTTCCATTTTGTTCATTTATGCTCTTATATTTATTATTTCTCTCTTATTTTCCTTGCTTCTTTCTCATTGTACTTTTCCTGACATCTTAAATTGAAAGCCTAGCTTATTAATTTTTAACCTTTCTTCTTTTCTTAAAATAAGCATTTACGACTATAGTGGTTCCCTTTCACCTGTTGGAGATACGGTCCAAGGCTCCCATTGAATGCCTGAAACCACCGGTAGTACTGAACCCTATACATACTATTTTTTTTCCTACACCTATAAACCTATGATAAAGTTTAATTTACAAATTAGGCACAGTAAGAGAATAACAACAATACTTAATAATAAAATAGAACAATTATAACAATATATTGTAATAAAAGTTTGTGAATATGATCTCTCTCAAAATATCTTATTGTTCTGTACACACCCTTCTTCTGCTGCTGCTTATGATAATGTGAGAAAATAAAATGACCACATGATGCAATGAGATGAATGACGAAGGGATTGTGATGTAGAGTTAGGCTACTATTGACCTTCTGACCCTATGTCAGAAGGAGGATCATCTGCTTCCGGTTCTCATGGATCATTGGGCCATGACGATATTGATGATGATTGGATGTCAGGAGTGGACGATGTCAATGGCTGGGGATCCCAGGCAGGACAGAGCAGGGCAGCATAATATTTCATCACACTGCTCAGAAGGCATGCAATTTAAAACTTATTTAATTGAATCTTGAATTTTCCACTTAATATTTTCCATTTAATATATTCAGACCTCAGTTGAAATCACAGAAGGTGAAACCACAGACAAGGTGGGGACTAGTCTATGCATTTTTCTTTAAGTACTGCTTTGGCTGCATCTCATAAGTTTTGAAATGTTGCATTTAACTTGTTATTCAGTTATGAATATTTTCTACTTTTCTTTATGATTTATTTTTCAAGCTATGAATGTGCTTTAAAATTCCCAAATATATGAGTTTTTGTTATTTTTTTAGATTTCCACTTTATATGTATTTTGATCACAGAGTATGGTATATATGATTCTGATACTATGAACATTTTTAAGACTTGTTTCATGGCCAATATTTATAAGTGTTCTATTACTTACAAATTATGTTTTCTTCAAATATTGGGTGTAGGATTCTACATGTGTCCATTACTTCAAGCTGTTAATTTTGTTGTTCATATGTTCAGTATCTTTTCTTTTTGGTTGTTTGCTTGATCTAGGGTTTCATGAGGATTAAATGAGTATATTTATGTACACTAACCTATAATATCTATCTGTCTATTATATATGTATGTTTACATAACATATAATATACATTTATATATAAATTTATATATTTTATATATATAAAGCAGTGTTTGGCATGGATAAGATTTATAAGTGCCCTAAACATAGTGGTTTAAAGATGTACTCTGGAGTCAGATTGCTCAGATTCAAATCTGGACTCTGACTGATTAGCTGGTTGACGCTGGTCAACTTTACTTAACCTCTCTGTGCCTCAGTTTCTGAATCTGTAAAACAGGAATAATAATAGAGTTGCTGTGAAGATTAAGTGAGTTAGTACATATAAAGCTTTTAGAACCATGGTGACTTAAATCTGAATCCAAGTGCAGCTGGGGCAGATTTGAAATGGCTGGACTTGGAAATGCCACAAAAACATCAGACGGGAAAGAGGGTGGAAGAAAGTCACAGGGTCACAGGGACAGCACAGGATCACAGGGACAGCACAGCCTCAGGAATTTGGGGAGAGAAAGCAGGCAAAGGTAAGAGGTTGCTAGGCTAGATAGAGTGAAGGAGAAACCAGCACTTCCTTTTATCACACGCTCCAAGACTGTGAACATAATCGCCATTATACTCAGGTTCCTAAAACCCCTGCCTCTGGCCAATACACTTCCATCCCACTGAAAAGCTACAAGGAATAGAGGCAATTCAAGGTTACTATTATGAAAAACACTACTTATATTCAGAAAGACTACTGCCAGTTCTGCTTCCTGCTTTGTGAGAAGAAAATGGGAATTAGGGATAAGATTCCAGTACTTGCAGGAAACCAAGGCAAGGAGTCAAGCTTGAGGGTGCGTAATGGGGCAGGTGGGGAGGATTCGCAAACCTGGCCACTCAAGTAAGAGCCAATCCATGCCTGACCCAAGGAACACAAGCAATACAAATTAAATGATTTTTCTGGGTTAATATGAAAACACCCACAAGCATGCAAGTACGCACACATGCACACACACACTTCCAATTTCATTCCTGCCTAAAATCACATTAAATTTACAATAAAGTGTTTTGTTTTGTTTTTTTAAAGACATAAACCAACAAATATGGGGAAATTAGGGGAGGAGACAACAGCAATAAAAGTTTGGAAGCTACAAAGCATATTGATGACATGTAACCGACAAAAACAACTCAAGAAACATGAAAATCCCAAGTTATCACTGGAGGAAACTGAGAAAACCTGATTTACACCTTGGAATCTTCAAAAGACTCCCAAATGGATAGCAGCAGATTCCTCTGGAACTGGGAGTAAAGGAAGACCTCTAAAATGAGAGGGATTGGGTGCATCCTTATATCCCCTCTCCTTTCCATGCCACTGGGAAGGGGCAAACATCTGAAAGTTTATTCTCTGGAAAGGGTAAAATAGAGGGTCTCTGAATTGGAGAGAGCCAGATTCACCAAAGATAGGCCTACTACACCAGAACCAAAGAGATTAAGTGACTGGTATATCCTGAACGATGAATGCTAAGGCACACCCACCTCCAAGCCCTCTTAACCCACTCAGCTCTCAGAATGCTAGCAGCCAGAATTTTACTTTCCAAGTTGGAGTCTCTTTCTAAGGAGTATGGCCAGTGCAAGAGGAAAAATGTAGATACTTACAGTGGTAGGCTGAATTATACCCATCCCCAAATGCCCATGTCCTAATCCTTACGCCTGTGAATATGTTACCTTGAAATGGACTTTGCAGATGTGATTAAATTAAGAATATTAAAATGGGGAGATTATCCTGGATTATGCAGATGCGTCCAGTGTAATCACAAGGGAGGCAAGAGTATCAGATTCAGAGAGAAGATGTAAGAACAGAAATGTAAATCAGAGAGAAGAGGAGCTGCTACAGTGGTGGTTTTGAGGATGAAGGGAGGGGATCAAGGAATGCAGGCAGCCTGTAGAAACTGGAAAAGTCAAGGAAATGGATTCTCATCTAGAGCCCCTGAAGGAATCCAGGACTGCTGAAATCTTGATTTTAGTCCAGCGCCATTGATTTTGGACTTGTGTTTTATGTCTCTAAGTTTGTGGTTATTTGTCACAGTAGCAATAGAAAACTATTATAAATAATTTGAAATTCCTCAATGATATTTAAATTCCTCAATAAATGGCTCACCCAGTTCACCCAGCAGTGAAATTCAGAGCCAATAAGCCCTACACACACACACACACACACACACTCACACACACACACACACACACATACACACTCACACATACTCAATTCCAATCAGCTCTTTCTTGCATTCATTGCCATCACCAGATAGACAGGGATCCCCAGATGCCTGATGAAAGCCTCCTACAGGAAAGATAGAGACCAAAACAAATTTAAATAAAGACCAATTTGGAGGAAACCAACTTGGAGAAAAGAAAGCTTAAAAAAAACCACAAATATCATTCATTCCTCAGAAAGATAAGAGAAGATTCTGTGTTCATGAAAAAAGAAGAGAATGCTATTTAAAAAGGAACAGTCATAGAACAAAAGAAGAACTCTTGGGAATTAAAAAGATAGCATAAACAAAAAAGTCAGTAGAAGATTTGGAAAATGAAGTCAAGGTGTTACTCAGACACTAGAGCAGAGAGAGGAAGATATATTTTTTTAATGGTGCTAAAACTAAGAAAAATAAAGAACCTGTCAGTCTGAGAAGTCCAATACTAAATAACAGGAATTTCTGTAACAGAGAAGATGGAGGACAGAATCATTATAATTCAAGAAAATTTCATGAAACTGAAGAGCATGAGTATCCAGATGGAAAGGTTATACCAAATGATGTTTAAAAACCCCCAGCTGAAAGGGGATAGTCTATGTGCTTCCAGAGAAAAAAGAACAGGTCCCATATAAAGTATAGGGAATCATATTGGCTTTAAGCTTCCAAACAGCTAAATTGGACAAAGACTATGGGGCAATGCCTTTTAAATTCTGAAGGAAATTATTTCTGTGATACGTGATACTTTCTCATGAGTCAGTTCTCAAAAAAATCCCCCTTCCAAGAAGCTTCTGGAAAATGCACTCCACCAATGAAAGAATTCTTCCTTCAAGAAGAGGAAGAAATAGAATTCAGGAAACAGAAGGTAGAACACAGGAGAGAGGTTAGCAGAATCCCTGGAAAGAAGGGAAGACTGTTCCAGAGCAACACCTGTTCGCCAGGTGTAGAGCAACCAGCTCACTGTAGCAGTGTGACTCGAGAGACAGAAATGCCAGGGCAGTCATCGGCAAGGACCCTGCTGCCAACGTACTATCCTTTGAACGTCAGGACAGCAAGCCTGGCTGCGATTTTTACCTGTATTTGGTTTGGCTTAACCATGTGCTGATGCTGTTCCTGCCTTTCTTTCTGTTCTCCACTGTTTGGATCTCCTAAGGGCACTCACTTCACTCCTGAGATCTGGAGGGGGGGCCACGGAGCCAGACTGTGACCCGGAGACCTTCAGCTTATCTTCTCCCAGGAACGTTCATCCAAGAGTGGCACAGTCGCCTCTCTGAATACAAACTGGTTTATGCTCGCTATTATTTTTTCTTCAAAAATAAACAACAGGGGGAACTTGGCAGTCCAGTGGTTAAGACTTCGCCTTCCAACGCAGGGGGTGTGAGTTCAATCCCTGGTCAGGGAGCTAAGATCCCACAAGCCTTGTGGCCAAAAAACCAAAACATAAAACAGAAGCAATACTGTAACAAATTCAATAAAGATTTTTAAAATGGTCCACATCAAAAAAAAAAATCTTTAAAAAATAAAAAATAAATAAACAACAGGGACTACCCTGATGGTCCAGTGGTTAAGACTTCCGCTTCTAATGCAGGGGGTGCGGGTTCAATCCCTGGTTGGGGAGCGAAGATCCCACATGCCTCGTGGCCAAAAATCCAAAACATAAAACAGAAGTAATATTGTAACAAATTCAATAAAGACTTTAAAAATGGTCCACATCAAAAAAGTCTTAAAAACATTTTTTTTAAACCCAGCATATTCTTTAGGGATAGATACCCAGATAAAATCTTCAAATGATACAGAATAAAACAATTTACTTTCCAGGTGATGAGCTGTGTTCACCAAGGTAGATTCTAGTGTCACCCTGGTGGTTGGTTCCTGGATCTTTAACAATCAGTCGTGGATTTCATACAAAATGTCCTATTGAAAGTCATGGGAAATTCTAGCTCAAGAAAACCCCCAAGCACAGCAACCCAGAGACTCACATTAATATTGAGGTCTTTATCTCATTCTCCAAAATTTGTCAGCCAGCTTCTGTGTAACCCAGATCTGGTCCTGCAGTTCCCTCCGTGTGGCCTCGGATGTTTGAGCTCTGGTGGTGGTAAAGTTCATAACTTGTCACTCTAGGCACTAAGGTTAATATATCTGAGCAACGCTAAAGATGTTTAGAGAAATTTATTTTTATCTGTAGACCAACTTTGGGGCAAGCAACTTCTGGATTCCCCCTCCACCCTTTTATCTTCAACGAGACTCTGGTTCTCTACTTGTAGAACCACTGGTCCTAATGTAGGGATACAGCAGAAGGCACTGAATGGAAGTTGGACCTCCGCTGGGCTGGGAGCTGAGGATTCCTTTGTAGATGAAGAACACAGAACCCAGATGATTGAGTACCACTGAGCTCTCTTGGCATCAGGGCATGAGGCCTCAAGGATCATAAAGTTATTACTGAAAGACCAGAAAAAACGTTCTAGAAATAAGCCTGGGAAATGAGCAAGATGTGGGATTCTCTGTCTCAGGGGACAGGATGAGGTACACTGTCTGACCCTGCAGCCCTAGGGAATCCATCAGGTCTACCATGGTAGGAATCTCTAGAAGTACAGATGCTGCCTGTCATGGAGGGGTCTTTCATCAGCCTCTCTGAACTGGAAAATGAGGCTCCTTTTGGTGTTCTTGGATATGACAGAGCAAGTCTCTGCTCTGCCTCTGAGCTCTGGGCTTCCTCTTCACCTTCTCTAGCAGAGTCAGATAGACCCAGCCCTAAGGGTAAGCGCAGAGAGATTGACAGGAAACATTTGCAAGAATCCTAGAGGCAGTTCCTGGTGTCTGGGGTCAGCTTCTGCAATACCATAAAAAACCCTAAGGATGAGTGCTTTTGGACCGGATGTCTAAGAAGATAGCCAGGGGGAAGGACTGAGGCAGACTAAAAGAGTCCAGGGGCCCAGCTGAGGTTAACTGCCACTAAGTAGTGACACATAGGTTTTTGGAGTTCAGTGATCAGAAATAGGGTTTGATCCCTTATTTTAATGAATGATGAATAAATAATACTAAACTCATCTAGTGAAAGTATGTTTGGGGAATAAGATATGTATTCAATCTCAAAGCAACACCTTTGAAATTACTAATTAAAAAGGGGAAAGGTACCTTTCTAATGGAGAGATCTGGCAGGCATCGCCTTCTTCAAGTGACCAAATTTAGTATAGCAGACACGTCAGTGCTTCCTGCATTTCCCCTTGGTTCACCCAGTTGGGCTTCTGCAGACAGTTCCAGGGCAGGCAGATGACTTTCTGCATCTCTCTACCGGAAGATGTTCTCCAGGTGAAGGAGCACACTTGCACAGCGCACAGGGAAGGCCAGAAGTACTTGGGGGTTAACACCCCATAATGACCTTCAACCAGTCAGAGTTGGTAGATAAATACATAACTTCCTTGCCCTTCATTAGGATAATTCTGAAGGGGAGTATTGTTCAGTCTCAAAAATCCACAGCCGGAATGAGGCCCAGTTGCGCAGAGCGTTAACTCACTCACTTATTGGCTTTTCTTCCCTTCCCTGTCTCACTTCCTTTCTCTCTCATTGTGCTTCCTGGGGTCACATCCCAAATCAACTACTTGTACCCAAATTCTTATCTCAGGGTCTACTTTTAGGAGAGCCCAAACTAAGGTGTGTAACATTACCAATAACAGTGCACACTGACACAACGGGAAGTACAGTGATATTACACTATGTTCTTGCCAAAAGAAGTTTACAAATAAATTATGTTTAAATAATTTTAAGTTGAAAAAAATTTAAATGGTTTAAAAAAAAACAAGAAATGGTTAGCCCGAATCCAATAATGAGGAAACAATCAGACAAATCCAGATTGTGGAATATTCCACAAAACAGCTGCCTAGTGATCTTCAAAAATGTAAATCTAATAAAGGACCAAAAAAAGTCAAGAAATTGTTCTAGAATAGTGAAGACTTAAGAGACCTGACAACCAATTGCAAATATGTTCCTTGATTGGCTCCTGGGTCAGAAAAAGGAAGAAAAAAAAAAGCTATAAGGGACATTATTGAGATAGTTGGGGAAATTTGATTATGGACTGTATATTAGTCAAGTTTTTGGTATCAGTGTTAAATTGGGTGTGATAGTGATATTGTGGTGATATATGAGAATTCCTTGTTCTTAGGAGATGCATGCTGAAGTATTAGGAGTGACATATCTACAAATTACTGTTAAAGGATTCAGAGAAAAAATAAATATGTAGAAAGAGATAAAGCAAATGTAGCAAAAGGTTAACAACTGATGAATCCAGGTAAAGGGAATACACATGTTCACTGCATTAATTATTCCTTCAACTTTTCTGTAGTTTGAAATTTCAAACTAAAAAGTGGGAGGGGGGCAAACAAAGAGTCTGTAAAACACAAAAATGAATAGAATACATGTTTATCAAAGGGCTTGAAAAAGTTACTGTTAAAAGTGCCAGAACAGCTATTATTATGGTTTATATGTTTTAAGCAACTTGAAAGATGAATTCCAAGGAGAATAAATCCATGTTTTTCAAATGAATCATTTATAAGAAAGAATTGATTCTGTTAACCCCTGAAGTCAGATACCCAGCTTGTATATAAAGTCCTTGAAAGGGCTCTTTCAGGATCATTATTTCTTTTTCTCTAATTAAACTTTTTCATAAAAGAGCCAACATTGTCTTCTACCATTTTTATTGTAAGAACCCAGTGATTGTTTAAAGTGATCTTTTTTGATATTACTCTCTATTTAAACATTTCTTCCCATATGACACAAGTATCTTTCCGAATCCATTGTGTCAATATATCTGTTACTCCGTGCTATTTATAGAATGCCAATCAAATGTAAATAATGCAGGATTTGAAAGACACTAAAAGTAATGGAGAACTACCCAAATCACACACAAGGTTCTGACAAATAAGGATCTGGCAGAGTTAGGATAGGAAACATTTAAAGAAAAAGTCAAAAAGTATGATAACAGGTTATGATATCTAAAGAATGATTTGACTATTATAGATTAAGAGATTCCCTTAGGATGCCCTCTAATATTTAGGCGAAATAACCCTACTTGTGAAAGTGCTGCAAAAATCAAAAGTGAAATGAAGGACTCCATATTGTGCTCTCTTAAAGTTTTGTCAATAAAAATGACAGCATTTGAATCTAAACAACATCTTGATTTATTTTTGGTTGATTCTAAAATTTGGTGCAGACTTACAAGACAAATTAAAATTGTGTTAAATATTAGATTGAACTGTGTGGAACTGTCATTTTTATAAATCAAAAAAGTAGAGTTTAAACTAATATAAGATAAAATAAGCTTATTAATTGGTTTGCATTTCTAACAATAAAGTTCTAGTAAAATATTTTGTTTCCAGTTCCAAATGAATTCACTTTAAGTGGCTAATTTTTGGTAACAATTATCTTTGGTTATTTATCTACATTTGGGGTTACAGTGGCATTTGGAGGGCAGAGGTAGAATCCACCCACTGCTTGGAACATTGTTTCAGTGGGAGAAGAGTCATCCTGGGGTCCAAATAATGAATTAAAAATTAATTTTTGCAATCAACCCATTTTTTAACTGATAACATGCTGAAGAATTATGAATGTGACTTTGTTTTAAAAAGATACACATCCAAATGTGCATATCCAAGTGAGTGTCGATATTTTCAAAGCCATCACCGTGGGAGCTTCCACAGACATTTTCATGATAGGGTCAAGGTTACAAACAGTTCTGTGGTATTATCCTCTGGAATCGCCCTGAAATTCTGTGGCAATAATTCCTTTTACTGACTTTCGAGATGGTGAATAGCCATCCACTGAAGATAGGTTGTTTCTTTAGTAATGCAATAAGTAAACAAACTGGGCAATATCTTTGAGGGCACACATAAGAAATGATGTTTATGTTCTTGTCTGGCCATATTTTACTTGTGGCTGTACCGTCACCCACAGGCCCTCTTCAGTCATTATACTGTCTGATTTTATAATGCCATTACCCCCTGAGCAACTGGAAAAGGCAAGGCATGTAGAAACTCTCCATAACTATTTGCTGAATGTTGAGTACATGAATGAAGCTATGACTTCTTATATATGAGTGTCATTCACATACATAGTGAAGTAGAAATGGTTCACAGTTGGTAAACAAAGAAGACAAAAAACTTTTTTTCCAGTACAATGTTCTTTATTGATCTTGCTGCTTTATATCTCAGTATTTCTGGGCAGCTGAGTACCTCTGAGTTGTACCAAGCTCCCCCAGTTCCTCTCCCACAAGAGTCCTGATCCACTTCTAACAGCAAGGAGTTAAGGCTCTGCTAGTTTAGATTAATCTAGTGGTTTAAAATTGTTCTGTTTTCTTTGAAGTACATTGATTTGCAAAATCACTGTTTGCTCATCTTTAAAGGTACAGGGAACCTGGATAGGCAGGACTAGTCAGCACTGTATTGTTAAGGAAAAAAAAAAGATTTCTCATGCTGAGTTGTGCATATTTGTATCTGAAAATAGGAAGTAGGAACATTAGGAAGTATCTGCAAAATGATGTCCACAGAGCCACTGGGTCCTGGTTCCACCAAGTCATTGACTGATAACTTAATCTGAAAACCATCAGCAAAGTTAGTAAAATAGTGAAGCAGAGTAACAATTTTGTGAATGCAAAAGAATCCCTAAAAGTAATCCAGCCCAAAGCAACAAATGCTGGAGAGGGTGTGGAGAAAAGGGAACCCTCTTGCACTGTTGGTGGGAATGTAAATTGATACAGCCACTATGGAGAACAGTATGGAGCTTCCTTAAAAAAC
>NC_041214.2:19473919-19475589 GCF_002837175.3 Physeter macrocephalus
TATGTGGAACCTAGAAAAATGGTACAGATGAACTGGTTTGCAGGGCAGAAATGAGACACAGATGTAGAGAACAAACATATGGACACCAAGGGGGAAAAGTGGCAGGGGGGGTGGTGATGGTGGGATGAACTGGGAGATTGGGATTGACATGTATACACTAATATGTATAAAATAGATAACTAATAAGAACCTGTATAAAAAAATAAGTAAAATTTTAAAATTAAAAAAAAAAAAGTAATCCAGCCCAAAAACTCATAATAAAGAGGAAAATGCCTGAGTTGCAGAGAGAATAATCTGCTTTCCCAACACAGCATGTGGATTAAGGACATGGGCTTTGGAGCCAGAAATGCCTTGGTGTTCAAATACTGGCTCTGTCTCCAGCCAGCTATGTGACTTGGGCTGAGTCTTCCCTTCCTTCTGTTTTAATAACCTCACTCTTGAGGTTGTCAGGATTAACTGTATTAAACTCATAAAGTGCTTAACACAAAGAAAGCACCTCCCAAATTGTTGTTATTATCATTATTGTTGCTGCTGTTGTTTTCCTAGGCCACAAAGCCAGTTTCAGGATACACTACAATACATTCATCCAATAAATATTTATTAGGCACATGCTTTGTACCAAACACTGTTCTAGGTGCTGTAGATACATCAGCAAACAAAACCAACAAAATCCCTTCTGTTATGGAGCTTTCATTTTAGTAAGGACAGACAGGCAATAAACTATAAACCTGATAAATAGGAAAGTTTTACAGTAAATTAGATGATATGTACTAGTGACAAAAAAAAAAAAAAAAGCGGGGTGGGGGGTGCTTCCCTGATTTTAGTAAGGACAGACAGGCAATAAACTATAAACCTGATAAATAGGAAAGTTTTACAGTAAATTAGATGATATGTACTATTGACAAAAAAAAAAAAAAAAGCGGGGTGGGGGGTGCTTCCCTGGTGGTGCAGTGGTTAGGAAACTTCCTGCCAATGCAGGGAACACAGGTTCGAGCCCCGGTCCCGGAAGATTCCACATGCCGCAGAGCACCTAAGCCCAGGTGCCACAATGACTGAGCCTGAGCTCTAGAGCCCACGAGCCACAACTACTGAGCCTGTGTGCCACAACTACTGAAGCCCGTGTGCCTAGAGCCTATGCTCCACAACAAGAGAAGCCACTGCAATGAGAAGCCCGCACACCGCAATGAAGTGTAACCCCCACTCGCTGCAACTAGAGAAAGCCCACATGCAGCAACAAAGACCCAACGCAGCCAGAAATAAATAAATAAATTAATTAATTAATTTAAAAAATTAAATTTAAAAAAAGTAGGGGGATCCAAGCACTGGGGAGAGGAGAGGTGGAGCAGGTGGCAATATTAAATCAGATGGTCAAGACAGACCTCACTTGGAGTGTGACATTTAAGACTGGAGGGAGGCAAAGAAGGGAGCCATCAGGATATCTGAGGGAAGCACAATCAGGCAGAGGGAAGATAGCTCAAGGGCCTTATGTTAAGAGTGGCTGGTGGAGGGGAGGCAAGATGGCGGAAGAGTAAGACGCGGAGATCACCTTCCTCCTCACAGATACATCAGAAGTACAGCTACACGTGGAACTTCTCCTACAGAACACCCACCGAACGCTGGCAGAGGACCTCAGACCTCACAAAAGGCAAGAAACTCCCCACGTACCTGGG
>NC_041214.2:19476176-19476437 GCF_002837175.3 Physeter macrocephalus
GCCTGTGTGCGAGCACAGGTCACTCTCCACACCGCCCCTCCCGGGAGCCTGTGCAGCCCGCCACTGCCGGGGCCCCGGGATCCAGGGACAGCTTCCCCGGGAGAACGCGCGGCGCGTCTCGGGCTGGTGCAGCGTCACGCCGGCCTCTGCCGCCGCAGGCTCTCCCCGCATCCGTGCCCCTCCCTACCCCCTGCCTGTGCCAGAGCCCCCGAATCAGTTGCTCCTTTAACCCCGTCCTGTCTGAGCGAAGGGCAGACGCCC
>NC_041214.2:19481401-19504674 GCF_002837175.3 Physeter macrocephalus
GTATAACTGATTCACTTTGTTGTAAAGGAGAAACTAACACACTATTGTAAAACAGTTATACGCCAATAAAGATGTTAAAAAAAAAAAAAGAGTGGCTGGTATGTTCAAGGAACAGCAAGGAGGTAAGCCTGGCTGGAGCAGAGTAAGCAAAGGAGAGGAAAGGAGAGGTGAGAGAAAAGAGATAATGGGAGCTGAGATCCTTAGGAAGCTTTGAGAGCCATAGAAAGGACTATGGATTTTACTCTGCAAGAAATAAGGAGCCATTGCAAGACTTTGAGTGGAGGAGTGACCTGATGGGATTTATATTCTTAAAGGATCACTCAGGGTTCTGCTTTCTGGGTTTTAATCTTCAGTTTGGCTCAAATGAAATTTTCTTTGTTCTCCTAAAAAAAAAAAAGTATCACTCAGGCTGCTGTATTTAGCATAGACTGAGGGGGGGCAACGGTTGAAGTAGGGAAACTATTTAGGAGACTTTAGAGCACCCCAGAGGGGCATAATGGTGGCTTGACCCAGGGAAGTATATCAGTAGAGGTGGTGAGAAGTGGCTACATTTTAGATATATTTTGCACAGGTGACAGACACGATGTGAAATGTGAGAAAGAAAGAAGTTATGAATGAATCCTAGATTTTTGGCCTGGGATAGGTGTCACTAACTGAGATGAAGAAGGAAATGACTGGAATGGCTTTTGGGGGGATGAGCAAGATAAGTTCATTTTCATAATTCTTATCCTTGTTTTTCTGTAGGTAAGATATTTCCCCTTTCTGGCTTCTTCCAAGATTTTCTCTTTATCTTTGGTTTTCTGCAGTTTGAATATATGTTTAGGTTTAGGTTTTTTGGTGTTGGTATTTTTTTTCCTTTGGTATTTATTCTGGTCTTTGGTGTTGTCTAAGCTTCTTCTTGGATCTGTAGTTTGTGTCTGTCATTAATTGTGGAAAGTTCTTGACCATTATGACTTCAAACATCTATTTTACTCCATTTCTTTCTTCTCCTTCTGGCATTCCAATTTTCTCTATGTTACATCTTTTGAAACTTTCCTACAATTCTTGGATATCCTGTTTTGTTTGTGTGTGTGTGTCTTATTGAGGTATAATTGACATATAGCACTATATTAATTCCAGGTGTACAACATAATGTGTTTTTTGTTTGTTTTCACTCTTTTTTTCTCTTTGCATTTCAGTTTTGGAAGTTTCTATTGACTAATCTTTAAGCTCACTGATTCTCTCCTTGGCTGTGTCCAGTCTAATAAAGCATCAAAAGCATTCTTCATTTCTGTTACAATGTTTTTGATTTCTAGCATTTTCCTTTGATTCTTCCTTAGAATTTTTATCTCTCTACTTACATTACTTATCTGTTTTTGCATGTTGTTTATGTTTTTCATTATAGCCCTTAACATATTTATCATAGTTATCTTAAAATCCCTGTCTGACAATTCCAACATTTGTGTCATATTTGAGTCTGCTCTGTCCCTTCAGACTTTTTTCTTGCTTTTTGTCATGCCTTGTCATTTTTTGTTTAAAGAGGAAGATGTGGTATTGGGTTATGGTTACTGAGGTAAATAGGCCTTTTGTATAAGGATTTATGATAATCCAGCTAAGAGCTGGGCTTGGTTTAATGTTTTTTAATGTTTGCTATAGCTCTGGGTGCCAGAGGCTTCAAACTTTTCTAGAGTCTCCTTTTTTTCTTTTTTTTTTTGGTCTCCCCTCTTGACTTTGGGCCACCTTAAGTATGTCTTCTTAGGGACACACTGTGTCTTGTGGCTCTTTCAATTGTAATCTGCTTTTTTTATACTGGAGCACAGTGGTAAGGTATGAAAGAGGAAGAACATTCTATAATCTAACAATAAATCTCAGTCTTTTTCTTTTTTTTTAAATTTCTTGGCTGCACCGCACAGCATGTGGGATCTTAGTTCACCAACCAGGGATTGAACCAGCACCCCCTTCATTGGAAGCGTGGAGTTTTAACCACTGGACTGCTAGGGAAGTCCCTAAATCTCAGTCTTTTAGTCAGCCTCTGTTTCTCTCCTGTGACCTTCACAGGTGTTTCTTCTGGTATAGCACTTTTCTCTCCCTTAGATGAACAGGAAGGCTATAGAGGGCTGGAATGAGAGACATACCCTTCTCTTATGCCTCTGGGGAAAACCTCTGATCAAGTCTTCCCTCTGGAGAATAAGCCTTTGCTATGGAGAAGTCTCTGGGCCTATTTCACTGGTTTTATTTTTCTCCTTCCCCTGCCATGTGGGAATATTTCTCAGATCTTCACCTTAAGAACTTGGTGGGGTTCCTGGAGATAAAGCCTATGAAAGTATGGCCCTGCCCCACCCACCAGCCCGGCACTGAGGCTATGGCCTCCTGGAGTTTCTCACTCTCATGCTAGTCCATACTCAGCCTCCAGCAGTTCATTAAAATTACCTTTCAAGTGTTCCTAACATTACACTCCAGGGGCTTCTACTCCAGGTAAGTAGATGTCTTCTAGATTCACCTGACTCTCCAGATGTGAGGATAGCAGTTTGCCCTACAAATTCCATTCTCTGATGGGTTCAAAAAAAGTTGTTGAAGTCCAGCTTGTCCAGTGTTTCTTGTTATAAGAATGGTAGTCATGGCTTCCAAGCTCTTCACAAGTTGGAGTTAAAGCTAGAATTCTTAGGAGTTATTTGGGCATGTTGATTTTGAGGTGTCTGTTGGATTCTTGCTACTCGAGGCATGGTTATGCACCTGCAGCACTGTCATTGTCAGAGAGCCAGTGCAGAAATGCAGACTTTCAGGTCCCACCTCAGAACTACAAAATCAGAACTTGCATTTTAAAAGACCCACAGATCTTTCTGGAGATTCATCTGCACATAGATGTTTGAGAAATACTGTATTAAACAATGAAGTGAAGATGTGGAAGAGACCACCATATGCACTGGAGTCTCGAGTTAAGCAGAGAGGTCCAGGCTGGAGACATAAATTTCTGAATTTTTGTCATGTCGTTAGTATTTTAAGCTATGAAATAGGTTTCTTTTTCTAGGGAAAATGAGTGTCAATGTATCTGTAGTTGAATAAGTTGTGTTTATTGCTCGTTGCAGTGTGAGAGAAACCACACCATGGAGAACCTGGAGTATCTCAGAAAAAGTGTGCTAGAAAGGACTTGTTATAGGATTAAGACTAACGTTAGGTGATTTATGGGGGTGCGTAAGGAAGTAGGGCTTTGCTCTGGATTGAAGGCAGTGAGGAAGTAAGGGTAATTGTATGATTGGATGTCTTCATAAATCTTTTCTGTAAGGTAGGAGGGTTAAAGCTAAAGGTGTAATAGGTAAAGAAGCAGCCATCAGTTATGGCCAGGATAAGGGAATATTTGGTTATTCTAAAGGTTTGGACAATGTTCATGTTCCTCATGTGTGTTCAGACATTATTATGGAGTGGTCTTGTTTTTGTCTTGATCTATCCTGGTCACAGTGGTGTTGTCTGATATTTGTGTTCTAGCAATTGTTTATGTTCAACAGGAGAACACCAGGCCTACCTTTGAGTGCCAGGCCAGCTCTGGATGTCAGGAATTGCTTTTCTCTTTCTCATCGGTCCTCAATATCTTCCCTCTATGCCCTTCTATGCCTTGTTTTGTGGGCATCTGGTCCTTCATGGAGTCTAGCCCATACTGTGAAAGCTTGCAATTTATATAGTCTTAACCTGAAAAGGACAGAGGGCTTTATCTGCACTCATCTGTCCCAGCTACTAGTTGCTCTACTTATTTAACCTCCTCTAACCCAGAGGAGTTCAAAGAGGTTAAATAGTTTTCCACAGAGAAGCCTAGATTACAAGGCAGAGCATTTAGTAGTTACAGCATCCACCAGCCTTTAAGGCCTGCGTTTAAATTCTAGCAATAATACCTACTTGCTTTAGCAAGTTGTTTAAAACCCTCTAGTTCCGGTTTCTTCCTCTAGAAAAAGAGCTTAATAAACTTCTCTTTTGGGATTGGCTGACACAATTAGACCTAGTGTTTAGAAAGTGGCTAAGGAAAATCTGGTGGCCATTTCAACAAATGGTGGTTATTGGTAGAAGTAATAGAAAGAATAGAAATGGGTGTAAAAATTGCTGGCATCTTCCCCTTGTCTTTGAACTCCCCATCTTGTCCCCACACCATTTATATTGCATTGGTTTGCCTTATTGGAAGATATGGTTAGAATTATACATTCTGAGTAAAACTTAACATTTGTTGATAATATAGAAGTATACACTCTTCAATTATGGGAGCCAATTAGTAAGATCACATGAAAGAGACATTTGACTTGGAATCCAATGATTTATATTTGACTCCTGGCTCCATAACTGGGAAGTTTACATCCTACAGCAACTTACCTGACCTTCTGAGCTGTAGATACCTCATCTGTTAAACAAGTATGAGGGGTGGGAGCTAGGGGAGAGTGTTTTGAAGATGACTTTGGGTAATATTTTTCTTTTGTAAGGTATTTTATATATTGTAAAGCTTTTTACAAAGAAAGTTCTATTATCATTCAGTCCTTATGCATATTTTTATGTGCTCAATTTATTCCTTAAACTTATTTTCAGTTATGGAATGGAAAAACCAGGAAAGCATTCAAATTTCCCTCCAAGGTATTTGAGCTCATACCTTGGGACCCAATTCAGCGAAGTGTATCTAAATCAGTTGCCTTATTTTCTTGGGCTACCAACCAAGGATATAGTCAAATAATGGTGACCAACTTCAAATCCTGCTGTACCGAAAGACTGATCTACTGAGGGCTATGCAGGAAGGGAAGGACAGAACTTCAAATATCATTTACCTATGGATGAGCCATAAAATACAACATTACCTAAGATAAAGTGCCCCCCTCACTCCCCCCAAAATAGAAGCCAATCCTAGTCTTTTGTTGAGAAGAAAAGAAAAGACCAATGAACATTTACTAACACCATTTTCATTGTCTCGGGGGAGGATGCTAACTTTGAATGCTTACATTGTGTCAGTCTGGAAGAGGTCCTCACAGGAGCCCTGAGGTTTCATTATTATTACCTTCATGTTACAGGTAGGAAGGGACTGGAGTTTAGAATGATTATGCAACTCGTCCCAAATCACACAGCTAGTAAATGGCAGAGTGAGAATTGGAGGTAGATCTGTTTGAAGTGAATACATTAGACTTTTTTGAACTTACTGGGGTGCTTATTGAGGAAAAAATATCCCAGCTGAATGGCTCTTCTATTATCTACATTCCAAAGTAAAATTAATGTTCCTAAAAGAAAGAGGAAGGAAGTTATAGAATTTCGACAAAGGGACATCTGAAAACCCATTTAAGGCATCCTGTCCACCTGCCTGATGGGTGGATCCTTCTACAGCAGCTGGTCTAGGTCACAGTGACAGGGAAAGTTATAAGGTTCTTACATACACAGAGCGAAATGTGGGAGACTGTAGCGTCCAACAATTCCAGCCCAATTGGATCTCCTCACTTAGGTCAGAGAGCCCATCCCTAACTCCTCTCTCGTGAAACCCATCATGTCTGACCTGCATCTTCTCCCCACTCCTTTCAACTGCTTCCCAAAGGGTGCCGGATGTGAATCCCTTCCTCATGGCTCTCTTGTGGGTGATTTCTCCGCCCACCATGGTCCCTCTAGGCCTAGCTTTTCTGAATTTCTTCCAACATCTGCTGGTGACATAAAAATCTGCCAGAGCAGTGGGCTGTTTCCCCAGCTTCCTCTTACAACCCTCCAAAGGATTCACAAATGTGAAAAATGTTGTGATATGACAGCCTGCATGTTTTGACCTGTATAGAATTTAGCAACTGTTGCTTATAAGGAAAATATTTATAGCCTCATTTTTTTAATGCAAAAAAGAAAACAAATTGCAAATATTTTGTTGATTTTTTAAATCAAGTAAATGGAAATGTGCTCTCCTTATAAAAAAACATTTTAAATATAATAATCCTCTCTTCCTCTCAGAACTGTATTTAGTTTATGTCCTTAAGTATGCATATTTATCTGTATGAATGCCCAGAAAAAAATATACTTTGATCTTTTGTATTTTAAAAAATAAATGAAGTACACTCATGATAGAAAAAAATATGCTGCAATTAAAATGAAAGATGTAGACATCTAGGTAGTGATATATAAAGGTCTCTAAGACTTGCAGTTCAGGAATAAAGGCCAAGCTGCAGAACAATACATGCCATATTTGCTGCCTTAATATTTCTAAGTGTTTCTAGACCTAAATCAGAGCGGCACTCTGACTGTTGAAACCACTGTGGCTTTCAAATTGTAAAGTCTCAAACAATACCTAATAGTAATAGATATCCCAATATATGACGATACACAGATCGATGGCAAATAAAGACTCCTACTTTTTTCCTCACTTTTGTAATCCTGGCCAAGGCACTCTATTTATTTGTCCCCCCAAAATTTAACATTTATTTCTTGACATCTCTGGGAGATAAACAGAACAAAAAGAAGTGGTCCCTAATCTATTGGAGTTATAATCTATTAGGGGTAGAGAAAATACCACATAAAAATTTAAACAATGCAAACTAGTGTGTGGTTAATTGCCAGCTTTGATACAGCTGCTTGAAACAGAGGACAGTTATTAGTTAGATCCATTAGACAATAACTAGCTTGTCTAGGTATTAGAAAATTGTAATCTGTCTTCACTTTGTTCTTGCACAATTGCATACACACCAAGCTTTACATAGCTTAGACAAGGTACCTCAAGACTCACTTCACCATCCCTCATAAATAGTACCTCTGGCATACGAGCCTTAAGGTGTGTGCCCAAGTTGTTTTTCAGGAACAAGGAGTCACCTCTCATTCAGTTCAAACCCGTTGAGACCACCGATCCCTCACCTGGGCCTGCTCAAGTGTCTGATAGGTGACCTTTTGACATCAGAGGGCCAAAAACTCCACCCTCAGAACATACTAATGCCACAATTTTCTGAACATGTGTCCCATGAAGAAACACGAAGCTCATTTTTACCTGCGCAGAACGACTGTTACTTCACCTTTTTCTTACCTCCAATCACCTTCCCCCAAGTCTCAGACCACCCTGCTTCTTTAACCCATAAATATCCCAAGCCCCTCGCCTTTGAGGAGGCAGATTTGAGACTTGTTCTTCTCTCTTCTCACTTGACTGCTTGGCGAAAAATCCTTTTCTTTGACGCAAGCCTTGGTGTCTCAGCGTTTGACTTGGTGCCCATCGAGCAAATAAACCTGATTTGGTAACATAATGAATTGAGAAAGAGGGGGATGTCTGTAGACTAGACTAGACTAGAGGTGATTCTTATAATCCAGAAATAGATAAGAATCGTTAGGGGTTGATGGATGATCTGGGTAGCCCATCTACCCGGTAATTCAACAAGCTCTTAATTGGCAACATACACTGGGTCAAGAACCAGTATTCTCTATGTGTTGTGCAACACTTCACCTGGCCTGACTAATGAAAGCTAAACGCATTTGGAATGGAAATGACATATATGTAGATGAAGGGTTTGATGAGCTCTTTTGCAACCCTGATCTATGTAAACAAACACAAAGGAAGAACGTCTGGATTATAAAAGGAAGGCAAACATCACTCAGTTAACCTCTCCAGGAGCAAGGTTTGAAAATGAAGATCCTTTTACCACTGACCTTTCTGGTTTTTATTAGTTCTCCAGGTTGGACAATAGAGAGGCACTACTACACAGGCATTAGAGAAACTACTTGGAATTATGCTCCTACTGGTAAATATATGCTCAATGTAATGCCTATTTCAGAAGATCAGTAAGTAATACCTTCACACTGAAAAAGCTGCTATCAGAAGCAAACGTTGATAATTATTATTCACTGATAAAATGCTGCTAAAGAATTTTCCATGATTGACCTTGTCAGGGCACATTTGCTATTAGAACCGCTTCCTTTGAATTTTTAGTATACGCATGACATGGAAGACAGCTATTAATATAAATCAGAAATTGCTCCTTCCTGGGATAATTGCCACTCTTGCCCTCATGAGGCATATTTCAGGGATCATCTCTAATTCTGTATTTATCATCGATTTTGTTTGAGTGGTGCTCAAGATGTAAAACAACACTTTTCCTTCTGATATGGAGTCTATGGCGGAGATTGTAAAATTGCAGCTCTCTTCTTGATTTCTCTGTTCAGATAATTGGGACCAGGAAATCTAGAGGTTATGAGTCGGGTTCTGATTTACTATATTTGTGTGCCAAATTGCCCCCAATTCTACCAACAAATCCACGAATCATTGAAATGTGTCAACAATCTTAACTTGTAGGAATTGGTCTGCTGCTTGAGAGCCAAAGTAACCTCAGGGTAGGGTTAGAAACCTTTCGTGGTTCAGTACAAAGAATTTGGTAAGTCATTTAAACCGAAATACCATGTATATTACTTGCTACATTTGCATTTGATCTCTTCACCAGAACTTCCAAACTTCTCCTTGCCTACTACCCTGTTTTTGACACCTTCTAGATTTTCACCAGTGTCTGGTTCGCTCTATAAAATTAGGCTGTAACGCTTCTTACTTCTAGTTTCAGTTGATTTAACACTGTTTTCTTTCCAGTCAAACATTGTTCAAGTTCATGTTTGTTTGTTTGTTTGTTTACAGAGAGTTTCAGTCCCAAACATATCTAAAACAAAGCCAAGATAGGATAGGACCTGTTTATAAAAAGGCTTTGTATTTTGAGTACACGGATGATACATTTCAAACGATCATTGAAAAACCATCCTGGTTGGGATTTTTAGGTCCAATCATGAAAGCAGAGACTGGAGACCTCATTTGTGTACATGTGACAAATTTTGCTTCAAGAAACTATAGTTTCCATCCTCACAGAATCACCTGCACTAAAGAAAACGAAGGTAAGTGGGTCCCCTTTCCTTAGATTCCTGAGCTTTTGCTTATGAAGAGCATGAGCCCAAAACCTCAGGAAAAGCAAGGTAATCGTGAAGTAGGAGTAGTTTGGGGTGAATGCGGACTTCTACTTCAGATGTCTTTAATTTGTATATCCCAGATTGATCTTTAATTTCTCATTTGAAATGAGTGGACCCTCCCCCCTGTACCCAGGGCAATTTCTGGGAAAGAAATCACACTTTTCTCTTACGTAAATAAATAAGTATATAATTTGGGGATGGGTAGGAGACACTCATGAGCTAAATGTTAGGTTGGCAGAAATTTTGTTCTGCCTTCATCTCATTTCCATTTCCTAGTGGATGAGGATTAGCTTCTTGGAAAACATCACTGTCAGGTGAAGTCACTATTTTCCAGACAGTATCTTCTCCCCTAGACATCCACACTCACAGCTGCCTGATGGTGTTGGAAAAAGGAAGGGAAGAGAAAGCTAACAAATAGGGTTTTGTGTTCAACATGGAGCAAGGTCGTCTCAAAAGATGATAAATGATAGGTTGGTCTTGCATCAAAGTCTTCTGATGAATGAAGGAATGTTACCTATAATTATCAGATTCCAGCTTCCAGAGGTGGAGATCTGAAGCCAAATTCTAGGAGAGGAAGCAAATAAAGAGAGCACGACCCCAGATTCAGACTAAGGTAGTAGCTCAGTATAATATCAGCTATGCAGAAGGCCACTTCCCAATGCCTGTGGGCAGCTTGTAGATAACATGGATGCTCTTGAGGCCTTGGGTCCCAAAGTCTGATTTGCAGTATAGAAAATACAGAGGGCATCTCAGGATCCTAGCTCTCTGTATCCAAGATCTAGCACATAGTAGGTACACAATAAATATTTGTGGAATCTATCAATAAAGGTGATGATAGTCTGTTAATATGCTGCCTGACTCATTCCAATTTAGTCTGGAAACTGGCCAAACTGGGCATTCAGGTAGAAACCAAGTAAGGGGGATCTAGGGAGACAGGAGGCAGGAGAGAGGAAGGTGGAGATGCACACTTTGTTCTAAAAATACAAATTAACATACATTCATGACTTAATGGAGAAAGCGTGGGTCACATTCAAAACAGTGTCGTCCGGTGGTTACTGTGACCACACTGCAGGTTGTTTTCTAGGCGCTCTCTATCCTGATAACACTACAGGCCCGCAAAAGGAAGATGACCGGCTAGAGCCAGGGGCAGACTATACTTACCGGTGGTTTGTAGAAGAAACTCAGGGGCCTTGTCCCAATGACAGTAACTGCATGACACAGATGTACCACTCCCACGTAGAAACTCTAAAAGATGTGTCTTCAGGACTTCTTGGACGAATTCTGACTTGTAAAAGAGGTTACATTAAAAAAAATCTCATTGTAGCAATAGAGCCAACCAGGATACGTGAGGTCTCCCTCACTCTTCCAGTGGAATTTTGCTATCAAATGAGCTCTCTTTGCCTGCCTTGACCTTGATTCTCCAGTCAAGAAAGTAACGTTGCTACTGGAACTCTGAGCTCTAGATGGCAATCTTGAGTCCAATGCCTCCATTCAAGTCCAAGAGTGCAGGTTGGACACTAGATGGTAGTCTAACCCAGTAATCGTCACCTTAGCCACCTTCACACAAAACTCTGCCACCCTTCTACAGAGAAGTGTTGAACCCACAGGGTGGGAGGAAATAGGGAGATGAGAGGCTGTCTGCCTGTTCCTTGCATGCTCAGTTCCTTAGGTTTCTGTCTGTGGAGGTGCAAGATTTTACTTTTACATTTTGAGTGGAATCAGTTAGAATCACTAGATTATTTCATAGCAAAAAGAATTTTTGCAAAGTGGAAGTTTTGCTGTTTTGTTTCGGGAATCCTGGATAGAGACATGGAAAAAAATATCCACGAGTCTTACGTTCTGATGTTTTCTATAACTGGAAAACCGTAGCTGGTATATCGATGACAATATTAATATATATACTGAATCTGGCCAAGTTAATGCTAGAGATTCTGGCTTCTGGGAGAGCAATCTCATGTGCTGTAAGATTATAAAGAACTTTCTCATTCATTATATCCTATAATTCTAACTTCTATGATTCTATTTCGTGATTTCCCTTTGTTTGAGTTTGTTTAAATGAGTTTTTATTTCCCAGTATTTTACCCCTGGTATGCTGGTTGATAGGCAAGTCGTCTAGTAAATCCTCTTGGTTTCCAAAGTTTCATAGCAAGTAAAGTTAAACAGATGCATTTGTTTCTAACATCTGATATTGATCAAAAGTAGGTGGTGACAGCATAGCAAAGATGTAATTTTAAGGTAATAAAATATTATAGAAGAACAAAGACATAACTGAGCAGATATCTTATGGAAATGTGTTTCTATGTAGAACTTTTCAGAAAAGATGCTCTTGTTATCTCAGTCACCTTTATCCTTGTTTTCTTCTTCCATGGACTTAGCTTCTTTCTATTCTTTTCCCCTTTTCACTGTTTCCCGCTTTTTAGCTTACTTTTCCTCCTCTTGCCTCTAGATTTGTGTGCTCCTCAGCTTTAATCAGAAACAATGCTTATGGCCTCTTTTTCGGGAAAACAGATCAAGTCCTGTCGTAGATTATGCATGAGAACGGTGATGATACTGCCAGGCTTATGTGATGAGAAAATGCATAGAATGTATACCATGTGGCCTTGATCTAACATGCTTGATAGGTTAATTTACATCTGTTTTCAGCAATAAATGGATACATGTATGGAAATCTGCCCAATCTCACCATGTGTGCAGAGGACAGGGTCAAGTGGTATTTTATTGGCATGGCAGGTGTGCTGGACCCACACTCCGTCTTTACCCACGGACAAACTCTGATCTCTCGGAATCACAGAAAAGACACCGTTACCGTCTTCCCTGCCTCAATGCAAGATGCCTTCTTGGTGGCCAGGGGTGCTGGAGAGTGGATGCTGGGCTGTCAGATACATGGTAGGGATTTATTCCTTTTACATAATACAGGGTCAGGGGACTCCCAGGGTTATGACCCATTACAAATGCCTCATCTTTCAAATGCGGGAAACTGCCATTGGGGAGGGGATAAGATTGCCTTTTGGAAAGTCAGTGACACAGTTAGGACTAGAACCCACGTCTCTGACACCTTTAACTTTATGGTAATAAACCCTTTTAGGTATATAGGGATTGTTTTTGTTGTTGTTTTTACAAAAAAGAAGTTTATATTCATTAGCTGGTGAGCCTTACAAGAACCCTGAGTGTCAGACAGAGCATGTATTATTACACCTTTTTTTTAAATTGAGAAAACAAGTTCTAAGAGGTTAAAACACTTACCCAAAACCCTATGAGAGCCAGGAATTATGTAGGACCAAGTAATTCTAATCCAGTACCCAGTAAACCTCCTTATTTTAGTTTATTTCCCTCTTCAATCACACTTCACATTTAATGATAGGAAGGCCTGTTATGAAATTATTGATCTTCTCTATTCTTAAATATGACTAAACTCTACATATAATCATGTAAATGTTTTGTTTTATTTCTCAATCAGTAGACATGATTGTTACTAGAACTGAAGAATTTTTTTCTTTTTGTTTCGTACAAAAATGGGGTTTACTTCTCTGAGAAAAACCTTTCTTTTTTCTAGGTCCCATACGTTGGTCAGCATCATACTTCAATTAATTATTTAAACAACTAAACAACAAGTATTTATTGAGATTTCCTATGTGCTGTGTCCCTCCCAGGGTTGTGAGAAAAAGGAGACCCACACACAGCTATAATAACTCGCCAGAATTTAATGATAAAAAGGTTCTCACTTAGAAAGGAATATTGTTTTAACATATGTTTTAAAGGTTAAAATGTATACTCAGCCCCACTCCTCCTATTTACCTCGTTTACAGATCTTGCCTTTAAATCAGGTCTTTCTTCCTCAACTCTGCAGGAAAATATAGGGTCAGCCTAGGCACAGTTGAGAAAGCTTCTGAAAGTTCTTTGGCTGATGGACCCCATAGCCTTCCCCTGTGTTTCTTCTCTTCCTGTGACCTACAGTTTTGCGGGGGGGGGTTGTTTGTTGGTTTTGTTTTGTTTTTTTGTTTTGTTTTGTTTTTAGGATTTACAAGAATACATGAATAGACTTGCTGGAAAGAAAGGAAGAAAAGAGAGAGGAAGGAGCAGGGGCAGGGGGGAGCAAAGGAGGGAGGGAGAATTTGGCGACAGCAGCAGACAGAAAGAGTGGAAGTCTAATATGGTATCTGGGAGCCACCTCATAGGACCTCCAGAGAGTTGAGAATTAAATAAGCCAGCTGATAAACTTGTGGTAGCTTCACATTGGCCAAGGGGGAGAGTTTACACTACCAAAATTAGCAAAAAAAGAAAAAGAAAGAGAAGAATCAGATTTTGTGTTCACTTTTAGAGAAATGGTTTAAGAATAGACTGTTAGTCTAACCCTACCCCACTACCATCTCAGTTCCCTCTCCAGAGAATAATCCCCGTAAACAAGTTTTCGTGAATACCTGTAAACCTGTTTACCATGCATTTTCATACAATATATATGAACATGTAGAAATAAAAAATACACAGCTATTGTTTTGTGTTTTGTTCTACATAAGTAGATCACACTGCATATACGTTTTATTTAATTATATAACTTAAAAAAATGGCTATTATTTTTATATAATAGGTTTTTCTTTATTCTGCTGCTTGCTTTCTTCACTCATCCATATGCCTTGAAACCTTTTCCATGACATTCCCTATACCTCCAACTTACTCTTTTAAACAGTTGTATAGTTTTCCATATTTGAGATATAGCCTAATTTATTTAACCATTTGCCTACTGATAGATATTTAAATAGCTTTCACCTTCTTGGTTCACTAACAGTGTTATAGCTAACCTCTTTTTATTTCTATCTTTTTATGTATGTGCAAATATGTGTCTTGCTTAACTATGAAGAAGTGAAATTTTTTAATGGAAGGGTTTTTAATTTTAACAAATGCTGCCTAATTGCCTTCCAAAAAGTCTGTATTAATTTACTCTCCCACCAATGTCACTCTAAAATCAAAACACAGGACTGATGCCCTCATGGAAATGTGCCTGCCTTGATTTTCTTCCTGCCTGCCAACTATTTAATCTAATAAACCAACTAACTCATTAGTAATTAATGGTAACAATTTCAGACCCATAAGGGAAAATACTTTTGGCTAAACAGACTCTCAAATTCCTCTTGGTAGGCAGGTGCCATATTCATGTAGGAGCTGTTCCAATGCTGGTTATTATTCTCCACTAATACATGTTCCTCTAACATTCATCTTGGCCTCCTGAGTTTTATACTTGCTTCATACATTTCAGGTTTTTACAGAGATTCCATAAATAAAATACCTCAAATTTCTCAAAGGAAGGGGAAGTTGCAATGTTGTTGGCTACAATTTTAAAAATACGTATGGACTAAGAAAAATGTTTTAATGTTTTCATAACATTCTCTGCTTGGGTTTACTGTTTTTCAGAGGGTATGCAGACCTTCTTCAATGTAAGGAGTTACCAAAACCCTTCGACAGATGTTATTGGGACACAAGTTTTACATTATTATATTGCTGCTGAAGAAATTTTTTGGAACTATTCTCCATCTGGTATAGATTTCTTCACTGGAAATAATTTAACAGCAGCTGGAAGGTAATGATTCAGCAATTAAAATATTTATAGTTAAATAAAGATAATTGGACTTTTTTATAACCTAGCTACTCCTGAAAAGATTTAGGTATCTTATAGTAAAAAGATACTGATAAAATAAAGGTAGGAAAATAATTATAACAATTATTGGAAAATATTGAGCCTAAGGATCATTGCTACACAAAATTTTTCTCTAAAAGCCTTGAAAGTCACTGCCAAGAAAAACGTACTGCTTATCTTTTTCTTAGAGCTAAATTTTAAAATGGATTTATTTTATAATTATGAGATATTTAACAGCACAGTGGATGGTGTTATCAACTGTGTTGTTAAATATCTCATAATTATAAAATAATTTTTGTAAAATAGCAAGAGCAATTTTACAAAAATTCAAAAATATTCCTCATGTATAATTGGTACTTTCCTGCTAAGATCTGAGTATATAATTAATAATTTCTTATGACATCCTTAAATAATTTTATATAAATATTTTTTACTCAATAACACCTAAGGATATACTACCAATTGCTTCTTTAATAACCAAAAACTAAAACTATAATACATTACTGTGACATTGGCATTTAAAAGCACACAAAAAGTTTTTCTGATGGCCCAACTGCTAAATATATTTACCAATTTGAAGATTACAGGAGTTTTAATTCTTTTGGTCTATTGAATGAAAGTTTTATGTCAGAAAACATCAAGTTCTAGAACCACCAAAAAATAATGTTTCCCATAGTATTTTTTTTCTAATTTACTCACAGAAAATTTAAGAAAACTAAGAATGTTATATCAGGTGAATATTTTCTCTTCTTACATTTTAAGCTCATCAATAAATTCAATCTATGTAGTGGAAATTTTGTATTAATTGTGAAAAGGCTATCTGGGCTTAGAGCAAAAATTAGATTCAACTCTCATTTTATATTGACTAAAATAAGTATGAATTAATAGATTCTTTTGGCTTGCATGATTCTCCTGACTATGAAATTTGATGATGTCTCAGCATTGCAAGCCATCATTTCTTACTAGGGAACACTTTTTCTCAGGGGACTCCATTTTATGTTATTATAATAGAATTAAAAAGTCAAGAATGACATCTCTCATCTCAATACTATAGCATCTCAGCACAGTTGTTTTAAAAGCAATGTTGGTTACTACCTGCCTTAAAAAAAATCAGACAAGTGTTTTTAAAATTTTATTCCAAAAGATGTGTAGATAAACTAGTAGGTAGTATACAGACAGACACTTGTATACACATGTACAGACAAAAGACTGAAAAATCATCCATGGAGAATGTTGACAGTGGTTATATAGAGATGGTGGGATTATGAAGATTTTAATTTTCTTTGTCATATTTTTCTTTATTTTCCAAATTTTCTACAATGAGTATACATTGTTTTTATAAATAAATTACAAGTACTTTAAAACAGATGCATGTAGGTTCTTGCTTTCTTTTCACATGATCACTGTAAATTTAAACGTTCTTTGTGTATCTGCTTTCTCTGTACAGTGAATCCCGGCTCTATTTTGAACAAGGCTCAAACAGAACTGGAGGAATTTACAAAAAACTAGTTTACTTTGAATACACAGATGCTTCCTTCCAAACACAGAAGGCAAAAGCAAATCACCTCGGACTCCTTGGTAAAATTATTTCATAGCTTGTGGGGTTATAAACACCATTTATACATATTCTGTGCCATCAAAAGAATATTCACCAGTTTACAGTTTTAGAGATTTTATCTTTCATCTTACAGCTTTATGAAAACAATACATGCCTGTTCACCTGGCCATCAAAAGAATATTCACCAGTTTACAGTTTTAGAGATTTTATCTTTCATCTTACAGCTTTATGAAAACAATACACACCTATTCACCTGATTTTAAACTGCATTTTTTTGTCCCTGCAAATCCAATAAGATGAATATATCCATGTGAATTTCTAAGACCCTGAATCATCTATACCTCTTGTAACTGGACGCATTTCTGGTTCACTGCATCATCCCTTTAATTTGTTCCTAGAAGAACCTTACCCAAGTACACAACCTGACAATGACGTTTATGAACACTGAAGACAGTGCTAACTCTGTTGGTTTCTAGGCCCTGTCATTAAGGCAGAAGTGGGACAGACCATCCAGGTCACCTTCTCTAACAATGCTTCACTGACACTCAACATTCAGCCCCATGGACTGTGTTACAACAAGAGCAATGAGGGCACCTTCCACAAAACACCAGGAAGAAGTAAATACCACAGCTCAAGGGAGGCCCAAGCAAGGCAGACTGCAACACAATGTCAGTCAGCAAGAAAGTAAAACTCCTCCTAAAATCCTTGTGCAGACTACTCTTCACATCATGACAGCTCTGTGTACTTCTTGTGGCAGAGGGGCCCTTCAGCCCTAGTCAACTGGCACCCAAGTTGCCACAAAGTGAGCAAGACACAGTTCTTGCTGTCAGAGACCTCGCAGTCTAGACCAGAGTACTTTTGTTCCTAGGTCCTAGTTCACAAATGTTTATTTCTTACTAGGTACCCCTTCACCCTCCTCATATGTAAATCCTAGCACAACCTGTGTCTATACATGGGAAGTTCCAACAGTTGTGGGTCCCACCTCCACGGACCCCAACTGCCTGACCTGGTTCTACTACTCCTCAGTAAATTTTTAAAAAGACATCAACAGTGGCCTTGTAGGGCCTCTCCTCGTGTGCAGAAATGGAAGTCTTGGAGAGGATGGCAAACCGGTAAGTCATGGGATCTATGTCCAGGTATGCCTTGGTGAGAGGTTGCCTGAAACAGAACTGCAGGGGAAAGGCAATGTGGCAATGGGCACCTTCAAATTCGGTGTGCTGTTGTCCCCCAGTTTTACTCTTTCCTCAACTCCAGACCTGTGTCTTCTCGTGCCCAGTGAACACCCAGCCTGGCATGTTCCACGGACACCTCTAAATCCACTTGACTGTTTTGACTCTTCATCTCCTTCTGGACAGCCACTGCCTGACCCACGCTTCTCTAAGTCGGTCCCTTTTCCTGTATTCTGTGTCTTTTTTTTTTTGGCTGCACCACACGGCATGCAGGATCTTAGTTTCCCAACCAGGGATCGAACCCAGGCCCCCTGTATTGGAAGCGTGGAGTCTTAACCACCGGACCGCCAGGGAAGTCCCTATTATTCCACCAAGCCTAGGATTTCCATCAACAACTCCTTCTTTCTCAGTCACCAGCTCTCCAACACCATTGCCTCATCTGAGGCAGCATCATCTCTCTCTGAATTCCTGTAAACTCCTAACTCCTGTCCCCACTTTCACTCTGCTTCAATATAGCTCCACATTCCTCCCTTTCCAATCTGATTATAGCACTCTCCACCCTAAAAATCACCCTACAACTTGTTGGCTCGGAAGGCAACACATCAGACCCTACTGCGTCCTCCAGATTCATGCTCCCCTCCCCGCCACCCTGCACACGCCATTCTGGTCTTACTGCAGAATTAGCTTGTTAGTCCCTGAGTAAGGACGGCTAATTCACACCTCTTTGATTTTACACTTCTTCTCTCTGTCTGGAATGGACTTTCCTCACTGTTTTACCTGCTAAAAGGGGAGACTTTTTAATAAAAAGTCGGACTGGGGGGTCCCTTCCTTTTCGTCAAACAATATTCCCTAACTGAAGTTAGTTCAAGTTCCTGCAGGTTACTGTAGTTCCTTGTGTATGTTTCTGTTAGAGCACTTACCCATGCAATTATTTTTACTAGCCTGTTTCTCCCACTAGTCTATAAGTGCCTAGAAACCATAAAAAGGGTTTTATTAATTTTTTTGTAGCAACCTCAGCCCCTCTCTGGCATGTAGTACGTGCTCAATAAATGCTTAATGAGTGAATTTCCCTTGTTCTTCACTCACAAGTGAACTGAAATCCAAGTTCTTTTCTGCATTTGTAATTCATATGTCATAAAGCCTTTTAAATCCCCCAATATAAATATATATAGTTGAATGTATATTTTATTTTAAAATATGGCTATATATTCATATTCATCTATATAATGAAAGTCATAAAATCTCATAATTCTTACAGTACATACAATTTTTATATTTTACCCAAAATATAAATATATACATATATTTCTTCATAAATCCTAAAAATACAGACTTTCTAGAATTGAAAACATTTTATTTAACTTACTTCTTACAAAGCTCCCTATGAGAAGCCTCCATAAATATCTGTGATTATACAGTTTAGTTTTATGGAGTTAAGATACAGGAGGACCCTAGATTAAGAGCTTTACATGAAAACAGTCGTAGAGATTTCTCCCAACTTCTTAGTTCTGTGATAAATCCATTCACTGGGATTCATGCCTTTATATAAAATGTCCGTAAATGGGGAAGTCAATTGATCAGTTTTTCCAGGAGTCTACAGATCCCCTTGTATGGGAAATCCTGTATAAGGATCAACCATTTGACTCGATTTTGAATACAGACCATGTATATTTCACGTCTATTTATTTTTCTATTCTCATCCACAAAAAGGAATAGACAAAGAATTTTACCTGCTTGCCACAATATTTGATGAAAATCAAAGTTACCTCTTAGATAAAAATATCAGGATATTTACCACAGAGCCTGAAAATGTGGATCCAGAGGATCCAGACTTCCAAGACTCTTAACAAGATGTACTGTAAGGCAACACTTCATTTATAAGATAAATGTATTAAGCAGTTGTTTAATTTCTCTAGACCTGAAGTATTACAGATTTTTTAAGAGAGACTTACACTTTGCCCTCAGTGATTGGCTAACATGTTTCATGTTTTCTTCAAATATAATTTCACAATAAAAATGTTGCCTACTAGGGTGATTATGTTACACTCAATTTACCAAATGTTTACCAATGCCTTTTTGGTGCTATCCATTGTTTTAGCTATTGCTAAATGTGATACAGAAAAGTCATGTATTTCTCTATTGCCAAAGTAATGGAGTGGATGCGTGGGGTGTTTGTTGAGTTAGTTGGTTGGTTGGTTGGTTGGTTGGTTTTTGAAGACTGTAAAATGTGGTGGGAAAAGGATGGGTCTAGAATGTGGAGATTTGGACTCTGGTCTTAACAGTTCCATTAATTAGCTTAATGACACTGAATAAGTCTCTCTCGCCTTATTTTCCTCAAATCTAAAAGAAAAGGGCTGACTTGGGTAATATTGAGATCTTACATGAATGAACTGCTTAATGATGAGTCCTTGGTTGAGTTTCAAGAGATGTCAAGTACCAATAAATTAAGTACACTTTTCTTTGTCACAAATGTCTTGCAACCATAAATGGAAGCATGTATGGAAATCTGCCTGGATTGGATATGTGCTTAGGAGACAACGTTGCATGGCATATTCTTAGTGTGGGATCCAGTAAAGACTTACATGGGATATATTTTTCAGGAAATACTTTCACTTCCTTAGGAGCAAGGGGTGACACCATAGCTCCGTTTCCCCACACCTCCCAATTTATGATACCCGATTCCACAGGTAAATATTGTGGATCTTCTCCGTCAGCCAGAAATACGTCCAAAGTATAAAAAAGTGATCTCTTTATATGAACTGAATATTGTTTGTACAGGAAGAAAAAGGAGGTTTTCCAAATAGCATTTAGAAAACTTTTGCCCTGCTCCATTGAATTTATAGGAGCATTAGTATATCATTTTCCTGTACACAAAAACCCCCTCAGCCTTTCCCATTTTTCTCTTCCCAGGCACCAGGCTCTAAATCAACCCATACTTTTCAAAAGCAATGAAGATGCTTTGAAGCATTTGAACTTGTTTTCATTCTATGATCTGCTGCATTTCTTGCTCGTCTGTCCATTTGTTTCCCAGGTCTTCCTCCTGCATCTACCTTCCTCTATTGTCTCCTGCCTTCCTCTCTTACTCCTCTCCCTTTTACCTTTGCTCTCTAGGGAAATGTTTTTACTTCAATGAAGCTGATTGTTCCTGGCAATTTGTTTAAAGGCACCTTGTATCAGAGAATTGTTATGGGGATCAGTGGAGCCTCCCCTCCCCTCTGAACCTAATACCTTCATTTGTAGAATAGGGATTGTAATCATTTACGATCCATAAAAAGGAATGAACACAATCATATGAGATAGACACAGTATAGCAAAGGGCCCGGCATATGTTAGACTTTCAGTAAAATGTTAGTTTCTTCTTTTATCATGCAGATCTACCTTAACAAAAAATAAGTAAATAAATAAAATAAAATAAACAATCAAACAAAATCCTTCTTGGTCAAAAAGTACTGGCACCTGTCGAATACTGGCTACATAATAAACAAATTACTCTATAAATATCATGGATTGGTATCTTAACACTTTGTGATATCACAGATTCATCTGACTACATCTTTTACATTTCAAAAAATTTTATTTTACTTTCCAAACAAAGCCTGTGCTTATGAGTAGTCAGAAGATTACTCAGCCATAAAAAAAAAATGTTGCCATTTGCAGCAACAATGATGGACATTATACTAAGTGAAGTATGTCAGACAAAGAAAGACAAACATCATATGATATCACTTATATGTGGAATCTAAGAAAATGACACAAATGAACTTCTTTACAAAACAGAAATAGACTCACAAAAAAAGACATAGAAAACAAACTTATGGTCATCAAAGGGGAAAGGGGAATAAATTTGGAGGTTGGGATTAACAGATACACACTACTATGTATAAAATAAATAACAAGGACCTACTTATAGCACAGGGAACTATATTCAACATCTTGTAATAATCTATAATGGAAAAGAATCTGAAAAAAATATATATATTACTGAATCACTTTGCTGTATGCCAGAAACATTGTAAATCAATAATTCAATTTAAAAAATATTTTTTTAAAAGATCATCCAAAAAAAAGGAACTGGAAGAAAAAAAGAAAGATCTTTCTCCAACACTTTCTCTTCTCTGTTGTACACACTCACACAGTGGCAAGTTATCACGCATTCCCCTCCCACTTCCTCCTCTCCTTCACCCCTGTAGATGTTTCCCTGGACTTAAAAAAAAAAAGCAGTCTGCTTTTCATTCTCTTTCCAAACAGTATCCACCATAGTCAGCACCTGGAGATGTCAAGGGCTGTGCTATACGGAATCATTGCTTTCTAAACAAATTCTTTTTCCCAAACCCTTTGAGTCTGAAGGGTTTTCTTCCTTGTCAGTCTTCTTTGCTCTTACCCTCCATGAAAAGTTACAGCAACCACAGAAATATGTACAGAGTTGAAAGAGAATGTTAGTGTTGATGAAGGTGATATTAAGGAGCAAAGTTAGAACATCATGGGCATAAAATTGTCAAGATAAAAGACAGCTGGATTTCAGGTGGAATTCTCTGGTCTGAACCACACTGGAGTTTTGTTGTTGTTGTTGTTGAGGTGGTTTGTTTTTGTTGTGGTTGTTGTTTTGGGTTCTTCTTTTTTCTTTTTTAGCATCTTTATTGGAGTATAATTGTTTTGCAATGGTGTGTTAGTTTCTGCTTTATAACAAAGTGAATCAGCTATACATACTCATATATCCCCATATCTCCTCCCTCTTGCATCTCCCTCCCACCCTCCCTATCCCACCCCTCTAGGTGGTCACAAAACACCGAGCTGATCTCCCTGTGCTATGAGGCTGCTTCCCACTAGCTATCTATTTTACATTTGGTAGTGTATATATGTCCATGCCACTCTCTCACTTCGTACCAGCTTACCCTTCCCACTCCCCATGTCCTCAACTCCATTCTCTACGTCTGCGTCTTTTTTCCTGTTCTGCCCCTAGGTTCTTCAGAACACTTTTTTTTTTTTAGATTCCACATATATGTGTTAGCATATGGTATTTGTTTTTCTCTTTCTGACTTACTTCACTCTGTATGACAGACTCTAAGTCCATCCACCTCATTACAAATAACTCAATTTCATTTCTTTTTATGGATTAGTGATGTTGAGCATCCTTTCATGTGTTTGTTGGCAATCTGTATATCTTCTTTGGAGAAATGTCTATTTAGGTCTTCTGCCCATTTTTGGAATGGGTTGTTTGTTATTTTTGATATTGAGCTGCATGAGCTGCTTGTAAATTTTGGAGATTAATCCTTTGTCAGTTGCTTCATTTGCAAATATTTTCTCCCATTCTAAGGGTTGTCTTCGTCTTGCTTATGGTATCCTTTGCTTTGCAAAAGCTTTGAAGTTTCATGAGGTCCCATTTGTTTATTTTTGTTTTTATTTCCATTTCTCTAGGAGATGGGTCAAAAAAGGATCTTGCTGTGATTTATGTCATATTTTACATGTAGCTGTCCAGTTTTCCCAGCACCACTTATTGAAGAGACTGTCTTTCCTCCATTGAATTTCCTTGCCTCTTTAGTCATAGATTAGTTGACCAAAGGTGCGTGGGTTTATTTCTGGGCTTTCTTTCCTGTTCCATTGATCTGTGTTTCTGTTTTTATGCCAGTACCATATTTTCTTGATTGCTGTAGCTTTGTAGTATAGTCTGAAGTCAAGGAGTCTGATTCCTCCAGCTCTGTTTTTTTCCCTCAAGATGCTTTGGCTATTCAGGGTCCTTTGTGTCTCCATACAAATTTTAAGATTTTTTGATCTAGTTCTATAAAAAATGCCATTGGTAATTTGATAGGGATTGCATTAAATATGTAGATTGCTTTGGGTAGTGTAGTAATTTTCACACTATTGATTCTTCCAATTCAAGGACATGTTATATCTCTCCATCTATTTGTGTCATCTTTGATTTCTTTCATCAGTGTCTTACAGTTTTCTGAGTACAGTTCTTTTACCTCCTTATGTAGGTTTATTCCTAGGTATTTTATTCTTTTTGTTGCAATGGTGAATGGGATTG
>NC_041214.2:19504754-19529915 GCF_002837175.3 Physeter macrocephalus
CTGGTGTCATCTTTAGGATTCTCTATGTACAGTATCATGTCATCTGCAAACAGTGACAGTTTTACTTTTTCTTTTCCAATTTGTATTCCTTTTAGTTCTCTTTCTTCTCTGATTGCTGTGGTTAAAACTTCCAAAACTATGTTGAATGATAATGGTGAGAGTGGGCAACCTTGTCTTGTTCCTGATCTTTGAGGAAATGCTTTCAGTTTTTCACCATTGAGAATGATGTTTGCTGTGGGTTTGTCATATATGGGCTTTATTATGTTGAGGTAGGTTCCCTCTATGCCCACTTTCTGGACAGTTTTTACCATAAATGGGTGTTGAATTTTGTCAAAAGCTTTTTCTGCATCTATTAAGATGATCATATGGATTTTAGTTTTCAGTTTGTTAATATGGTGTATCACATTGATTTGTGTATAATGAAGAATCCTTGCATCCCTGTGATAAATCCTTCTTAATCATGGTGTATGATCCTTTTAATGTGTTGTTGGATTCTGTTTGCTAGTATTTTGTTGAGGATTTTTGCATCTATATTCATCAGTGATATTGGTCTGTAATTTTCTTTTTTTGTAGTATCTTTATCTGCTTTTGGTGTGAGGGTGATGGTGGCCTCATAGAATGAGTTGGGAGTGTTCCTTCCTCTGCAAATTTTGGAAGAGTTTGAGAAGGATGGGTGTTAGCTCTTCTCTAAGTGTTTGATAGAATTCACCTGTGAAGCCATCTGGTCCTGGACTTTTGTTTGCTGGAAGATTTTTAATCACAGTTTCAATTTCATTACATGTGACTGGTCTGTTCATATTTTCTATTTCTTCCTGGTTCAGTCTTGGATGCTTAAACCTTTCTAAGAATTTGTCCATTTCTTCCAGGTTGTTCATTTTATTGGCTTAGAGCTGCTTGTAGTAGTCTCTTATGATGCTTTGTATTTCTGTAGTGTCCTTTGTAACTTCTCCTTTTTCACTTCTAATTTTATTGACTTGAGCCCTCTCCCTCTTTTTCTTGAGGAGTCTGGCTAAAGGTTTATCAAATTTGTTTATCTTCTCAAAGAACTAGCTTTTAGTTTTATTGATCTTTGCTATTGTTTTCTTTGTTTCTATTTCATTTTTTTCTGCTCTGATATTTATGATTTCTTTCCTTCTACTAATTTTGGGTTTTGTTTGCTCTTCTTTCTCTAGTTCCTTTAGTTGTAGGTTAGATTGTTTATTTGAGACTTTTCATGTTTCTTAAGGTAGGATTGTACTGCTATAAACTTTGCTCTTAGAACTGCTTTTGCTGCATCTCATAGGTTTTGGATCACTCTGTTCTCGTTGTCATTTGTCTCTAGGTATTTTCTGATTTCCTCTTTGATTTCTTCAGTGATCTCTTGGTTATCTAGTAACGTATTTTTTAACCTCCATGTGTTTGTGTTTTTTACATTACATTTTTTTTCCCTGTAATTAATTTCTAATCTCATAGCATTGTGGTTGGAAAAGATGCTTGATATGATTTCAATTTTCTTAAATTTACCGAGGCTTGATTTGTGACCCAAGATGTGATCTATCCTGGAGAATGTTCCATGTGCACTTGAGAAGAAAGTGTAATCTGCTGTTTGTGGATGGAATGTCCTATAAATATCAATTAAATCTATCTGGTCTATTGTGTCATTTAAGGCTTGTGTTTCCTTACTAATTTTCTGTCAAGATTTAATTTCGTCTTCTGTCTAGGAGTGAGGAAAATTACAGCCTTTTCCTCCACCCTAGACAGATCAGCTAGGAAACCTGCAAGTCACTCCCAGGCACCCACATATAACGTTTCCATAAGTCACATGGCATTTCTGTAGTCACACGATGTTTTCATATGTCAAATGGCATTTCCATACATTGCCTAGTATTTCCAGAAGTCACATGGCATTTCCATACACCCAAATCTTGTTTCAGTCTTGATATCTGTGTGTCTATTGGAGTCCATTTTCTGGCATGGACCCTGAGAAGATGGATGTACGTGCTGACAGGGAGAAACTTTTACTTTTCTTGGCTCCTCATCAGCCTCTTTGGCTTTGCAACCCCTGGAGGGAGATCTGTTCTATCCAGTTCCCAGTGCTTTTGAGTGGGCTCTTATTTTTTAGTAACAGCATCATATTTGTTTTCTCTAGGATTCTGGCCAAATGTACTAAGATAAATAGCAAAATAGGACCCTCTAGATTCCTTTATTATTTATACAAAAAAAACACCCTTTTTAGAAAAGGAAAAACAAGCATAGTGTTTGAGACGGTAGAATTGCCATGGGAGGCAAAGAGTTGCTTTACTTCGCTAGCATCTGATGTCCACAAAGTCTCCTCAAGGCTCTGATTTTAGTAATTATAGCACAAGTTTAAGGAGAGTTCTTTCTGCTTAGTTCTTCTCAAAACCATCTCTGTTTCAGAATTTTTAGAGCCACAAATTCAACCTGCCTCCAAATAGAAAGAAGTTTTATAACAAATTGTATACCTCCAGTTCTTGGTTTGGGTTGAAACGGAATGAGAGTAAAATGAAGGTTCTTTACTTTGTGAGAGAGATAATTGCCCTGGGTCAATAAAGATGCCTTGCAGCTTCTCCCAATCCTCCACTAGGGTGAAAGCGGAAAAGAATAAAAGGCATAAATGATGAGGTTTGTCAAGAAAGAAAATAAAGTGTTCCACTTCTAAATTGAGTGTTTTCATAGGCATTAACTGATTCTCATCGAAGTAAGTTTTCTAGAGCTGTAGCTTATAAAAATTCTAGATGACTTAAAGGCAAAAACCATGTGTCATAAACCAGCAATGGTCCATTTGTTAAATGTGTTTTTGTTTCAGTTGGCTGCATGTTAGGGAAAAGAATAAGTCACTGTGTATATACTTAAGGGGACAGATGACTCATAATTTAAAATAAATAACAACTATCCACACATTTTCCTTTTTCTATTTCCTAGGTCTCATAATATTTCTTCGCCCTAGTGAGAAACTCTATGCTGTCTTTAGAAATAATGCCTCAAGGCCGTATTCTATTCATGCTCATGGGGTGAAAACAAACTATTCCACTGTTGTTCCAACACAGCCAGGTAACTGCTTTGGGAGAAAGAAAAGTCCCAAAGCTTTTATGCAGGACCGTGGGGCTAATGTTTGCTCTTTTTTTCCTGTTTTTGTTTGTTGGTTGGTTTTGTGGAATACCTACTATATGCCATGCCATATTTTTTTTAATTGAAGTACAGTTGATTTACAATATTATATTAGTTTCAGGTGTACAACATAGTGACTCATAGCATTGTGGTTGGAAAAGATGCTTGATATGATTTCAATTTTCTTAAATTTACCGAGGCTTGATTTGTGACCCAAGATGTGATCTATCCTGGAGAATGTTCTGTATGCACTTGAGAAGAAAGTGTAATCTGCTGTTTTTGGATGGAATGTCCTATAAATATCAATTAAATCTATCTGGTCTATTGTGTCATTTAAGGCTTGTGTTTCCTTACTAATTTTCTGTCAAGATTTAATTTCGTCTTCTGTCTAGGAGTGAGGAAAATTACAGCCTTTTCCTCCACCCTAGACAGATCAGCTAGGAAACCTGCAAGTCACTCCCAGGCACCCACATATAACGTTTCCATAAGTCACATGGCATTTCTGTAGTCACACGATGTTTTCATATGTCAAATGGCATTTCCATACATTGCCTAGTATTTCCAGAAGTCACATGGCATTTCCATACACCCAAATCTTGTTTCAGTCTTGATATCTGTGTGTCTATTGGAGTCCATTTTCTGGCATGGACCCTGAGAAGATGGATGTACGTGCTGACAGGGAGAAACTTTTACTTTTCTTGGCTCCTCATCAGCCTCTGGCTTTGCAACCCCTGGAGGGAGATCTGTTCTATCCAGTTCCCAGTGCTTTTGAGTGGGCTCTTATTTTTTAGTAACAGCATCATATTTGTTTTCTCTAGGATTCTGGCCAAATGTACTAAGATAAATAGCAAAATAGGACCCTCTAGATTCCTTTATTATTTATACAAAAAAAACACCCTTTTTAGAAAAGGAAAAACAAGCATAGTGTTTGAGACGGTAGAATTGCCATGGGAGGCAAAGAGTTGCTTTACTTCGCTAGCATCTGATGTCCACAAAGTCTCCTCAAGGCTCTGATTTTAGTAATTATAGCACAAGTTTAAGGAGAGTTCTTTCTGCTTAGTTCTTCTCAAAACCATCTCTGTTTCAGAATTTTTAGAGCCACAAATTCAACCTGCCTCCAAATAGAAAGAAGTTTTATAACAAATTGTATACCTCCAGTTCTTGGTTTGGGTTGAAACGGAATGAGAGTAAAATGAAGGTTCTTTACTTTGTGAGAGAGATAATTGCCCTGGGTCAATAAAGATGCCTTGCAGCTTCTCCCAATCCTCCACTAGGGTGAAAGCGGAAAAGAATAAAAGGCATAAATGATGAGGTTTGTCAAGAAAGAAAATAAAGTGTTCCACTTCTAAATTGAGTGTTTTCATAGGCATTAACTGATTCTCATCGAAGTAAGTTTTCTAGAGCTGTAGCTTATAAAAATTCTAGATGACTTAAAGGCAAAAACCATGTGTCATAAACCAGCAATGGTCCATTTGTTAAATGTGTTTTTGTTTCAGTTGGCTGCATGTTAGGGAAAAGAATAAGTCACTGTGTATATACTTAAGGGGACAGATGACTCATAATTTAAAATAAATAACAACTATCCACACATTTTCCTTTTTCTATTTCCTAGGTCTCATAATATTTCTTCGCCCTAGTGAGAAACTCTATGCTGTCTTTAGAAATAATGCCTCAAGGCCGTATTCTATTCATGCTCATGGGGTGAAAACAAACTATTCCACTGTTGTTCCAACACAGCCAGGTAACTGCTTTGGGAGAAAGAAAAGTCCCAAAGCTTTTATGCAGGACCGTGGGGCTAATGTTTGCTCTTTTTTTCCTGTTTTTGTTTGTTGGTTGGTTTTGTGGAATACCTACTATATGCCATGCCATATTTTTTTTAATTGAAGTACAGTTGATTTACAATATTATATTAGTTTCAGGTGTACAACATAGTGACTCAAAATTTTTATAGATTATACTCCATTTATAGTTATTATAAAATACTGGCTTTATTCCCTGTACTGTACAATACAATATATCATTATAGCTTATTTATTTTATACATAGTAGTTTGTACCTCTTAATCCCCTGCTCTTATCTTGCCCCTCCACACTTCTCTCTCCTCACTTGTAACCACTATTTTGTTCTCTATATCCATGAGTTTGTTTCTTTTTTGTTATATTTACTAGTTTGTTTTATTTTTTAGATTTCACATATAAGTGATATTATAGTAATTGTCTTTCTCTGTCTGAGTTATTTCACTAAACATAATACCCTCCAGGTCCATTTGCATGGTTGCAAATGGCAAAATTTCATTCTTTGCTATAGTGAGTAGTATTCCACTGTGTGTGTGTGTGTGTGTGTGTGTGTATAACATCTTCTTTATCTACTCATCTGTTGAAGGACATTTAGGTTGCTTCCTTATGTTGGCTATTGTAAATAATGTTGCTATGAACTTTAGGGTCCATGTATATTTTCAAATTAGTGTTTTCACTTTCTTTGTATATATATCCATGAGTGGAATTGCTGGATCATATGGTAGTCCTATTTTTAGTTTTTTGAGGAACCTCCATACTGTTTTCCATAATGGTTGTTTCAATTTACAAACAAAACCTAAAGTTCGTAGAAGAAAGAAAGCATAAAGATCAGAGCAGAGATAAATGAAGTAGAGATTTCAAAAAGCAATAGAAAAGATCAATGAAACTAAGAGTTGGTTCTTCAAAAAGATAAACAAAATTGATAAACCTTTAGTCAGACTCACCAAGAAAAAGGGAGAGAGGGCCCAAATCAATAAAACCAGAAATGAAAGAAAATTTACAACTGACACCACAGTAATATAAATGATCATAAGAGATTACTACAAACAATTATATGATAATAAAGTGGACAACCTAGAAGAAATGAATAAATTCCTAGAAACATAAAATCTTCCAAGACTGAATCAGGAAGAAAAATAGAAAACATGAACAGATCAATTACCAGTAATGAAATTGAATCAATTAAAATTTTTTTTAAAAACCCAACAAACAAAAGTCCAGCACCAGATAGCTTCACAGGTGAATTCTACTAAACGTTTAGAAAACAGTTAACACCCATCTTTCTTAAACTATTCCAAAAAATTGCAGAGGAAGGAATGCTTCCAAACTTATTCTGTGAGGCCAACATCACCCTGATAGCAAGACCAGACAAAGATATCACAAAAAAATAAAATTATAGGCCAATATCACTGATGAACACAGATGCAAAAATCCTCAACAAAATACTAGCAAACCAAAGTCAATGATATATTAAGAGGATCATATACCATAATCAAGTGGGATTTATCCCAAGGATGCAAGGATGGTTCAATATCTACAACTCAGTCAGTGTGACACCTCACATCAACAAATTGAAGAGTAAAACCATATGATCTTCTCAATAGATGCAGAAGAAGTTTTGAAAAATTTCAACATCTATTTTTGATAAAAACTCTCAACAAAGTTGGTATAGAGAGAACATACCTCATCATAATAAAGGCCATATGTGACAAGCACACAGCTAACATTATACTCAATGGTGAAAAGCTGAAAGCATTTCCTCTAAGATCAGGAGCAAGACAAGGATGTCCACTCTCACCACTTTTATTCAACATAGTATTGGATGTCCCAGCCACAGCAATCAAACAAGAAAAAGAAATAAAAGGAATCCAAACTGGAAAACTCAATGATATATTAAGAGGATCATATACCATAATCAAGTGGGATTTATCCCAAGGATGCAAGGATGGTTCAATATCTACAACTCAGTCAGTGTGACACCTCACATCAACAAATTGAAGAGTAAAACCATATGATCTTCTCAATAGATGCAGAAGAAGTTTTGAAAAATTTCAACATCTATTTTTGATAAAAACTCTCAACAAAGTTGGTATAGAGAGAACATACCTCATCATAATAAAGGCCATATGTGACAAGCACACAGCTAACATTATACTCAATGGTGAAAAGCTGAAAGCATTTCCTCTAAGATCAGGAGCAAGACAAGGATGTCCACTCTCACCACTTTTATTCAACATAGTATTGGATGTCCCAGCCACAGCAATCAAACAAGAAAAAGAAATAAAAGGAATCCAAACTGGAAAACAAGAAGTAAAACTGTCACTGTTTGCAGATGATATGATACTATACATAGAAAATCTTAAAGATGCCACCAAAAAACTGCTAGAGCTCATCAATGAATTTGGTAAAGTTGAAGGATACAAAAATAATATACAGAAATTTGTTTCATTTCTATACACTAACAACAAAATATCAGAAAGACAAATTAAGGAATAAATTAAGAAATTAATCCCATTTACAATCACATCAAAAGGAATAAAGTACCTAGGAACAAACCAACCTAAGGAGGTAAAAGACCTGTACTCAGAAAACTATAAGATGCTGAGAAAAGAAATTGAAGACACAAACAGATGGAAAGATATACCACTCCTGAAGTGAAGACAAACTATTCCACTGTTGTTCCAACATAGCCAGGTAACTGCTTTGGGAGAAAGAAAAGACCCAAAGCTTTTATGCAGGACTGTGGGGTTAATGTTCTTTCTTAAATACGGGTGTAGTTCCAGATGAGAGAGATTAGTGGACTAGTAAGAAGGGCCTGAAGAACAAGTTTAGGAGAGAAGTTCCTTTTGCAAATGGAGTTTGCTTCCAGGATGGGGCACCATGAGTATACAATTTGTATACAACCCTCTAGTGTATACAATTTCTCCTCTAGGGCCACCCTCTCTCCCACCTCTTTACCTGTCCAGCTGTCAGGTATTTGTGCTACGTTCAATCTCTCCAACTCAAGTGCTAAAGTAGGAGTGGAGTACATGATGCAGTGTGTGAGGGATGGGGCAAGGGAGAGAGTTAAGCAGGTAAGAAAAAGGGATGAACCTCATGTGCTAATCACCACTATACATGTGGCATGCTGCTCAGCATTCTAAACGCAAAGAAAATGAATACTTTTTAATATAAATGGCCCAGGAGGCAAACTCTAAAATGAAGATTCGTGGGCAGGTAGTGCTCTTGGAGTCAATAACTATGGCGAAAAAAGGAAAGAAGCAGAATTGGGCAGGAGGAAAGTTTTAATAGGGATGCAGCCTCAATAGAAGTCACAGCCACAGCCCTGTGAGAAATTCCAAAGATTGGGTGGCCCTCAACTCTCTTGAGTTGGGGTAAGAGAGCTGGACTTTTATGTCCCTGCCTCAGTCATTGGATGCAGGGATTGGGGGCATGGCTGTTGACACCTGGTGGAGCATTTTTCAGGAGGGATGTGAAAGGGGCATCCAAAATGTCCTCCATAGTTGCCCACCAAAATAAGTAGTTCTGGGAATTAAGGGTATCAAGGAAAGAGCCAAATTCAGAAAAAAAGATTTGTGAGGCAGAGGGACTGAAGATAGACTTTGATGGTACGTGAAATATTCTCTTCTGATTTTAAAAGCAGACAGTCCTATGGTGGGACCAACAGGAATCTCCTATCAAGGGAGTTTGCAAGTCAGCACTTTGTTCTAATTAGTCAGGAAAGGATCACGTTACATGCATTTCACAAACACTTCTGAGTACATGATGTGCTCCTGGCACTGCGTGGTGTGCTGGAAGGGGAGGGTTAGTACTAAGATGATTGTTAAAGATTTGGAAGTGGGGAGGCTGAAGATGGGGTTGGTTAGTGGAGAAGGAAGACTATGTCACAGGTGCTTGGGAAAATTAACTTAAGCCTCTGGAAGGGGGAGATGTAGAATGATATAGCAAGGGGTGAGGGTGGGGACCAAAAGAACTTTCCTGCAAGAGTCAAGAGGATTTATATTAAGTAGGGCTAATGCAAACAGCTTTGGGGGCGGGAAGGAGGTGCATGTGATCCACAAATTGGAAGGTTCAGAGCCATGATTCAAAACAATTTTGTAACATTACAAAGGCTGAGTTATCTTCACTACAATAAATATTCATTGAACAAATGAATTAGATATTTAATGATTGATGTTTTTCAACGGCAGAATCACTATAAAGTTTTGATCCTGTAACACAGAACATAACAGCCAACACTGATAGTGACATCGACCTTGCCCTCTGGGCCAGGTAATGCAACACCAAGGGCTTCCTTTGCACCATCTTGTCTAATCCCTAAATCCCCATTTTATGTGCATGAGGAAACAGAAGTCCAGAACGTGTAAACACATTGACTAAGACCACAAAGCAAGGAGCTGTAGAGCCAGAAGTAAAAACAAGGACTATGCTGTTTAATATTTGTATAGCTTTAGAGTTTGTTCATTATCTGGTTCTCCATAAAGAAGTGTGATTTGAAAGAGTCTATTTAAATACATTGTATTTGCCTATTTCAGGAGAGATCCGAACATACATTTGGCAGATTCCTGAAAGAGTTGGTCCTACCTCAAAGGACTTTGAATGCATACCTTGGTTTTACTATTCAACTGTGGACGTGGTTAGGCTAAACTTTAAATCCCAGTTTTTATCTTATCTCCTCTTAGAAATTATAATGAAAGAAAGGAGTTTATTTTTCTTTTAAAAAAATCTTAGTTTTATGTAAACTTTCTAAATACTGCTCAGTTTTTAATTCTACACACGTTTGCATTTTTCAAGAGCAAACTGAATTATTACATTATGATTACTTAGATTTAGGATATTTTCCAAAATGTTACAGTGGATTGGAATATATATAGATATATGTAAAATTATATGATAATACCCTCTTCTTTGCTTCATTGAATAAGATTTGGGTTCCAGAAAACAAAGTATGGAGTTTTAAAATTCTATGATTAGTGACAAATAAATGCATACATAGTATATATCTTTTAAAAACTCTCAACTCTGAGTTCCAGTTTATTTGTATTTAAAAAAGAAAAAGAGTTCCCTCTTTGGCCTTTTAGTTATTTTTGGCATACTCTCCACCAAACCAAGAACAGAAACAGACATTCAACCCCAAAACAAAATAAATATAAACAAACCAAAGTTCCCAGATGAAAGTGGCTGCGGAGGCAGAGGCATCACAGAGGGGGGGATCTGAGACCTTTAGACACGTCTGTCAACCAACTCCAGCGCCAGGGACTTCCAATTAAAACCGAAGTTCTGTTTTTTAATTAAAATTTCAAAGATAGAGCTAAATCCACTAAGGAATGTGTCTAAAATCCCTTTCAGGAGTTTGTTGTTCTCTTTAGACCTCAACTCTAATGAGTGAGATGATCACTTTTTTCAATCAAGAATTTAGCATGTCAAATATTTTGTTCCTTACACTCAGAATCCTAATCATTCAAAACTCAGGATCTGACCTCACTCAAACTAAAACTTGTTTCCACTCTTTTCCTTGACTGGGGAAAGTTATGGGCACAGTTCATCATCTTGCTTTGCTTCTCCAGGATCTTAATAGCGGACTGGTAGGTCCTTTGACCGTATGTCAAAAAGACACCAAAGCCAGCATAGTTCAGTGTGTTCTCCACTTCATGATTTTTAATGAGAATGAATCCTGGTACTTTGAAGAAAACATCAATACCTATTCTCAAGATTCAAACCAAGTAGGCAGGAGTGATGCTACTCTTGACCTCAGCAACTAAATTCACGGCAATGCCCACTCACTAACTCACTGACTGTAGCCTACAGGTTGTTCTGCCCAAAGGAAACAGACAAAGGTTTACATCTGTCACTCTCAGAACAGTTTAAAGAACATGAACACATAGAGCTGGGGTGCAGATCACGTGGACCAAGAGCCAGATGGTAAAGAGTTAGGCTTGTAGACCGTAGGGTCTCCACCGTGAGCTGTCTTCTATTCAACCCTTGTGGCACAAAAGCACCCACAGTAAAGACGTAAACAAATGTAAGTGGTAAGTAAATAATGTAAGTAAAAGTCAATAAAACCACATTTATGGGCACTGGAATTTGTATTTCACACAATTTTCACAGGTAAGGAAATATTATTCTTTTTTTATTTTTTCCAACTGTTTAGAAATTTAAAAACCATTCTTTGCTCACGAGCCATAGAGAAAAGGGCAGTGAGTGGGCTGGAACTGGCGTGAAGGCTATAGACCACTGTCCTAGCAGCACTGTGAATTCTAATGTCTCTGGAGCCCTGCGGGCAATGTAAAACCGAGGAGATCAGCTATCGTTTCTGGAGGGTCTGACTACAGGCTCTTCTAAGTATTTTCCCTGGATGGACCCAGGGAGAGCTAGGGTTTGAGGCCAACCGAAGAGCACACGCCCCCCCCACTCTTCCTCACCACCATTACCAAAGGACCTTCATAGGCAGAACCTTTAAAAATCCCATGCTCATCAACCAAAACTCTTTTCTAGGTTCATTGTGACGAGATTCGCCTTAGTTATGACCTACACCCCCCTCATCTAGAATCACAGTAATAAGACAGTTATTCAAATAAAAAAGCATATAAACAATCTCACTTATCACAGTCTTACTTAGTCAAACTTCAGGTCCCAATCGTTTCACCTGAGGAAGTTTAGGGATATGACTGGTTAAGGAATCCTTAACTTCCATCTATGCTCCCCATATTTTGTAAGGAAAAGCCTAGATAATAGGGTTGTTATTAAGTTCATAACTGTTTATATTAGACTTTAAAAACTAGAACAAAAGAGATTAAAATCTGGTTATGGTTTTTTACAGTGTATTGTTGTTCAATTCAGATTGTTCAGTTCAGCAAATGCTTATGATATTCCTAGAACCATGCCAAGTGTTATGTGGAAATGAAAGGAAACCAGAGTTATCTTTCAGGGGCTACATCTACATAAATGATTATATTATAAGGCATCAAAATTAAGTGGACTTTATGGTAACATTTCTATAATGATGATTATAGCTAACCTTTATTAAGTCCTTATGTGCCAGATGCTATGCTTAGTGTTTTGCATGGATTTCTCATTGAACCCACACAACTTTCCTATGAAAGAGGTACTATTTTATCACCATTGTATAGGGAAATGGAGAATTAACAAGGCAAAGAACTTTCCAACAAGCAGGAAGTGTTAAACGTAGGATTTGAACCCCTGGCTCTGACTGCAGAGCCCCTCACTCTTAGCCTCTTCAGAAAGCTGCTTCCCTTAAGAATGATCCTATTCGGGACTTCCCTGGTGGCGCAGTGGTTAAGAATCCACCTGCCAATGCAGGGGACACGGGTTCGAGCCCTGGTCTGGGAAGATCCCACGTGCCGCAAAGCGACTAAGCCCGTGCGCCACAACTACTGAGCCCGCGCTCGAGAGCCCGCGAGCCACAGCTACTGAGCCCACGTGCCACAACTACTGAAGCCCACGCGCCTAGAGCCTGTGCTCTGCAACAAGAGAAGCCACTGCAACGAGAAGCCTGCGCGCCGCAACGAAAACCCAACACAGACACATAAATAAATAATTAATTAAATTTATTTTTTAAAAAAAGAATGACTCCATTTGTACCACGGAACCTGGTACCATCAGCTGTCAACTCTAGCCACTCACTCCAAACCCATCACAGATGGACTCAAATAGTCTTCCCCTCCCCTTGAGGTTAAACTTAAGTACTCCAGCAAGGATGCAGCTGCTGGTCTGCATTCCCTGGAACATCTAGGGACAGCAGAGCAGCCCCTGGGGTTACTAACTGGGCCTTGGGACAAGCCAGCCAGTCACTTCCTATTAATTCCCATAATTCCTATTCCTAAGGCTGTGGTTTCCTTCGGTGCCAGGGCTCCAGGTACATATGGTACATTTACTAATACCTTGGACATCGTCAGTTCTTAGTTAAAATTGTTTCCTGTTGTTCTCCAAATGTTCTGACATCTTAGAAATGTATCTATATCATCCATATCATTGTCACTTGAGATACAAATTTAATTTCCCTAAATAGCAGTGACTCAAGTGGGAGACGGCTCAGCCTTCCCCCTACCTTCTAATACCTCCAGGGAGTCTTGAGAGCCTAAGTTTCTTCTAGCCATCTCCAACTCTCATTTCCCACTTCTGCTCAGCTTTCTGGCTTCTCACCTCCTGTGGCTGGTATTTCCTCATGTCTCTGTGCAGCTCCAAATTGGAACAGACCCCCATTTCTTAGGACTCACCTAACCAAGCACAAAATCAAGGCCATTGTGGGTCATAGACTTCAAGTGAAATTTTGGGGGTAAATAAGCGGGGTTTTATTATTATTATTACACGGTGAAAGCATCACCATTTGTTGTTACCATGTGACATTAAATGCCCTTGTCCTTAATTATCCCTCCGCTCTGCATGGCCGAGAACCTCTGGCTCTCCTGCTTTTTATTCTCACCCTCAAGACTTCTTTCTCTGCATTCTTCCTCTCCACAGTCTCTTGACTTCTCTCCTCTCCTCACATTATTCTGGACCCCATCTTGAGCTGCACTCTCCAACACATCCCCCATCCTCCAAATACCTCCCATATTATTATACAGAGAAATTCATCTCCCTCTTATTCTCTTTCTAATCTAACCTAGCCAGGCCCTGGGCTTCATTTATCAAAATCAAAGTAGCCTACAGATGAGATAGTCTCCTAAACCTCAGGTTCTCTGCTTAGGAGAGAAATTGGCCATTCAAGCCCTCAGCCCTCAGGCCCAACCCCAGAAGGCAGAGGTAGCTCCACTTCTTCCTGTAACCATGAGTTTTTCTGAGCGCTACATCTAGAGAAATGATCATCTTCATATCACCAACATCCCTAGTTAGGAATATTTCAGTTAAAACCTTTGGGATTTGTGAAACCGATGTTCTCTGAAATCTAGAGCATTCTGTGTGAGACGCTGACAAGGTACCCAACACCGATACGGACAAAGGCATCCTGTTAGAGCGAGATGTTTTCCCTGTGGCCTATCACTAAAAAGTTCTAGGACTTCCTTCTCCAAACTCTCAGCTGTATTCAGAGGAGAGGTGAGGTGCAGTGGTACCTAATGCATTCTAATCATCATCTGATGAAGTACATAGAAATGAGGAGTTACAGCAAACAGTAAAGTGTGTAAATGACTGATACCTCTTGTAAGCTATTTGATTGTGTTTTGTCTTTTTGTTGAGGATTCGGGAGAGTGTCACTGATGTTTATGACCTTCCTCCTGGGATCTATCAAACTGTAAAAATGTATCCAAGAGATGTTGGAATCTGGTTATTTCATTGTCATATCAATGTTCACATTGGGGCTGGAATGGAAAGCACTTACACCGTAATCGAGTGAAAAGGTACACCAAATTAATTAGAAGTGATGATATTTAAATAAACTCAGTGTTTATATAAGGATATCTGATCCACTGGACATTTACATGATGTGACACACCACTCATTCATTCAAAGACTACTGTTTTGATAGGACCAAGATAATCTAGCTTTATTTTCTTTACCAGATTTAGGTAACTATATCTGATCTGATAAAAGATACTTTAGAATTAAATGTAATTTAAATATAAACCTTATATTTTTTCCTTAAAGGTATGTAACCATTTTAGCTAAAGTTGCTGAAGAAGAAAAACTTCAGGGATGAAGGAGCGTAGGAGGGACTGTCTAAAGACTTTCATGGCAATGTGCCAGGAAAACTAGCTTGAAATAAACGTTTTCTTGGTAAACTTCATCTTTGAGCTGCTTCTTCTTTCTGTAGACTGTGTCCATGGAGTACAGCCTATGGGGTATAACCAGGCTTTTAACAAATGACAATGGGGTGGGCAAGAGGGACAAAAAGAGCAGGTATAAACAGAAGTCTAGCTTGGTTAGAAAAAAAACACACCATCCAGGATTTTACCCTAAACTAGGACATTTGCAAATATTTGAAAAATGAAATCCTCATATCATGGGTAAGCATATGAATCAGTATTTAAATGCAAATCCATATACTCTACTGTGTCTTAGGCTTGGAAGACTTCAGTTTTCAGAATGTATAAGCTCCAGTTTTCCAGAACCAAAAATAAGGACTCATGCCCTGTCCTTGCATCTAGCAATATTAACAGTTGGGATGCCTTCTGCTAACAGAAAACCCAGCTAAAAGGGAATTATCAATGGTGTTTGTCTCAAATTTTTTTTAAAATTTAGGAGATAGGTGCCTGCTAGGTTGATTCAGCAACTTGATGATATGAGGGCCAGTGTCTCTAATGCCCTTGGCCTTTTCCTCATGACTGTTGCCTCATGGTTGCAAGATGGTTGCTGTGGCTCCAAATATTACTTCAGGTTGAAGGCAGAGAAGTAGAAAAAAGGAGTAGCACCAACCACATCTTTTCATTTTATCAAGAAAGCAAAAAATCTGCTAAGGAGACCCAGCCAACTTCTGCTTATGTCTCATTGGTCATAAATATTATCTGGCTACTCCTAATTGCAAGGAAGGCTGGAAACAAGCTTTTGTAGCCTCTATAGTAGAAATAACAGGGAGAAGGAATTAGAAATATCTTGTGGGTTGGCTAACAAGCCTCTGCCTTAGACAATTAGTAAGAATATTTGAAAGCAGGAATTGGCTAAACAAAAGGGTTCAACATGAAAATTGAAACCAAAATCAGACTTTTCATTCTTTTCACCTTTTCACCTCTGAATTTCACAAGTAATGCATGAATACCTGGAGTATTATCAAGCATATCCCTGACATCATATCATTTCACCCCAAAATACTCCAATATGTGTCTCCAGAAGAAGACTTTTTAAAAATCAGTATACTAATAATGCTATTGTAACATGGGACAAAATTAACAATACTATTTCACTCTTTGATTTTGAAACTAATCAGAACCTATAAAATATGCAACTACCACCCCCATCCACCCCAAGAAACATCCAAGTCTGAGAGTTTTTAAAAAGTGTTACTGATAAAACTGGAGTATTCTTTAAGAAACTGCAAAAGATGGTGCCCAAATCTCACCAAGAATAATGCCTAATTCATCCACTCATTCATTTATTTAAGAACACAATCCTAGATTTTGGGATTCAGAGACAGACAGGAAGATAGTCTATTAAAATAAACCCTGATTTAATGGATATGTGAAATGTGATTTAGTGAATGGAGTTGAGTGGAAGGGTAGCCATCTGCATGCATTCTTAACAGGGAAGAGTCAAAGATTAAGGCTGCATCAGTGGGATGTGTCTCCTTCACGACTATTGGAAGGTGCTCTTATTCTAACGATGAGTACCCATTATCTAAACAGAAATACTGTTAGTACAAAAAATTGAAAAATAAAAAAAACTAAAGGAATATGCTTTAAGAAAATGCACTTGGGAATTCCCTGGCAGTCCAGTGGTTAAGACTCGGCACTTTCACTGAAAAAAAAAAAAAAGAAAGAAAGAAAAAGAAAATACACTCCTCTGCTCTGCTCAAATTCTACACTTACCAAGACTGCTTTGTTCCAAAATATTTTCTTTGTTTATAAGTCTATAAACAAAGTTTTTAAGAGGCCAATAGTATAAGCCCATCTGCCTTTACTTTTCAATGAATAAATTATTATATTGATTTATTCTCCAAGTCTGTTTAAAATCAATTAGCCGGGGCTTCCCTGGTGGCACAGCGGTTAAGAATCCGCCTGCTAATGCAGGGGACACGGGTTCGAGCCCTGTTCCGGCTGCAGAGCAACTAAGCCTGTGCACCACAACTACTGAACCCACGTGCTACAACTACTGAGCCTGTGTGCCACAATTACTGAAGCCCATGTGCCTAGAGCCCGTGCTCCGCAACAAGAGAAACCACAGAACAAAGACCCAATGCAGCCAAAAATAAATAAACAAATTTTAAAAATAATCAATTAGCCCTCTAAATCTGGACATCTTTATGTAAACTGACAAAAGAAGGTTCTGAATCCGTCAGCTGCCAACCAAAGCCTGGACAGCATTCTTCCAAAGGGCGGAGAAACCTGGAGGCCCCGCCTACCATGGTGTGGAGCCATGCTCTAAAGCCCTCAGGCCACAGTGCATCTCTGGGAGGCAAGCCTATAACTGAATTCCAGCCACCCACTCACTAGCTGGGGCATTTTGGACAAGATATAAAATGTCTCTCATCCATAGTCTCGTTATCTGTAAAATGAAGATATCTGTGGTGTTTGTTTAAAAATAAAAGAGAGGGAGAATAGGCCCCAAACTGACTCACATATGCTAAGCCCCATGTCACCAAATGGGGATTGAATACTTAAGATCACAGTTTTGGCTTCTCCCAGGAATGGAACTTTAAACCAGTCAATCTGGAATTACCTGTACTAGTGAGGTTGTCTACCTGATAGACCCCTGCCATCCACAAAAGGAAGAGGACCTTACTATGACAATCCTCTCTTTGCTAGTATCACGTCATTGTTCCACTCCCTTTTGCCTATAAAAGTCTTTCATCTGGCACAGCTCCTTGACGCTCCTTTCTGTTTGCTAGAGGCCATGCTGCCCTATTCATGAATCACTGAATAAAGCCAATGAGATCTTCAAAATTTCTCAACTGAATTTTGTGGCTTTTTTAATAGTGGTATACTGTAGGCAAAATAATAGCCCCCAGAAAAATGTCCACATCTTAATCCCTGGAACCTGTGAGTATGTTATCTTATATAGCAATGGTGAATTAAGGTTGCAGAGGGAATTAAAGTTAGCTAATCAACTCACCTTGAGATAAGGAGATTTTCCAGGATTATCACGGTGGGTCCTTAATAGTAGAAGAGGAGGCAAAAGAGGTCAGAGTGTTGCAATGTAAGGAAGACTCAACCTGCCATTGTTGGCTTTGAAGATGGGAGGGGGCCATTAACCAAGGACTGTGGGCAGCCTCTAGAAACTGCAACAGGCAGCAAATAGCTTCACCCCTAGAACTTCCTAAAACAAACAGCCCCACTGACACCTTGGTTTTAGCCCAGTGACACACATGTCAGATTTCTGGCATACAGAACTGTAAGATAATAAATTTATGTTGTTTTAAGCCACTAAGTTTGTGGCCATTTGTGACAGCAGCAATAAAAAACTAATTCCTCTATCTAATTGGTTGCTGTGAGAATTAAAGGAGATAAAATTTATAAGGCTTTTACACAGTGCTGGCATACAGTAACCATCTAATAATTATGAATGACTATTATTATAGTTAACATTCGTTTGTTCTTTCTATATTTATTAAGCTATGTGTCAAGCACTATGCTAAGTGCTTGGGATTCAGTAGAAAACAAGGCATAGTTATTTGTCCCAAGGAGGCCCAGTCTAACTGAGGAGAGAGTCACATAGATAGTTAATTCTGAAATGAAACATGTATTAATTATGTTTTTAATTTTCAGTATTTGATGGTGCTTTGACATCTTTGGGGGACCTTACTAGCTGGGGAGGGACTGCCACTCCCAGAGCTAGTTAATTCCTAGAGATTATAAACAACTTGTTTGTGAGCCAGACTTTTATACACAAACCTGCCAATCCCAAGTCCATATCGCCAAGAGCCTCCTTTATCTAGATTTCATACACCAAGCCAATACCTCCCTTGCCCTAAATCAACCTGAGACAAGTACCAGACATTTACAGTCCCTATGCCTCTAAAGCCTGCTGGAATTGTTCAAAGTAGCCAATCCCAAACCGTCTATTGTGCCCTGCCTTGCCTTTTTCATAGAAACCGCAATGAATGCTGTGGCCGCCTATGCTTTCCCCTGGTTCCTGCTTCTGAACAATTTTGGTGCCTCTTCGTGTGGCTGTGCGACACGTCTGCCTCTCATTTCTAGGGGAACTAACTGTGAGTCACAGTGAACTTTTCTTTCAGTGGCGTTGGCCTCTTCGTGTCATCACTCAGTCACCTTTTATAAATTAAGACCAGGGCACAAATCAAAGTGCTAAGCTCTGCACTGACTATATTAGCCCGGCATGGAATAGAAGCAGGAGAGAATCAGTCCGGAAAGACAAGGGAGGAAGACATTTCAAGAAGGTCACCCAGTGATGTTCTTGTAATCAAACCTTGTGAATGCTATTCTTTAATCTTTTGCAAAAATAATTCTAGTATTGTGGTTCTTTTTCATTGTTAATAAATCATATGCTTTGATTTCTACCTCATTCAAGGGAAGCGAGAGAACAAGAACGAAGGAGTAATTGAAATCCTTAGGCCATTAAAAAAAAAAAATCCCCTTTCAATACCACTGTAGACATCAATACCATCAAGGCTTTTGCTAGATTAGAGTTTTGGCTTTCTCTCTTCCTCTGCCTTTGACCCCTTTACCTGACAGAAGGTGATGAGCAGGACCTTGACCCACTAAAGGGCAGCCAAAGGGCATGGAGCGATCAAAGACCTACCTGCGTGATCATTCCCCGCACAGTCCTGAACTGATCAATAGTGGAGAAGAGGCTCAGCCAGCTCGCACTGCGCTAGGTCAACTCAGGGACTCATTATCAAAGTTCTGTACGTGACCACACTCACTGATGAAATTCCAGAGTTACACAACTTTCTGTGAAAAAGATAGCTCCGTGGTGGTCTGACTCGTCACGGCCAGAATGACCTGCTATTTTATATTCAGTGTCTCCTGCTGTCACAAAGTGAAGCACTGTCCTGGGTGGTTACTTTCTGATGTCATGGAGTAGAGGTTTAGAGCCAGTTCTCATGGGTCAGCAAGAAACAAATTAGAGGGTATATGCAGGAATATTGGAGATAACGAGAGACTGCATCTTGCCAGAGAGAAATAAAGCTGGAGCGATATTCTGTAAAGAAGACTGCTTCCTTGTTTTTATTCATTACCATTTAGAATCTCGATTGCTAAATGCAGAGACGACCCACCCAGTCCAGAAATCTTTAAGCAGACAAGAAAAGAAACTGTGGAAAACGATTAAAACGTGTGCTATGTGGGAATTCCCTGGCCGTCCAGTGGTTAGAACTCCACGCTTTCACTGCTGAGGGCCCGGGTTTAATCCCTCGTCAGGGAACTGAGATCCCAAAAGCTGTGTGGTGCAGCCAAAAAAAAAAAAAAAAAGAAAACCAAAGAAACCAAAAAAAACTTGTGACATGTAACTTTACTTGGGTTACTAAACAGTTAACTCGGGCATATGGTAACTATTTATAACAAGCTACAAAGTTATACCCTGGGGTTCCGAGGTGAAAACCTCTGACAGACACAGCTAAGAGGAAAGGGTGTTTGGTCTGGTCTAGATTCCTCTCTTCTCTTTCCCAAAATACTTTAAGTAAGCTGAGCCTCTCCTGGTGGCTCCTCCACCTTCTTTTCTCATCCCAGTCTATGCTGAGGGCAGAAATTCTCAACTGCAACATTATTCTAAGTTCACTTTTAAGTATCAGCTCTGGAATCACTGTGAGGAGGTTTGCAGTGTTAACTCTGTCCACGACTGGCTGCTTATTAGCCCTCAGTGACCTGTCCCTCTTAGTGACAGAGTCCTGAGGCTCACAGCCCTCTCCCCACTTCCTGCCACAGAGCAGCTACATGCCTTTTAATGGGAAGGTCAACTGTCTCAAAACAGGACAGAAATATGACTTCATGACTCTTCCTGTATTACACCATAAAATGTTTACTTGCACTGGTCAGGGATGTTACTGTTTAACCATTTCATTTCACCACAGATATGAGTGTTGTAAGTATATATTCTGGAGCCCTCAGCTCAGTAACTGTCTGAGTATTTGTGTGTGGGGGGTAGAATTTTCTGGAAAATGTGACTTCGAGGATTGTTGCTGTGCTCTGATCACTGTCCTTCCAACCCACAGGGCTGAGTTTGAACGTGGAGTTGAAAATGAGTAAGAAGAAAATGCCTGGAGGGCTTCCCTGGTGGCACAGTGGTTAAGAATCCGCCTGCCAATGCAGGGGACACGGGTTCGAGCCCTGGTCCAGGAAGATTCCACATGCCGGGAAGCAACTAAGCCCATGCGCCACAACTACTGAGCCTGTGCACCTAGAATCCATGCTCCACAATAAGAGAAGCCACCGCGATGAGAAGCCTGCACACCACAACGAAGAGTAGCCCCCGCTCGCTGCAGCTAGGGAAAGCCCGTGCACAGCAACGAAGACCCAACACAGCCAAAAATAAAAATAAATTAAATAAATAAATTTTAAAAAACAAAAAAGAAAATGCCTGGAAACTTGCTGGCTGTTGGATGACAGAGGGAATGAAAAGTGTCCACATGACTCAGAAGTTACCTTGAAAGCAAAAAATGAGGCAGACAGGGCTTCCCTGGTGGCGCAGTGATTGAGAGTCCGCCTGCCGATGCAGGGGACGCGGGTTCGTGCCCCGGTCCGGGAGGATCCCACATGCCGCGGAGCGGCTGGGCCCGTGAGCCATGGCCGCTGAGCCTGCGCGTCCGGAGCCTGTGCTCCGCAAGGGGAGAGGCCACAGCAGTGAGAGGCCCGCGTACTGCAAAACAAACAAACAAAAATAAAAAATAAAAAAAAATGAGGCAGACAGCTCCATATAATCAATGGATCCATTTATTACAGGATAATTTACTTGCTGAATAGGATTAGGTGGACAAGGATCCAGAATCATTCACAGCAGCTGCTCTCTGCACCGCCGAGGGGCCGTTGGGACAATTTTATAGTTAACCTAGGGTATGGCGGTAGATGCTTGGAAACAGGAAGTACATTCCTAAGTCAAGATTTATGAATTAGTAACTAGTTTCATGGTTTGCCAGGAATATGTCAGTGAAGGTCTTCATTACTGGAGGCTAACAGAGCACAGAGGCCACCTAGACCTAACGGTCATTAACCAATATCTATTTACTACCAAGCCCTTGATGACAGAGAAGCGATTTCCCATGTACTACAGTCCTGGGTAGGGTCAGTGGAAGGACAGGAGGAACTGGATGAGCCCAAGATGGCATCAGTTATGACAACAGCCATACACTCCACCCCCAACAACTTGATGGCCCCACAATCTTATCCGTCATTCTTCCGCATAGACCCTAGGGCCAGAAATCCAGGGTGGATTGCACTCCAAACCCATAGCAACAATATGAGCAGCAGGAAGAACAAAGGATTCCTACTAAACATAAGAGAATACTAAGAACTATGCTTCCCCCATTTACCTAGGAGAGAAGTAAGTCAGAGGTAAAAGCATCAGCAAAGGAAACCATTTGATTACTGACTGTTTTCACACAGGACAGTAAATCAGTTACGTTGGATTCCTATGAAGGCATATATGTACAGCATTCCTGTCCCATTAAGGTACTAGTTTTGGTAGCCTTCCAGAAGCCCCAGGTTAAGCTGTGCAGGTTTCTGGCACAGAACATGGGGCCCCAGTCTGAGGTCTGCTGAGGTCCAAAGCCACAGCAGCCCTCACAACTTTCCATTGCATAGCCTTGGGTCCTGTTTTCCCTCCGACAGCTTTGGGAAAAATGCAGATGCCTCGACCCCTGCCTGATAAACTCTGACAGACACCAAAGTTTGAAAATCATTGCTTTACCTTCACTCCGATTAAAGAAAATAAAGTTGCCAAAATGACTGCATTCTCTTTTCAGTAAAGGATAGGACTGGTTCAAGATGGTGGAGTAGAAGGACGTGCGCTCACTCCCTCTTGCGAGAGCACCAGAATCACAATTAACTGCTGAACAATCATTGTCAGGAAGACACTGGAACTCACCGAAAAAGACACCCCACATCAAAGACAAAGGAGAAGCCACAGTGAGATGGTAGGAGGGGCACAATCACAATAAAATCAAATCCCATAACCGCTGTCTTCAGGTGGGTGACTCACAAACTGGAGAACACTTATACCACAGAAGTCCAACCATTAGAGTGAAGAGTCTGAGCCCCCTGTCAGGCTTCCCAACCTGGGGGTCCAATAATGGGAGGAGGAATTCCTAGAGAATTGAGCCCCACGTCAGGCTTCCCAACCTGGGGGTCCGGCAACGGGAGGAGGAATTCCTAGAGAATCAGACTTTGAAGGCTAGTGGGAAGTGATTGCAGGACTTCGACAGGACTGGGGGAAACAGAGACTCCACTCTTGGAGGGCACACACAAAGGAGTGTGTGCATCGGGACCCAGGGGAAGGAGCAGTGACCCCAGGGGAGACTGAACCAGACCAATCTGCTAGTGTTGGAGGGTCTCCTGCAGAGGTGGGGGTTGGCTATGTCTCACCAAGGGGACAAGGACACTGGCAGCAGAAGTTTGGGGAAGTACTCCTTGGCATGAGCCCTCCCTGAGTCTGCCATTAGCCCCACCAAAGAGCCTGTAGGCTTCAGTGCTGGGTCGCCTCAGGCTAAACAACAAACAGGGAAGGAACTCAGACCCACCCATTAGCAGACAAGCAGATTAAAGTTTTACTGGGCTCTGCAGACCAGATCAACACCCAGCTCTACACACCACAAGTCCCTTCCATCAGGAAGCTTGCACAAGCCTCTTAGAGAGCCTCATCCACCAGGGTTTTTTTCACCAGCAACATAGGGCTATAGAACAGGCTTTATGCTGGTCTTATAACCCCTACTTTCTCTAATCCCATGATGGTAGCATTTATTCCTTCCTGTCCCCCTGGTAGACGATATTGTTTTATTGCCACCATTCTCCCAGGGATGGACAACTTTACAGGGTCCCATTTAGCATGACCCACAATTACAGGCTCGATCACAGATGCTTAAGCAGAACTTGCTGGTGGTGGTTGTGAGGTCCAGGTCCTGTAGGACATCCACATCCAAAATATATCCAGGTATGGGTGAAATATAAAGCAGAAAAACACGGGGAGTTAATCTTTCAATTTGTACATACAAGCTCACATGTTTCACCTGCACCATTTGGCCTCCATATCCATCAATGGGTCATATTTCCCCTTGGAACTTGGATGGATTCCCATAGATCAGGGTGCACTGGGCACCAGTATCTGCTAAAGCCTGAGAAGTCATTTTATTGGTGCAGGACCAATAAATAGTTCAACATTGGGTCTCTGGTCACCCCTAATGACCATACCAAGGAGCAACCCTGGTATCTAGCCCTGAGCCCTAGAACTGGGGGTATCCACCCCGATCTTCATCTTTCCACAGTGGTAGAGTGTGGGCTTGTGCCCCTTCCTCTTGCTGTCAGGGGAGTAAACTGGTTTTCTTTGGGTAATGCTTTCTGTAAGGCTAAACGGACTGAATTAGGTTGTTTATTTATATTCTCTTTAGGGGTCCTGGTTAATACAAGTTCTTGCCATAATTGCTGTGGGAAATTCTAGTTGGGTCCCTTTAATTTCCTCACTACTTGTGTTTTTATTTTATTTTTTCTCTTTGGTGTTATCTACCGATCTATTTCCCCTGTGTCAGATCTTTTCAGTCTCACTTAAATCAGCTATCATGGCCACAATCATCTGAACGGGTTGATTAACAATTGGGGCCAAAACTGAAGGTCCCTAACCAAGCTCCTGGAGCAGTCTTCTGGATACGATCCTGCATACCTGCTGTAAATAACTCCTTATCAGGTCCTCAGAAACTCGGGACATTGACCGCATGCTTCATTCCTAATTCTCGTGCTATTTCTTGTAACTCTTCTATAGATGCCATCCTAGGGGTGGGGACGGCACATCTCGCTCAAGTTGGCTAGGCACCCTCAGCCACATAAAAATGTTGCCAGCGGCCAGGCTGCACTATAACTAAGGCCATTTTAGACATTTCTGACCCATTGAACATGATGCCATCTCCCCCAGTATTCCATAAATGGGGCATCCAGGCTGTTACTCCTTCCTTACTCTTCTGGTTAAACCTGCCGGTTAATTCTATTAACTCAGCGGAGGAATATTCTGGCACTGTTGTTTTAGGGCTTGTAGGGATCTCCTCTCAATTATCTCCTGGTTCCCTAGTGGTCTGCATTTTAGTTTGGATCAGAGGTTGTGCTTCCTTTTCCTCCTCTATAATTATGTCTTCATCTTCTGACAAGTCATTATCCCAAGAATCACACCTCTTGGAGTCCCAGTTCTGCTGTGAAATAACAGTCCTCACCTTTGAGTGGGGCAGCCTACCACCCTGCATTTTAGCTGTCTTACATGCCGTCACTACAATATGCTCTTCCTGTTGTATTTTCTTTGACATGAGGTCAGAAGTGGCAGAACATGCCCTCTGGACATCCCTCTCTAACAGAAAAATCTCTTTGGTCTTTAGTTTCCTGCTGAGTTGTAATTCCTTTTCTGTGCTAATCCTTAGAGCATATAACGAAGGCCATGCAACAGCTGAGACAGCTTGCTCACTATTTTTTTTTTTTTTTTTTTTTTTTTTTTTTTTTTTTTT
>NC_041214.2:19529927-19549891 GCF_002837175.3 Physeter macrocephalus
GAGCACAGGCTCCGGACGCGCAGGCTCAGCGGCCACGGCTCACGGGCCCAGCCGCTCCGCGGCATGTGGGATCTTCCCGGACCGGGGCACGAACCCGCGTCCCCTGCATCGTCAGGCGGACTCTCAACCACTGCGCCACCAGGGAAGCCCTGCTCACTTTTTTTTTTTTTCCACTTTCACTTTCCTGCTGCTTCAGTCAATATATCGAGGAAGCCCTTTGGCATTTTCCAGGCATCCTGTACTCACACAGTGGCCCAAAGTGTCTCACAAACCTAGCCAGGTCACCCCACATGGAAGAGGCTGGCCAGCCTGGGATTTCCCCCACCACAGCGGGCTTTCCCCCAGCATGACCCCTTTACCCATTCCTGTGTCATCTTCTGTCTCCTCGCTGGCTCACCAATTGTTGGAGGATGGAGGGGACGGAAAGTGCCCACGAACTGAGAAGGTATCTTGACACCAGAAATCGAGGCAGGCAGCCCCATACAATCAATGGATTCATTTATTATAGAGTAAATTCCTCACAGGGTAGGATTGGCAGGCAAGGATCCAGAAGCATTCGCAGCTGCTCTCCACACCACCCAGAGGCCCTTGGGACAATTTTATAGTTAACCTAGGGTATGGGGGTAGTTTGGATACAGGAGACACATTTCTAAGTCAAGATTTATGAATGGGTAACTAGTCTCATGGGCACTGGCAATGTATCAGTGAAGATCTTCAGGGCATAGAGGCCACCTGGATCTAAAGATCCTTAAACAATATCTATTAACTACAAAGCCCTCGATGATAGATAAGTGATTTCCCGCATAGTACAGCCCTGGGTAGGGTCAGTGGAAGAACAGGAACTGTGCAGTCCCAAGATGGCATCATTTACACCATCAGCCATACACTGGCTCGTACAGGCGCTTCATGCCAATTAAAAAGTGCCCCCTCAAAAAAAAAGTGCCCCCTCTACAAGAATAAACTACTAAAAGATGTTCTCTCTGTGTGGACCATTTGGAAAAAAGGAACCTTTCTGGGCACCAGTTTTTAAAAGGAACAGCATCTTGCAAGACACAGGGTTCGGCCAGTGGAGTCTGGGCAAGATTTTAGTACGACTCAGGTCCTCTCAGTGGGCATGAGGGCACAATTGTTTAGGGGCCTCAAGAAGGAGGTCTTGGGACATCCTGGGCATTGTGACTCAATTTTCTGTATCAAGATAATTAGTTAAGATTATTGTTAGCTGGTGAAAGGAGACTCTCCACTATGTGACCTAACGTGGGTCATTTCAATTCATTTGGACAATAGCCCTCTGAGGCTGAGATTTTAAAGATGAGGAAACTGAGGCTAGAGTCAAGTATGTATCTTGCCTGGGGTCACATGGTGTCATCAGATTTTGATCTTCATCCTGCTGTTTTCCTTAGCATTCAGTCTCCTTCTCTGATGTATGTTTCTCTGTAGCACTTGTTGCTAATAATAAATATTTCACTCTTCATTTGTATATAGTTGGTCTCTCCCCAGTAGAATGTAAGTTGACGAGGGTAGGGTTTCATGTCTGTTTTATTCACTGCTGTATCCCCACAGTGCTTAGAACAGTGTTTGGTACACAGAGGGCTCATTCAGTAATACTTATTAAATGAATGAATGATTCAAACATTGGGGTGCCTTCTCCTATACCAATCCATTTCTATAAACACCTTTTGGCAAATACTTACAAAATGCATTGAGATATTCTAGAGAAAAAGTATATATATAGTATATCTAGTATATCAGGATTTTCTTCAACGAAAAAATAAAAAGTCTTTTACCCCCAAATTCATGTCCACATCAAAGAGAGAAACCCCAGGTTAATAAACTAGAGCTCTTTCTCTTTACTAAAATCAACTTTTGCCTTTGAAGACAGGTTTATTTATGTCTGATTTCTTTGATAATTAAAACAGAATCATCAACCCCTGTGATTCTCTGCTAGTTATTTGCATATAGCAATACACAATAATCTGATAAACTTTCTATGATGATGTGTTCGGAGCTTACAAAATAAATAAAGCCTTCAAAATAAATTCTTATTTGAGGGTACTTAAATCTGGCATGATAAATATCATGTTTTGTAGCTTAAAGTTGGAACTAGGTATTGTTAGGCTTTTCCAAAGGAAAGGGGGCATTGTATTGTAGCATATTGCTGGAAGAACAAAAGGAGCATTTAGACATGATCTTTGCCCTCCTGGAATTTACACAATGAATGGTAGAAGCACCTAGTTATACACACTCCAGCGCCTCCAACAATAACTGTTGACTTTTTATTTGCAATCAGAGAATCCTGGCAATGGACAGCTAAGTTTTCCCTGGGTTTACGAGAACTGAACTGGAGTGGAAAATGTTATTTGCTTTAACAAAATAATTTCGTCTTGTGCAACAAAAAATTCTGTCAATCAAGCAAATAAAGGGAGAAAGGCTTATTTATAAAGTTGCCGGCTTCTGATTTCATTCCATTGCTTCTTAGGCTCCAAGAGGAAAAAAGAATGACGATTTCCTTGCTCTGTATTTTTCTAATTTTATGTAGTACCTCAGCCTGGGCAAAAGATAAACATTATTACATTGGAATTATTGAAACAACTTGGGACTATGCCTCTGACCATGGGGAAAAGAAACTTATTTCAGTTGACACGTAAGTCACTATTTTTTCTTGATTATAGACCAAATTTATAAATTATTGATTAAAAAAATAAAGCCAATAAGATGCAATATTTCTTTAATTTGTATATACAAAAACTGAGAAATATAGACTTGAAACATTAGACACTTTAATAAATCTCTAATTCCTGGGATTTTGTTTGTTTGTTTTTTGAGAGTCTGCCTTACTCCTTTCCACTTGGTCCTGAGGAACTGTGTGGGCTTCTTATTACCCCCTCTGGTTCTTATCACATCTCCAATCAGGGTTCAGTCTTTTTGTCTGTTTATGCAGAAGTTCTTTCATCTAAAGAATGACTGTATAAAATTTTATATCTCCTATACCGTTTACTGATTACTAGTGGTAAAAATAAAAGGTTTTTTAATCCTTCACAGAATCATTTATAGAAATCAAATACAATTTTAATATGACTTTGCCTAATACTTGTTGGGTGACTCTGGACTGTTAATTACATTCATCTTTCTCAGACTCAGCATCCTAATCTGTAAAATGAAGATAATGAGAATACTTCAGGGGGTTGTTTAAAGAGTGGGTGTATGTAGAGCTCTTCGTACAGTCCTTGGCACATAATACATGTGCAAAAATATGTGAGATAGTTATTTAATGCCTCCTCAAAATGCTCTATGTAACTTAAAGGTTTTCTTGTTTCAGTTGAAAGGTCCCTTATTTCCAGCAACATCCACCACATGAAAAACCAGGGGTATAGTTTTCCTTGAAGTTTTTTGTGATGGAAGTTTATCTATACAGAGGTCATCACTTAATAATGTTAGTTAAACATTTAACTCCAAATTGAAATTTGTTATTCAAAACCAATATTCACAACATTTAAAGAGGTATTTTAGTGGTGAAAATATATTTTAAAGATGATAAATGTATCTTAATGGTGATACTTAAAAATGTATGTTAATGGTGACAAATGAACCCAATGACTATTAACTGCTGAGACTGTATCTTTAAAAATTGGCTATAAAGTATGCCAAATTTCATAACATTGACTCTGTTGATGGGTATACACTATTCTCATTAATTTTATGTACGTTTGAAATTTTTCAAAGCTGATAATAATACCTAATTGTTAAGTTATTAATTCAGTAATATGCAGTGAGGAAAGTTTCCGACCTAAAGATAATTAATTGAAAATAAAACTAGTATATCTTGCAATTATTTGTTTTAAGCCTGGTTTTGAGCTACTGTTCTCTTCTTAGGGACATGACATATTTTTATGGCTTCATAAGGACCATTATTTTGTATGCATTCAGCATTTTCCCTAACTAAACATAATATAAGTTATGCATTTTTAAATAGGGAAACTAGACACATTTTTTAACAGGTCAGACATACTAGGGGAAAAAAAGTACTGTCCTGCTCCACGCCCTCACCCACCATCCTTCTGCCATTATTCACGGTCAAAAATCAAATAAAATCAGTTTTATTGGGCATCAACTAAGTGCAAGACATTGCCCCGAGCACGCTTTAGTAAAGTCTTCTCTAATTCTAGAAATTTAGAAGACAAAAAGTCTTTGTTAAGAATTTTTTTGCAGGGAGGGAAGAGAATTCCTTTATTTTAAAATACTCTAAGGATTTTCCTGGCCGTCCGGTGGTTAAGATTGGAAGCCCTCCCGCTTCCAATGCAGGGGGCGTGGGTTCGATCCCTGGTTGGGGAACTAAGATCCCACCTGCTGCACAGCACAATCAAAAAAAAACGCAAAGATTAAATACTCTCGTGTCCTGTGCGTGCTGGAGAGGGTATAAAGCACTGGCTTGATCATCTCCTTTTGCTTCAGCAGCAGAGCCTAGAGTTGTGCAACATCTAGATGACAATGCTCACTCTGTCTGTGAAATCTCTGATACATCTGAGCAGCAAATATTGAATAGGCCTTTAGCAATTTTGCCGGTACTACGCTAACCTTTTTGTATAGGTGAGTTTAGGTAGCAGCTTTCACTCTCTCTTTGTCTCAGATTTGCAGAGTGTCCAGCTGCTTAATCCATTCAGCCTTCTATAACAAAATACACCAGACTGGGTAGCTTATCAACAACGGAAATTAATTTCTCACAGTTTAAGAGGTTGGGAAGTCCAAGGTGCCAACATGGTCATCTCTCTTCCGAGTTCATAGCCTTTTTACTGTGACAATGAAGACAAAAGTATGTATTGAGCTGGCAGGAACTCCATCTGTTTCATGCACCAGTGATCAGTAGTACCTAGAACCTAGGAGATACTAAATAAATATTTTTGAGTAAATGAAAGTGAATGAATAAAAGTATATTGGAAGCTAGACAAAATCAGAGGCTGTGTTGTAAAAATTTTCCCTTGCTCCGAGTATGGACAGATACACACCTTGAAATAAATCAGAAGATGCAACGAAAGAAGAAAAGTCAGTTTATGGAGTTATATGTGGGTTAGTGGAACTGAAAACACTGGCAGATGTAAACGAGAAAATGTATGGATTTCTTTTAACTAGGAAAATAGAGTTTATTTTTTTTTGTTATATCAGTAATATTTATTTCTAATGGGGTGAGGTAGAAAGTCATTTCCTTTTGCTCAGCACTGCCATTTACTTAGGTCCGTGCCTTATCTGTCATCTCAACAAATCAATAAGTAAAGATCTCTAAAATATAGTTCCTGCTCCTAAGTTATTTGTACTTAAATGAGAATAAAAGACATACATATGAAAACAATTAGCAAATGCAATACTTTGTTCTGGGCCCATGGTAGACACTAATTAAATATGTATTGACTGTTGGCTACATAGTAGCAATAAGTAGCAATACTCCTGTTATCTTCAGGTTACTTTTCTTCCTGGGGACCTATAGGATGCTAGAAATAAGTGAAAAGAATCCTTAAACACAGGAAGAGCCATCACAAAACCCTTTTACACTAACTTCATAGGCTCTCACTCAGGCTTGGTGACTCTTAATTAACATACAGTTCTTACAAACATTGTTACCTAGTTTTCCAGCCCATTGTAGGCTTGAGAAATAAATCAGAAATATTATAGTGAAGATGTCATCATAAGCAGACCCAACGACCAGAAGAAATGACAGCTCAAATTTTATCCAAAGAAATAGAGAACAAACCAAGAACATTCCACACTATGGTATAATCATAAGTATTATAATTATAATATTGAGTGATCAGGATACCATAAATATTCAATAAATGTTAATGTTTACTATCATTATCAGAAAAGAAGTTGATTTTTTTCCCAGAACACCCTGTTTAAGAAAACAAGGAAGCAAACAAAACATTTTTAAAGAAAAAACTTGCACCAAAGGCATTCATTTTACCCCTTCAAAAATGGTCTTAAAATTTAAAATAATTCTTAAAGAGGTATAATTATGAGCTAAAGTTATCTGGAAAAGTCACTTATGATGACTCATATTCCAAGGTTGCCAAATAAAAAATAGTAAGCAAAATCTGGTGTGGTATAAACACTTCATATAGGACAGCCTGTGGGCAGGAACTAATGAAGTAACTACACCATTTTACACCTTTCAGGCTCTACAATTTATTATCACAGCTGCTATTTTCCCCAAGACCATATCCAAAAGAGGGCTGACACCTAGGTACCATTTTCATGCTGTGTTAGTGAAGCCAGGCCAGTGAGAACCTATCATTCACTTGAGTTTGTGCTATGCATACCCAGGTTAAGTCTTTGCCTGCCAGTTAATTTTTGACTGTTTTCCTTGTGATTCCTGTGTGTCGTAGGCAGAATTTTTTTAATGACCCGCAAAGATATCCTACCCTAAAACTCCAGAACCCGTGACTATGATGAGCTATCACTCCCACGATTTATGTTATAGTCAGTGATACAGTTGACTTTAAACTAAGGACATGATCTGGGTGGGTCTAGTCCAAAGCAGAGAATTCTCTAGTAGAAGAAAAGAAAGTCAGAGAGATTCAAAGAGGTCTGAGGGGGATTCAACAAACTGTCACTGACTTGAAGATGGAAGAAGCCACTGGGAAGGAACATGGGTGGTCTTAAAGAACTGGGAGAGGTCCCCATCTGGTAGCTAGCAAGGAAGCAGGAATTTCAGTCCTACAACCATAATGAACTGAATTCTGCCAATAACCTGAGTGAGATTGGCAGTGGACTTCTCCACAGATCCTCCAGACAAGTCCTCAGCCCAGCCAACAGCTTGATGCCAGCTGTGGTAACCTGAGCAGAGAACCCAGTCATGCCATGCCAGACTTCTGATCCAAGGAACTGTGAAATAATAAATAGGTGCTGTTTTAAGCTGCTTTATGATCATTTGTTACACAGCAAGAGAAAACTAATATACTATGTCTCAATTAATGAAGCTAAGAATCCAGAAACTTTTCACGTGTATTACCCACATTTTAGTAACCATGGCTAAACATAAACCAAGGCCCCCTTGAGTGCACTCTGAACTTATGGGAGGGAGTAGCATTATTATTATCTTACTAAGGCAGTGTAAAAAATGTTTTAATTCCCCTACCATTAAAAACTCACTTCTGGGTCTGAATCTACCAGAAATTAGAGGAATTGCTCTAGGATTATAGGAATTGGGGGCGCTAAAAAGGAAGGATGTGTTTACTGAGAGGGGGACATATCTATTGTAATGAATAGAAGAGAACATGTTACAGTTGCTAACAGAAAGAACTATGATTAATGTGAATTACTTGTTTGGGTCAAAGAACAACCATAATAGATTTTTTTGACTGGATATCTGACTGGCACACTTCCTGCAAGCTTCCAGTAACTGATGCTTTGTCCTCCAAAGCCATGCTCTTAAAGTTAAATAGACATGCCCTAATGACAGTTTGATGTTCCCTTGGAGACAGTGCATAAACAAACAGGCCTCCCCCAAGCTATCACATGATGTGAAATATTTCCCAATTTGGTTAAGATTTAATTTTGTTTCAGAAAAAAAGACAAGATGGGAAACACATTTTGCATATTGCTATGTGTATAAAAGGAATTCCAAATGTTAAAAATACTGGATAGATTATAATTTCAGATCAATTATTTTTTAAGTAATTTTCACACCCCTCCCCCCAAAATCTTTGTATACAAAAAAAACGAATCCCAGGGGCTTCCCCGGTGGCGCAGTGGTTGAGAGTCCGCCTGCCGATGCAGGGGACGCGGGTTCGTGCCCCGGTCCGGGAAGATCCCACATGCCGCGGAGCGGCTGGGCCCGTGAGCCATGGCCGCTGGGCCTGCGCGTCCGGAGCTTGTGCTCCGCGGCGGGAGGGGCCACAGCAGTGAGAGGCCCGCGTATCGCAAAAAAAAACAAAAAAACAACGAATCCCAAAACTTAGACAATGCTCCTCCTATTTCAGGAAATGAGTAATACAGGAGAATTTCAATACAATGAAAGCATTTTGACAAAGTCTGCTACAGTTTATTGAAAAGGGATGTGACATATTCCTTAATGCTTTAGAGGCACATTTAGGAAATATAAATACACACTATAAATGAAGCCTTAAGAATTTGAGGGCTATTTTTAAACTCTGGCTTTATTTAAGATATGGATCAATAGAGCATGGTAGAACACAGATTAGAATCTCTATTTAAATATCACTGGGGCCAATCCCTTAGCAATAAGAGTGTGTACAGACACTGGAAAAATTTACCCCGAGGCTTAGACGGACCTGTGTAAGACTGAGTTGTCCAGGTTGCTCTGGTGTGACCCAAGAGTAATTCCATCCTTGCACTGTAAGCTTTGCAGCTGCCGCTGCGTGCCTGACTGAACTGCCCTCTTCCTGACCTCCTCTCAGCAGTGTGGACTGGATGAATCTGCCTTTAATCTCAGTGGTCTTCAGTGCCTCAGAATTTTGCTGTTGGTAAAACATCTATTTATTAAGAATACTCCTGTCCGTACTAATGCTGCAGTTTCCAGGCAAGAATGTTTTCCCATGTATTTTGACGTCCTCGAAGTCTCTCAGAGCCTTTCTGAATTTTTTTTTTTTTCTGTTTGGTTCTAACAAAATGGAAACTGCAACAAACAATTAGAAAATGAAAACAAATACGAGAAATAAAGGCCTAAGCATGGATTTGCCATCCCGGGTACAAAAAATGTCACTTCTTTATTTTTCTAACTTCCAGCTTGGCCCTTCTCCCACTATGATAGGGGAAGGGAACCCCATCTCATTCATCTTTCAGTGAACAAATTGAGAATCCTGGGGTTTAAACAATCCAGGATTTTAAAAATTGGGGTCCCTAGTGTGACAACTATGAGATGCTCATTGTTGAAACCCCCTGGTCAATTCAGAACCCGGGGGCTCTACTATCTCCAAAGCCTGTCCCCAATGCCCAGACGCAGCCACCAGGACCACTGCCAAGCGGCCCTGCTCACTGGTCCCAGCTCTCAGGCTCAATCTGGTGCATCCATGCTGCCATGCCAGCAGACATTTGACCACGAACAGGGTATGGCCTGGAAACAGAACCTGCCACCTTTCTGTCTCATGTCCTCCAGGAATCCCACCGCCTACAGGATTCGGCCGCTTTCTTCCCCTTCCCCTTGTAGCCTCCCCTACTCAGGTTGCCCGTGAACCCAGAGCGGGGCATCAGAACACACAGGGCTATTTGTTAGTAAATGCAGATGCCTGACCCTCACACCAGCAGCACAGAAGCAGAATCAGCGGGGCTGGGGCCTAGGAACTTGTATTTTATCAAGGTCCTCAGTAGATTCCTGTGCACATGAAAACTTAAGAAACATTAGGCCAGAGCCCTAGATTTTTAAAAACACAGATCTTTAAACTTGGACCTTGCAACAGAGAAAGTCCAGAGCTCCCAGACAAGCCCTGCCCTCATCTTGAAGAGAGAATGGAAAAGTACCCCTCACTCTTTCTGATGAGCTTCCTGCTGAGGAAACAAGACAAAGTTTATTTCTCCTCAGTCAGGTTATGTGGCCTCATATGGGTTGAATGGAAAATGGTAAGGTGTCAAAGGTCACCAAGATCAAAGTAGGCAAAACACAGGCGTGCGCGCGCGCGCGCGCGCACACACACACGAACAAACACAAACCCCAGACCATCAGCTGGGGTTAGCTGTTTTTATTCCAGTGGAGGAGACCTCGGTTGTGGAAGGGCCTGCCAAAGTCCAGGTTTTAAGTGGGTTCCCCTGAATGGCTAGATGGCATTGCCCACAAATAGATCTCACTGAACTCTGTGCGCTTGCATTAAGGACAATAACGTAAGACTCAGTTCAAAAGTTTGAATATCAAACTTGCTTTCTTTTCTTTTCTTTTTTTTCCTGGCTACTATTCAATCTGCTGATATTTTTAGGAAAGTTTTAAGCAACTATTAATCAGCCACTAACCAGAATATGAACATTCAATGTTCAAGTATTTTTCCTAGCAAGGGATTAAAAAACCACAGGGGTAACTCAAATGCAAAGATAATTTTAAGACCCACACACATTGATGAATCAATTCCAACTTTGATTTAGTTTTGCTAAAAGAAATTAAAAAGATGGAATTACTTTAGCATTATTAGTTTTACTTTTGGAAAAAAATATGCACTCACTTTCACATCTCACATATCCAGATTGAATGCTTATAAACTCAGATTTTTCCAGCAGCTGAAAGAGGTATGCCATAAGTGAGAAATGCCTTCATTAACTGCTTTATTTTAATATTTAATTTTAATTTTGTATTCTATTCCACAAAGCCTCTGTGTTTTACCATGAAAATCTTACAGAAAATACTCTGGTAAGATGCATTACATTTTTATGGCGCATCCACACATGGTGGTCTGCCATATAGCTGATGTGTGACACCTCACATAATTAAAATAACAGGGCTAAGTGCCAGCTCTCCTCTTCATTTTTTTTTTTTTTTTTTTTTTTTTTGTGGTATGCGGGCCTCCCTCTGTTGTGGCCTCTCCCGTTGGGGAGCACAGGCTCCGGACGCACAGGCTCAGCGGCCATGGCTCACGGGCCCAGCCGCTCCGCGGCATGCGGGATCCTCCCAGACCGGGGCGCGAACCCGGTTCCCCTGCATCGGCAGGCGGACGCGCAACCGCTGCGCCACCAGGGAAGCCCTCCTCTTCGTTTTTTGGAGGCATCCCTACAACAACTGGCAAACATTTAATATGATGTGGTCATTCATTTCTCTTTCATTATAATGTTATCCCCAGAAGTGATGGCTTCTAATAGAGTTGTCTTCTTTCCCTTTGCAGGGAACATTCCAATATCTATCTTCAAAATGGCCCCAGTAGAATTGGAAAAGTCTACAAGAAGGCCCTGTATCTTCAGTACACAGATGAAACCTTTAGGACAATTATAGAGAAACCTGTCTGGCTGGGGTTTTTAGGCCCTATTATCAAAGCTGAAACTGGAGATAGAGTTTACGTACATTTTAAAAACTTTGCCTCTAGGCCTTATACTTTTCATGCACATGGAATGACTTACTATAAGGAGCATGAGGGTAAGTTCAGCTCATATGCTAGCTGGAATTTCCTCTTCCTTTTCAGCAGGAACACTTCTTAATTTCTGAGATTATGGACTTTCCTCCTGGATAAGACCTGTACTATGTTGTTTAACTCTAAACTATTTTAGGAATAAGTATTTTGGTTCATCCAAATAATGCTGTGTTTCTCTGGGCTGTACTTGTTTTGTGTGAAGTGTGAATGTGATAGAATTTCTGTGTGGACTCATGTAGTGAGAGTCAGAGAGAGCTGGGACTTCCTTCCCAGTGCTCAATGCCTTTCCAGACAAACGGTCAAAATAAGAGAAATGGGCAGTGTGCATTAAAGCCTGGAAAAGACAAAAATCCAGAAGGAAGAAACGGGAGTCAAGATGGGGATTGTCTTATCTCTGAAGTTCCTACATGTGAACATACTGTAGCCATTGTCACCTTCCAGCCTAACTTTGGATAAACTCTCTCCCAGCTAAGGCAGCATGAGTAGTCTCATACAGTAGCCAAGTAGTGCAGGTGGCTGGATGGTCCCAGAGTCACATCTGAGTCACAGTTAACCAAAAGGTCATTTGAATGCAGGACTTGGAATCCTTAAAGATGGTACAGGAAGAACAAATATTAGATTTGGTGCTTGTGATCTCATTCTTAGTACATGATGATGATGGTGATGATGATGAAGGGAGATGGTGTTTTGTTGTGATTAAGAACAAGAGCTTCAAAATTAATAGACAGATGTTTGAGTACAGCATTGCCTTTTATTGCCTGAATGACTTTGGACAAGTTAACTTAAATTCTCTGTGCTTCAGTTTTCTCATCTATAAAATAGGGACAATGAGAGTACACAATAATTCCTCAATAAATGTCAGCTATTATCATAGGCAAAAATGCTGAGGCCATGTTCATTGAAATTATATGGATTAAGTTTGGAAATTAGGATGAAATTAGTTTTAATTAATTATTGGTTTTCTATTTAAAAGAGGTATTGCTTTACAGAGTGAATGTTTTGATCTATATTTTTAAATTTGTTTTTCTAAACCAAACAATTACCTTCATAGCATAAAAGCTGACTGCCATCTTATTTATTTTTTACAATTTCTTGGTATATTATGGTTTTAATCATTTTTAAGGTATGATCATTGTATTGTGGATATGTTAGAAGAAAAAAGAGTTCTTTTAGAGATACATACTCAATTATTTATGAATGAAATGATATGATGTCAGGGACTTGCTTTAGAATAATTCACTGATGATGAGTAATTCACTGTTAAGAGTGGGTGAGGGTATAGATGAAACAAGATTGGCCTTGAGTTGATCATTGTCAAAGCTGGGTTGTTGGGCACATGGAAGTTCATTATATTATTCTCTCAACTTTTGCGTATGTTTGGAAATTTACAAAATTAAACAATCCCATGGTTACTTCACAGGCAAAAATCTGATATCATACAAGAAGCTTCAAGTGATAGGACAAAGTAGCCATTTTGCTCTTACTTCCATACCATAACCCCAGGGCAAAAGTGGTTCTTTAAATTGCAAACCAACAGTCATTATGCTGCTGACATATCTATTACTGCTCCTTGAAGACTCAGTCAAGTATAAAAAGTGATAACATTTTCTGTGAAACTTCCAGACCCTGTAGCCATTTGCCTTTTATTCTTCTGTGCTCAAATAGAGAACGACTGCGTTCCCGAGGGGATACATACTAGATGTTGAATAAATGTTTGCTGAATGAATTAATAGATCTATTTTCTCATTTAAACTCAAACACATTCAATGTGTAATTTCAGTGCATGTTGCTTCCTAGGGGCCATCTACCCTGATAACACCACAGATTTTCAAAAAGCAGACGACAAAGTGCGGCCAGGTGAACAGTGTATGTACATATTGCATGCTGACCCAGAACAAGGTCCTGGTGAGGAAGACAGCAATTGTGTGACCAGGATTTACCATTCCCACATTGATGCTCCAAGAGATATCGCCGCAGGCCTCATTGGACCTTTAATACACTGTAAAAATGGTACATTTTCTCATTATTATTCACAATAAATGACCAAAGACAGTAGAGAGGGAGGTTTGTTTTTTAAAAATACTTTAAGTCTTATGTGTTATCATTGAGTAGGTAAGGTAGAGAGGCAGTGAGTCTAGAAAAAAAGGAAAGGAAGAGCAGGGAAGGGTAAGGAGAAAAATGGATACATGGAACAACATTCAGGTTACTAAATGTAAATTCCCTAAATGTTTCCAAGTCTATAAAACAGAAGTGACTGGTTTAGATTTCTGGTTTGTTAGGAAAATAAATACAAAAATTTTTTTAAACTATAAATCACATGCTAAAATTCACGCTAAAAATTAAGTTCTACTGAAATAGTAATTTTCACTTCAGATTCTCTGGATAAAGAAAAAGAAAAAAATATTGACAAAGAATTTGTGGTGATGTTTTCTGTTGTGGATGAAAATCTCAGCTGGTACCTAGAAGACAACATTAAGACCTACTGCTCTGAACCAGAGAAGGTTGACAAAGACAATGAAGACTTCCAGGAGAGTAACAGAATGTATTGTAAGATTACATAAGATCTGTTAACTTTATCGCATTTCTCTCGGCCCATTAATTCTGCTACTCTTATCCCCTCACATGAATAAGTAGCGTGTTTCTAATCTATGCCCTTGGTAACAAAGCATATTGGATATGCAACTTGATATTCAGCTAAACAGGTCCAATCAAAACTCTGAGCCAGGTAAAGCTGGATACATCAGATTGTTTCCAAACCAATAAGGATAAAACATTATCAATTATGGTTAAATGTATAAGCATGTTATATTTGTATATTTTTTATTCTCCCAACTCATTCTCAAAATTATTTGAGGCAGCCAAAAATTGTTAAATTATATTGTAAAGTATTGTACTATAATTAAGAAAATAGTTCAAACCACTAGTTCTAAAAGGTATTTCTTTTACATACGTATTGTTCTTCACCACCCACCCACTCAACCTTGCATCAATTTTTCCTATATTTTAGTTCACTTTATTTCTTCTAAAAATGCTTTCTTTACTGCCTGGGCTTCTCCTTGATTCTCAGACACAAAATAATGGGGTTAGTAAGAGAGTCTATCACTCAGAATTTGCATAAAAAATCAAATCCCTTAATATGAACTAAACCAATAAGTACAGATTTTTGTTAGTTTGTGTTTAGCTTCTTAAAAATAACCCTTACTCAGAAACTGAGGACACAAAAATAACTGTACTATCAAAGAAGAAAAATTAACTAATTAACAAAGGACAGATTTTTATTTCCAACTTTTGCTTATTTCTGGCTGAAAGATCCTCTTTCCATATTTTAATCCGGCCTCTGTTATGTGCTAACCAAAACAGGTGTTAGAGACTCAAACTTCTAGTCTGGCTAAGTCTGGTTTGGTATCCCTGTTGCATCTGGTTACCTCGCCATACTTCCCAGAACTGATTTCTACCTTAACTCTAGGACCTCTCAGTTTGAGTGGTGACCCTTAGTTTCTTTGAAGAATCAGGCTATCCTGCTTTTGACCTCTTAGGTCTTTGTGGCTCTGGTCACTTGTTCCTATTGTCCTTCCCCTGCATTTCTTCTTTCCTCCTTCACATTTCTTCCAATTTTGTCTTTCAATCTTAAAAAAAAAAAAAGCTTCCCTTGTGTTCTTATTACAAAAGCAATTCACATTCACTGTAGAAAACTGGAAAAGTTCTGATAAACAGTAACAAAAAACACTGACATCATCCATACCACCACCAACAACATGATACATGATTGATTCCTAAATAAACTTCAGTGTTTTTTCTATTTACTATATGTGTGCACATTTATATATATGTATGTATATATGTACACATTTGTATTTACAAATATACACAAGAGCATACCAAGGTGTAGAGTTTATAACAAAGAGAGCAAATAGATTTCATCTTCAGTGTTGTGTTCATGTGCTAATATTGTGTTGACAAAAATCTTGAGGCTGAATTCAGGTCCAAAATGAAACAGTACTGTGCTTGATTAACAATGTCTGATGTGGGTACAGGAGGGAAGAATAGCAGCATGTGTGCCAGGTATTTTCAATCCCAAACTGATTTTATTTAGAGGTAACTATCAATATCCCAGTCACCAATGTCTGTTACTCTCACAATCTCTGCTCTTGACTTACAGCTGTGAATGGATATGCTTTTGGAAGTCTCCCAGGACTCTCCATGTGTGCTGAGGACAGAGTAAAATGGTATCTTTTTGGTATGGGTAATGAAGTTGATGTGCATGCAGCTTTCTTCCACGGGCAAACGTTGACTAATAAGAACTACCGTGTTGATACAATCAATCTCTTTCCTGCTACCCTCTTTGATGCTTTTATGGTGGCCCAGAACCCTGGAGAATGGATGCTTAGCTGTCAGAATCTAAACCATCTGAAAGGTAAGGCATATTTACCTGAAATTAGCTGTCAGTTGAGAAAAGAGTCATGTCTCAGTTACACTATTAATGGGGTGATTATTGAAAATCAGAATCTAAAAGCTAAATAACTTTGGAAAGATCTGAGCTTTGAACTGGTAACTTAATTTTATTCCTCTGACAGTATGCATCATAATGCAATTTTTTAAAAAGACTGAAAGACTGGAGCATTTATAAAGTAATTAAAAATTGAAAATATGTTAATTTTTGGAAAAGAAAAAATTGGCCCTGATGTATAGTCCTACCCTAAAAGTATAATACGGTATACAGCTTCCCAGATTTGTAAAATACACAGTATTTTAAACACCAGATTTGTATATTGTGCTGAAAAGTAGCTTGTTTTGTTTTTTTTTTTGACTTGTTCTATTAGATATAACCAACTTTGTCCTTTATTTGAGTCCAGCTATTCCTTAGTTTTTTTGTTTGTTTGTTTTTTGCGGTACGCGGGCCTCTCACTGTTGTGGCCTCTCCCGTTGCGGAGCACAGGCTCCGGACGCGCAGGCTCAGCGGCCATGGCTCACGGGCCTGGCTGCTCAGCGGCATGTAGGATCTTCCCGGACCGGGGCACGAACCCGTGACCCCTGCATTGGCAGGCGGACTCTCAACCACTGTACCACCAGGGAAGCCAATATTCCTTAGTTTAACATGCTAAATCTCTCCTCCATCTCTTTAATATAAGGCAATAAAATATCCCCAGTTCTTGAAAAATATTAGTTTGCAATATTGGTCTTCTGAAGAAATTCAGTTTAATCTGGGTCTTTTGAGTATATTACTTTGACTTTCAAACATGTTCTTATTCATCAGATGTGATCATGGCAGCAGAAGGCCCAGCACAGCAGGTGCATAACCATTTTATCTAAGAGAACAATAATAATACACGCTCTTTGTATTCCTCCTCCTCCTCCACCCCACCATATACCCTAAAATATGGCAGAGCATCTCTTCATCACGTATCTATTTTTTCTCATTAAAGCATTATTTATTTCAATGCTGACTTACTGATAAAATAAAACAGCGAGGGAATTCCCTGGCGGTCTGGTGGTTAGGACTCTGCCAATTTTCATTGCCAAGGGCGCAGATTCAATTCCTGGTCCAGGAACTAAGATTCCACAAGCCACGTGGTGTGCCCCCCCCAAAAAAGTGAAATTAAATGGTGAAAGTTCATTTCTCCCCACATCACTTATCTATTAATGTGTCCTTTTTTTTTCTTTCTCATCAAAAGACTTCCCAAGCGAAACCCCACAGAAACTGGTTCCACATTTTTGAAAACACTAGTAATATCACTTCTCTGTGCCATATAGAGAATTTTTTTCACTGCTTGAATTTTCCATGAGTGATTTATATACAACTGGTTACTCTAGTTTATAGTATTGTTTCTAGCTATCTACTTCTTTAGTTTCCATCTGTCATTTCACCAGCAGCATTTACAAGGCAATAGGAGAGACAAACATTGGCTTCATTAACCAGTGTCTCCTCCTGTGTGGTTTTCAGCTGGTTTGCAGGCCTTTTTCTGGGTAGAAGACTGTAAGAAGCCTTCATCTGAGAACGATATCCGTGGCAAACATGTTAGACACTACTACATCGCTGCTGAGGAAATCATCTGGAACTATGCACCCTCCGGCATAGACACTTTCACCAAAGAAAACTTAACAGCACCTGGAAGGTAATTCAGAAAAAAAGATACTATTTCAAAATATGCCTCCCCCCAAAAAAAATCATAAAAGGCTGACTCAGTGATTAAAATTTTAATTGGTACCTGAAATTGAGTAACTAGACTGCTAAATATTTATTAAGGTTTGGTAGTGAGTCCAAGTTTGAGAAATAGGACTTCTGAGTCCATGAAAAAGTCCATGAAATAGGACTTCTGTGTCCATGAAAAAAAGCAAAAAGATCAGTTCATTTGTTTTCCATTTCTGAAAATATAGCATTGTAAAATCCAGCAGCATTAAGTACATTCACAAGGTTGTATAATCACCAGCACTGACCATTCCCAGAACTTTTTCATCGTTCCAAGCAGAAATGCTGTGTCCACTAAACAAAAATTCCCCATCCCCTGATAACTTCTATTCTACTTTCTGTCTCTATGAATTTGCCTATTCTAGGCACCTTATGCAAGTAGAATCATGTAATATTTGTCCTTTTTTGTTTGGCTTATTTTATTTAGTATAACGTTTTCAAGGTTCATCCATGTTGTAGCATGTATCAGAATTTCATTTCTCTTTAAGGCTGAATAATATTCCACTGTATTCATATACCATGTTTTATTTATCTATCTATCTGGGTTGCTTCTACCTTTCGGCTGTTGTGAATAATGCCACTATGAACACTGGAGTACAAGTATATGTTTAGGTCTCTGCTTTCAGTTCTTTTGGGTATACATCTAGGAGGAGAATTGCTTGATCATATGATAATTCTATTTTTAATTTTTTGAGGAACCACCATATGGTTTTCCACAGCAGCTTCACCATTTTACATTCCCACCAGCAATGTACAAGGGTTCTAATTTCTCTTCTAATTGCCAACATTTATTTTCCATTTAAAAAAAAAATAGCCATCTTAACAGGTGCAAAGAGGTATCTAATTGTGGTTCTGATTTGCATTTCCCTGATGCTTAGTGATTCTGAGCATCTTTTCACGTTCTTGTTAGCAATTTGGAGAAATGTCTGTTCAAGTCCTTTGCCCATTTCTTTTTTTTTTTCGGCAGGCGGACGCGCAACCACTGCGCCACCAGGGAAGCCCTGCCCATTTCTTAATTGGGTTATTTGGGGTTTTTTGTCGTTGTTAAGTTATGAGTTCTTTTTATATTCTGGATATTAATCCCTTATCAGATATATCTGCTTTGCAAGTATTTCCCCTTATTCTGTAGGTTTTCTTTTCACTCTCCTGATAGTGTCCTTTGATGCATACAAGCTACCTTTGGTACATGTCTGATGACTTCCACGGCCCCCCAGCTGTTCTTTCTGCCTCCGTCTTCCTTTCCTACTGTACATTCCTCATAAAACAGCCAAAGCTATCCTTCAAAAATGTCAGTGAGATTATGCCACACCCCTGCTCCAAGGCTCTGCCCAAACATCACCTCTTGAGAGAAGCCTCGTTTGCCACGCATCTACTTGGAAAGGTTAAGTGATTCACTCAACGGCAAACAACAGGTCGATAGCTGGGCCTGACTCTACCCAAGCCTGTGACTACTGAAGCAGAGATTTAAGTCCCCCCACACTGACATTCAGTTGCAATGACTCCCAAAGCTGTATCTCCAGCCCGGAAGGCTCTTATAAATCGCAGATTTGTATTTTGAACTGCTTAGTGGACACTCCACTTGGGTGAGGCTCCTCCAAATCAATATGTGCAAGTCTGAATCCATTGCCTTTCCCACAAATCTGAGTTTCCCTCTCTGCATGAATGGTATCGCCATCCATCCGTTGCTCAAGCCCAAAGCCTGAGCACCACCCTCGCCTCCCTCCCTCCTTCACTAATCCCTCCTTCTCGCCTCATCAAATGCTGCCTCATTATATCCTAAATATCTCGGAAAGTTGTTTGCTTCTCTCCAACCTCTTTGCTAATACCTCTGAAGTCATCAGTACCTCTCATTGAGATTTTTTTTTTTTTTTTCCCAGTACGCGGGCCTCTCACTGCTGTGGCCTCTCCCGTTGCGGAGCACAGGCTCCGGACGCGCAGGCCCAGCGGCCATGGCTCACGGGCCCAGCCGCTCTGCGGCACGTGGGATCCTCCCGGACCGGGGCACGAACCCGTGTCCCCTGCATCGGCAGGCGGGCTCTCAACCAGGGAAGCCCTCTCATTGAGATTTTAAAAGCAGGCTGCTGACCCGTCTCCCTACCCTGCCTATGCTCCTGCCCTAGTTTATAAGAGATGCCATGCTTGCTGTATTCTCTGAGCCTTCCCACAGGCTGTTTCCTCTTTGCAAATACCCGCCCCATTCTCTCCACACACATATTCCATCATTTTAACTCCACTTCTCCTCTAGATAATTTTAAAGAAACTCTTCCTCTGGAAAGCCTTTGGGGCCTCTCCCCATCACTTTCCCCAACCCCAGGAGAAATGTTTCGTAACACTCTGTGCTTATTACATGTTATTATATTGATTGATTTGTAGTCTGTCTTCTGGGACAGATGTAAAGTCCATGTGGACAGGGACGGGTCCAGCTTGCTTATGGGTATGTCATCAGCATATAACAGGGTTCCTGGTAAAGAGCAGATGTTCCATGCATTTGTCAAATGGGAGAAGAGATGAATGGGGTGGCTTTGGCAAGTCAAATGCCTTTCTGAGATTTCATTTTTTTCATTTATAAAACGGGGAGAATGGGGAGCAGATGGCAGAGGAGTAGGACGTGGAGCTCACCTCCTCCCAGAAATACATCAAAAAATACATCTAGGGCTTCCCTGGTGGCGCAGTGGTTGAGAGTCCGCCTGCCGATACAGGGGGCACGGGTTCGTGCCCCGGTCCGG
>NC_041214.2:19550705-19645694 GCF_002837175.3 Physeter macrocephalus
GAGCCTGCGCGCCCGGAGCCTGTGCCCCGCAACGGGAGAGGCCACGGCGGTGAGAGGCCCGCGTGCCGCAAAAAAAAAAAAACACAAAACATCTACATGTGGAACGATTCTCACAGAACATCTACTGAACGCTGGCAGAAGACCTCAGACTTCTGAAAGGGCAAGAAAATCTCCACGTACCTGGGTAGGACAAAAGAAAAAAGAAAAAACGAGAGAGAGAGAAAGGAATAGGGACAGGACCTGTGCCCCTGGGAGGGAGCTGTGGAAGAAGAAAGGTTCCTACAACCTGGCAAGCCCCCTGACTGGCGGGGAGATCAGCCAGGACAGAGGGGGAGCCTTAGAGGAGAGCGCAGCAACCAGTTTGCGGAAGGTAAAATGGAGAGAAACCTGCAGGAATGGTTGGTACCTCCACCCTGAGCTCCCCAGCCTGAGACACTCATCCACCGGTGTGGGTGGGGGCTGGCGGGCTGAAGCTCAGGCTTTGGAGGTTAGACCCGGGGAGAGGACTGGGGCTGGCTGCGGGAAGACAGCCTGAAGGCAGGGTGCCATTGCTGCGGGTTGCGCGAGGGGAGGGGCAGGACTGCCAAAGGAGCGTCTTTACCCCGAGCATGCGCTCTCAGGCAACAGGACGCTGCCTACGCGAGCTCCAGGGGTGGGGGCGGGCTGAGCCTCCGCCCCTGAGAGAACCGGCAGCCAATCGCTGCCTCCGCCAACACAGGGCCCGGGAGGGCACGCCGGTCACCACAGCTGCACACCCTCTATCCAGGGGATAAGGGCCAGCACGTGCTGAGGAAAGAGGTAGAAGCCTTCCCAACTAAAAGTGGCCCTCACGCCAGAAAACAGTAAAACCACACAAGCTACGCAGGGATACTCCCGCATATAAATAACCTTCCAAGACTACGGTAGATAACGGTTGCTCCTAAACTCACAGAGTTAAGAGAAAAAGATAAGCAAATGAAGAAGCAGAGGAACCACCCCCGGTTAAAAGACCAAGAGAATTCCCCTGAAGGAACAAACAATGAAACAGACCTCTTCAGTCTAACAGACACCGAGTTCAAAAAGGAGGTAATGAAAATCCTGAAGCAATTAAGGAAGACTATTGACAGAAGTGCAGATTACTGTAAACTGGGGAGGATAATACCAACTTTGTTGCATTGTCATGTGAGTTTCAGACAATAAATGAAAGCTTCTGAAGGCTAATATGCAACAAACAATAGTTACTGTATTTTTAGACATTTCATACTTTATTAAAAAGAGTCTATTGCAGGGCAATTTATTAACTGTCAAGGGTTGACATGGACCCTCTTGAAATTTTTTTCACTTCGCTTGAAAAAATAAAATCTCTATGCCATGAGTCTCCACCCCTTAACTGAACATCCTTCTACAAGGTGCCTAGTACTATCTGCTCCTCTGAGGAGTATTTGGTAAATAATGGGTAATTACTAAGCACAGGTCATAATTTTTCTCTTCAGTTAGTATCCTATGTGACGACCTGGCTCTGTTCTGCTTTCAACTCCAGAATAAAACCTTTTTTCTTTTGGCAGTGATTCAGAGGTATTTTTTGAACATGGTTCTACAAGAATTGGAGGCTCATATAAAAAGCTGGTTTATCGTGAGTACACAGATGCCTCCTTTACAAATCGAAAGGAGAGAGGCCCGGAAGAGGAACATCTTGGCATCCTGGGTGAGTCTGTGCAGAATACATATGACTAATGTACTCTTCCCTTGAGCTACAATCAACCTCAGAAAGAACAGAAGCTTCAGAACCTGTGGCATGATTTCTACGTATAAACTATGGACATGGAAGAGGAATCATCAATAAAATGCAGCAGCTAATTACTTTTCCAAATGTAAATTACCCATAGTAAATCTTCATCATTAAAAGCCAGGCTGACTTCAAATGATTAATGTTTTTTTTCTTCAAAGAGGTAAGGGGTTTGTGTGACTTTGTTTAAATAGACAGTAAAGCTATTAGTTTCCACTTTTAGCCAAATGTACATTCCCTTAGAAATAAAATTCAGCTACTAATGAGACAGGTTGGGTTTGTTTTAGAGCCTCTCTAGGCTGCCCCCAGGCAGAGCCCAGAGACCTGTTCTTGCTCAGGCACTTGGGCAGGATAGCAAGTGAGTGGATTCAGACTGTCCACACTCTTCACCTATTAGCTGTGTTACCTTTGAAAGTACTCAACTTTCTGTGCCTGTTCCCTTTCTGTAAAATGGGAACAATAATAACAATAGTCCCTACTTCATAAAGCTGTTTTAAGGATTAAATGAGTTAATTCACATAAACACTCAGAAGAGCACATAAGGAGCTCTCAATAAGTATCATTTTATATATTACATAAAATATTTTTGTACTATATTTCTGTGTTTTTGTTCTATATTTAGTAATAGTATTGATTTTGGTGATGGGAAATCCACAACAGTGGTGTTACTTTTCAAAGCCAAGACAATTTAACTTACCCCCTTTGGGTGGTCAAGGTTTATGGTATTCTCCTGACTCTTTGGACAAATAACACACATCTGGTCCACAGAAAAATAGGGTGAGGATAGTGTAGATACTCTGAATAGTATTTTATAGACCTGTGAAGCTTGTGAACTAACTTGGATAAAAATGGTAACAAATTTCATTACCTGAATTTAACTAAGAAAGCCCCTCTCATCTTTTTCTGGCCTCCGCATGTCAAATTGATAATGGACTTTTTAAAACCCAAGCTTTCCATTTGCAACAATAAGCATGTTGCTTCCAGTGGTTCTTGCCAGAGGACAAGGCAAAGAAAACAACTGTCTTATACATTCTGTATGCTATATATCAGGGAGGATAATAATTCTCTCTTTGTCCCTAGGTCCTGTCATTTCGGCAGAGGTGGGAGACACCATCAGAGTCACCTTCCATAACAAAGGAACACATCCCCTCAGTATTGAGCCGATCGGGGTGAGAGTCGATAAAAGCAACGAGGGCACGTACTACAATGCAAGCAGAAGTGAGTACAACACTCTGTAACCAAACAATAATGTTTAATAACCTACTGTGCTGGTCACCCCCGGGAAAATTGTCCTGAAAAAACCAAAGGCAGGAACTTCTGAGGAAACTTCTCATATACCGTTCTCAGAATCATGCCAGGAAGCAAGTAAATCTCTTCCTACCATTTCCAATACGTTTGTGGAATTTTGTCCTACCTTAATTGGATGATTATTGACAATGCTGCTAGTAACTTATTTGGATTGCATCAATTATACATTTCCAGAGTTCTATTTGGGTGATTTTTAAATTTGAAAAATATTCTTGCAATTATAAGATTAGATGTACATTTTAGAATATTTAAAAAATATAAAAAGGTATAGCCAAAAATATTATCCATAGTTCTATAGACAACCACTATTATATTTTTGTATGTCCTCCACTCTTTGATCTGTGTAACTAATAATTACATGTGTTTGAGATCATAGAATATAAATATACTTATCACTATAATTTTATACCCAGAGATTGCTTTCTTAGCACTATAAACATTTTATAAATATAATTTCAGTGATACAAAATATTCCATTACATGAAAGTATTTAGGTATTTTTGTATGTCAAGGCTGACAAATGAAGACCCTATTCTGGGTCTTAGACTTCTTGTATCCTCATGTGGAGGAAGGGGCTAGGGAACTCTGTGGGATCTCTTTTGTCTGGGCACTAATGCCACTCAGAAGGGCTCCACTCTCATGACCAGATTCCCTCCTACACACCACTTCGAACACCATCATATTGCACATTAGGATTCCAATATGTGAATTTTGGGGAAACATAAACATTCAGACTATAGCAGGCACCAATCTCAGACAGAGGTTTAGAGGAGACTTCCTGGAGAAAATTATTCCCATTTGTGACCTGACACTGGTAGGATTCCACTCTAATTCATAAAAGGAGCACAGAAGTGGGTTATCCTAGACTAAACGCAGTCTACTCCATGGCTCAAATGACGACATTAGAAAGCATACTTTACCTCTCCAGTGTGACCTTTCTTACAGGTGCATCTCCTCCTTCAGCCTCCCATGTGGTACCCAAAGGAACATTCACCTACGAATGGACTGTCCCCAAAGAAGTAGGACCCACTCACAAAGATCCTGTCTGTCTAGCTAAGATGTATTATTCTGCTGTGGATCCCACCAAAGATATATTTACTGGGCTTATCGGGCCAATGAAAATATGCAGGAAAGGAAGTTTACTTGCAAATGGGAGACTGGTAAGTCCAATGAGGGAAAATGAAAATGATTTTCTAATTTCTTTGAATTATCATTATTATAAGGAAAATTCTGGGGTTTGAGGCAGTGAGGATTCCATGCCTAATGTTTATTATAATTTTTTCTTAGGCTTATATCTATATTGTGCAGAGATTCTCTGGCTAACATGATTGTTCCAAGATGAGTTGGAAACAAGATTTTCCTTGGACTCCAAAGTCTATTACGATACCATTAGACTTCAACACACACATTTTAAAAAATCACCTATTAATGATAATAAGTCACTCAACATTCACTAAGGAAATATTGCTTAAAATATTTTTTATGTGGCAGCCTGGATGGGAGGGGAGTTTAGGGGAGAATGGATACATGTATATGTATGGCTGAGTTCCTTTGCTGTGCACCTGAAACTATCACAACATTGTTAATTGGCTATACTCCAATATAAAATAAAGGTAAAAAAAATGAAATGGGAAAATGACCCTTTGATCTAGAAATAGAAATCCCTTATCCCACCATTGTTTTTAGCTCTAAAATAAATATTTTAATATAAATGTTTAAAAGAAAGATTCTTTTAAAAATGCATTCAATACAGTTATCACATCTTAAAGCATCATCATAATTCCTTAATATCATCAAATTTCCAATCAATGTTCACATTTTAATTGAACATTTGTCCTTTAATTGTTTCAAGTTTGTTGTGTGGATAGGGACTCAAATAATTACACACATTACAATCAGTTGATATGTTTCTCAAGATATTTTCTTTCATTTTTCTGTTGCAAAAGTCTTTTATCCTGTAGAAGTTCTCATGTCTAGATTTTACTGATTGCGTTCCTGTGGTGTCATTTAACATGTTTCTTTCTCTTTTACTCTATTTCCTATAAATCAGTGGCTAGATCTACAAGCTTGATCAGATTCAGATTAGATTTTTTATTTTTTGCAATACTACTTCATGTGTGGTACTGGGTACCTCGATCAAGGAGTATATAATGTATTCTTGTCTCTCAGTTGGGGATGTTGTCAGCTACTGATAAACATTTCCTAGATTCATAAACTAATCAGGTGTTGCACAATAGTAATATTTTGATTCCATCATTCCTTCTGTGTTTATTAGCTACTATACTTGTATAAACAGAAACGTCTCTTAATGGACTATTTGGCTGCCCTGAGGTATGTGTTATACAAGAAAGGAATGACAAATGCTTGATTCTTTCCCTTTATTTACAAGTTTTAGAATTACTAGTTCTCTCCTAGCATACTTCAAAGGTTTTTAATAGCTTATTTTTAAGTACTATTGTAAACTCATGGATTTAAGCATATTTAGTATGCTTCAATTCATTGCTATTATACTTATTGATGCTCAAAATGTCCTATTTTTTGCCACTGGGGGACTTGCTTAGGTTGACTTCATTTTTACATGAACTTAGTAGTCTTTGAAGCTTCTTTGACTTCTAGTATAAAAAGCTATTTCAGGTTCATATTGTACATTTTCTGAGCCAGACCTGAAATCAGTCATTTCTCCCAAAAAGTCCTGGTTCTTTTCAGTAAGAAATTATTTTAAAAACTACAGTCGGGGCATTAGGAGTGCTCAAGTGCTATTGGATTAATCGTTGTTCCTAAGCCTTTTCAGTGAGCAGAATTGAAAAAAACTTTTTTTAATAAAATTCATCATGGGTTCATACTGATACTTTCTATTCAAATTCAGGTCTACGGATTTTGTTTGTTTGTTTACTTAACCTCATTGATCTTATATCTGTATCTCCCTTCAACTGCACTGAAAAAGCTGAGTTCTCAATAATACCAGCATAAATATGCACTCATTTCATCCCACAATATAGACACAACAGTCTCAGGATTACAATTACAACACTACAGCCAACAATATAATTACTGAAAACAGTTTTGCAGCCCTTCTTGTCTTTAGAGTGGATCCCACTAAGGATGCTCAGTCAAATTACAGATTTAAAGTCACTTGGAATAGTTCCTCCCTGTGGAGTTTTACCACCCACTGGATACACAGGTTTATTTATTTATTTATTTTTTTTTTATTTTTTAGGGATTGCTTTTTAAACTGTAACATTATTTTATAATTATGTAAAACATTTGCCTGACTCCAACATCGTATCTACAAAAAGAAGTAGATTCAAAGAAATCTAGCATCTATCGTTTTTTCCCTGTCACCTATCCCCTCACTATAGATAACTTTTTAAAACTTTATTCTTTTATTTATTTTTCACTATTATTTTTATTAACTTTATTTTTTAGAGCACTTTAATGTTTATGGCAAAATTGAGGGTAAAGTTCAGAGATTTCCTGTATACCTCTTACTCCCCCCCACACGCCCTCCCCGAATATCAACATCCCCAACAGAGTAGATCCATGTATCCATCATTACAGTATCATACAGAGTATTTTCACTGCCCTAAAAGTCCTCTGTGCTCCATCTATTTATCCTTTCCTTCCAACCCCCAACTCCTAGCAAACCCGGTCTTTTCACTCTCTCCAGAGTTTTGCCTTTTCCAGATTGTCATATAGTTGGAATCGTACAATGTATAGCCTTTTCAGATTGGCTTCTTTCACTTAATAATATGCATTTAAGTTTCCTCCAAGTCTTTTCATGGCTCAGTAGGTTATTTCTTTTTAACGATGAATAATACTCCATTGTCTGGACGTACTACAGTTTATCCATTCACCTACTGAAGAACATCTTGATTACTTCCAAGTTTTGGAAATTATGAATAAAGCTGCTTTATGAATAAACATCCATATGAAGGTTTTTGTGTAGACATAATTTTTCATTTCCTTTGGGGAAATACCAAGGAACCCAATTGCTGGTTATATGGTAAGAGTATGTTTAGTTTAAAAAAAAACAAAACCTGCCAAACTCTCTTCCAAGGTGGCTGTACCATTTTGCATTCCCACCAGAAATGAATGTTAGAGTTCCCGTTGCTCCACATTCTTGCCAGAATTTGGTGTTGTCATGTTCCAGATTTTGGCCATTCTAATAAGTGTGTAGTGGTATCTCATTGTTGTTTTAATGACATGTGACATAGAGCATCTTTTCAAATGCTTGTTTGCCATCTGTACATTTGTCTGTTAAGGTCTTTCGCCCATTTGTTAATTGGGTTGTTTTCTTAATGTTGAGTTTTAAGGGTTCTTTTAATGTTTTGATAAACAGTCTTTTATCAGATGTATCCTTTGTGAATATTTTTCTCCCGGTCTGTGGCTTGTCTTCTCATTCTCTTGACAATATTTTCTTCAGAGCATAAAATTTAATTTTAATAAAATCTAGTTTATCAATTCTTTCTTTCATAGATTGTGTCCTTGGTGTTGTATCTAAAAAGCTTTTGCCATATCCAAAGTCATCTAGACTTTCTCCTATGTTATCTTCTAGGAGTTTTACAGTTTTGCACTTTACATTTAGGTCTATGAGCCGTTTTGAGTTAATTTTTGTGAAGAGTGCAAGGTCTATGTCTAGATTCATTTTTTTGCATGTGGATATCCATCTGTTATAGCACCATTTATTGAAAAGACTATCTTAGCTCCTTTGTCAGAGATCAGTTGACTAAATTTATGTGGCTGTTTCTTAGCTCTCTTTCTATTGATCTATTGATCTATTCTTTCACCAATACGACACTGTCTTGATTACTGGAGTGTTATAGTAAGGTTTGAAGTTGGGGAGTGTCAGTCCTCCAACTTCATTTTTCTTCAATATTGTGTTGGCTATTTTGGGCCTTTTGCCTCTTCAGGTAAACTTTAGAATCAGTTTTTAGACATCCACAAATAATTTGCTGGGATTTTGATTCAGACTGCATTGAATCTATAGATCAAGTTGGGAAGAACTGAAACTTGGCAGTATTGAGTCTTCCTATCCATGAACATTTCTTTAGTTCTTTAATTTCATTCACCAGAGTTTTTAGTTTTCCTCATAAAAGATCTTGTACATGTTCTTTTAGATTTATTACTAAGTATTTCATTAGGAGGATGCTAATGTAAATGGTATTGTTTTTAATTTCAAATTCCACTTTTCATTGCTAGTATATATGAGATTGATTGACTTTTGTATATTAACCTTGCATCCTGTAACCTTGCTATAATTGCTTATTAGTTACAGGAATTACCTTATCAATCCTTTTGGATTTTCTACATAGATGATCATGTGATCTGTGAACAAAGACAGTTTCTTTCTTCCCAATCTGTATACGTTTTATTTCCTTTTCTTGTCATATTGCACTAGCTAAAACTCCCAGTATGATATCAAAAAGGAGTGATGAGAGGGGACATCCTTGTTTTGTACCTGATTTTAGTGGGAAAGCTTCTAGTTTCTCACCATTAAGTATTATCTTAGCAGTAGTTTTTTGGTAGATATTCTTTATCAAGTTGAGGAGTTCCCCCATTCTTATTTTACTAAGAGGTTTGTTTATTTGTTTGTTTTGATCATGAATGGGTGTTGGATTTTGTCAAATGCTTTTTCTGTATCTATTGATATGACCATGTGACTTTCCTTCTTTAGCCTATTGATGTGATGGATCACATTAACTGATTTTTGAATGTTAAGCCAGGCTTGAATACCTGTGATAAATCACACTTGGTCATGGTATAGTTCTTTTTATACATTTTCAGATTCTATTTGCTAATTTTTTTTAGGTCTCTTACATCTATATTTATTAGAGTTATTCATCTCTAGTTTTTTTGTAATGTCTTTGTCTGGTCTTGGTATTAGAGTAATGTTGGCCTGCTAGAATGAGATAAGAAGTATTCTCTCTGTTTTTGTCCTCTGATGGATTTAAAGAGAGTTGGTATAATTTCTTCCTTAAGTGTTTGGTAGAATTCACCAATGAACACTTCTGGGCTGTTCTGGAAGGTTACTAGCTATTGGTTCAATTTCTTTAGTAGATACAGGCCTATTCAGAGTGTCTATTTCTTTTTGTGTGTTTTAGCAAATTGTGTCTTTCAAGAAATTGATCCATTTCATGTAGGTTATCAAATTTATGGGCATAGATTTGTTCATAGTATTCCTTTATTATTCTTTTAATGTCCATATGATCTGTAGTGATATCCCATATTTCATTTCTGATATTAGTAATTTGTGTTCTCTTTCTTTTTTTCTTAGCCTGACTAAAGACTGATTTTATTGATCTTTTCAAATAATCAGCTTTTAGTTTCACTGATTTTTTTCTATTGATTTACTGTTTTCAATGTCATTGATTTCTTCTCTAACTCTTATTCTTTTATTTAAAGAGTAAAAGAATTCTTTTATTTTATTTAAAAAACAAACGTGTGTGGGTATGTATTCATATTCTAACTTTCTTTTTTCACTTAACAATATAATCTGTAAGTCTTTATACTGTAATATATGGAAATATTCCTCATTCTTTTTTACAGTGGATATTACTCCCTGGTGTAGACATGCCTCAGTTTATACAATCGGTCCACTATTTGGCAGGTGTTTGTGCTGTTTCCAGTCTTTGCTCTTACAAACACATTGTAACGGGTAGCCTTGTTCATATGTCTCTTTGTATTTTGACAACATGTGTTTGGGATAAATGTGGTTCTGCTGGGGCAAAGGATAAACATATGTACTCTTTTGCTAGATATTGCCAAATTCCCTTCCATAGGAATTGTACCATTTTATACTCCCACCAGGTATGAGATTAGATTATCTGTTTTCCACAGTTCATAAGTGTATTGTCAAATTTGGGGATTTTACCAGCCTGATAGGACATAAACAGTACCTCTGTAATTTTAATTTCTTGTTTCTCTTATTATTAGTTGCTGAACATTTTTTCAAATTGTTAAGAACTATATTCACTTCTTTTCCATGAATTGTTCATAACTTTATCCCATTTTTCTATAAGGTTATTTTTCTTCACTTATTTAGAAGCTTTCTATATATTAGTTATAGAAAGTCTTTGAGATATTAGTTGTAAATATTTTTTATTTTAGTTTATCATTTGCCTTAATACTTTGCTTATGGATGTTGTTGTTTACCCTGTGAAATTTTTATTTCTATCATCTTTTCCTTGATTGTTAATGGATTCCAAGTCATAGTTAAGAAAGTTTTCACAACTCTCAGGTTATAAAGGAATTCACCCATTCTGCCTTCAAGTACTTGTAAGGTTTCATTTTTCACTTTTAAGTCTCTGTTCCATTTAGAATTTATGCTGGTGTACAGTTAAAGAATAGATCAAATTTAACGTTTTCTAAATGGCTATCCAGTTATCTGAACACCATTTATTAAGAAGTCACACTTTAGGGGAATTCCCTGGTGGTCTAGTGGCTAAGACCCTGCACTCCCAATGCAGGGGCCTGGGTTCGATCCCTGGTCAGGGAACTATATCCTACATACATGCCACAACTAAAGATCCCACACGCCGCAACTAAGAGCCCGCTGGTCGCAACGAAGATCCTGCACGTGGCAATGAAGGTCCCGCTTGCCACAACTAAGACCTGACACAGCCTAAATAAATAAATAATTTTTTTAAAAAAAAGTCACACTTTAGCCCATTTATTTATTTATTTATTTATTTATTAAATTTATTTTTTTTTGTGGTACGCAGGCCTCTCACTGTTGTGGCCTCTCCCGTTGCAGAGCACAGGCTCTGGACGTGCAGGCTCAGTGGCCATGGCTTACGGGCCCGGCCGCTCTGCGGCATGTGGGATCTTCCTGGACTGGGGCACGAACCTGTGTCCCCTGCATCGGCAGGTGGACTCTCAACCACTGCACTACCAGGGAAGCCCCAGCCCATTGATTTAAATGCTCCCCTTTATCAGATACTAAATTTTCGTACACAATTGAGTCCATTTCTTGATTTTCTATTCTATTCCATTGTTCTCTATCTATTCATGCACCAATAGCATACTCTTATAATTACAGAGCCTCTATAATGTGTTTAAATGACTTGTAGCCATACCTCAAGGCACTTTTTTCATCATTTTAATGGCCATTTTTGCTTACTTATTCTTTTTAATGAACCTTGTAAAAACTTACCTGGATCCAGAAAAAAAAAATCCTGAGAGTGTTTTATTGGGATTGTCTCAAATATACTAATTAAATTAGGAAAAACAGCCATTATTATAAAGTTGAGTAACCCTGCACAAGAACATATGTCTTTCCACTTGTTCAAGTCTACTTTTGTGTTTTTCAGGAGTATTTTATAGTTCCCCTTATATAGGTTTTGGATTTTTTTAAGTGTATGCCTAGGTATTTTATTTTTATTTGTCTATTATAAATGGTAATGCCATCATTTAAAATTTTTAAATATGTTACTGAAAAAAAATGGTTTTCTACCTTTATTTTTTTTTAAGATTTTTACAAGCATTTAAAAAAATTTTATCTATTTATTTATTTGGCTGCATTGGGTCTTAGTTGTGGCACGCGGGATCTTTGTTGTGGCATGTGGGATCTTTCGTTGTGGTGCATGGGTTCTTCATTGTGGTGCGCGAGCTTCTCTCTGGTTGTGGCGCATGGGCTCCAGAGAGTGCAGGCTCAGTAGTTGTGGCACGGGCTTAGTTGCCCCACCACATGTGGGATCTTAGTTCTCCGACCAGGGATCAAACCTTTGTCCCCTGCACTGGAAGGCGTATTCTTAACCACTGGACCACCAGGGAAGTCCCTGGTTTTCTACCTTTAAATTCCATTCTTTTGGGGCTTCCCTGGTGGCACAGTGGTTGAGAATCTGCCTGCTAATGCAGGGGACACGGGTTCGAGCCCTGGTCTGGGAGGATCCCACATGCCGCGGAGCAACTGGGCCCGTGAGCCACAACTACTGAGCCTGCGCATCCGGAGCCTGTGCTCCGCAACAAGAGAGGCCGCGATAGTGAGAGGCCCATGCACCACGATGAAGAGTGGCCCCCACTTGCCACAACTAGAGAAAGCCCTCTCACAGAAACGAAGACCCAACACAGCAAAAATTAATTAATTAATTAATAAACTCCTACCCCCAACATCTTCTTTAAAAAAAAAAATTCCATTCTTTTATCTTGTGCTTACCTTGGAAAGGAATAAAAGGAGACTAATGTTTGTTGAACTCCATTTAGGCACTTTTGCACATTTTACTTCATTTAACCTTCACAGCAACCCAAGAGGCTAAGTATTGTTATCCCCATTTTTACAGAAGAGGAACTGATACTCAGTGAGTTGAGGTTTAAAATGTGAGTTTTTTTCTCTACATATTTTGTTTTCTTCATTTGTCAAATGAAAGAGTCACAACACAGGAAGGTCTACAGGAACTATTAAAAGTCCTCATCCTGGGGACCCTCTGGCAGTCCAGTGGTTAAGACTCTGTCCTTCCAATACAGGGAGTGCAGGTTTGATCCCTGGTCAGAGAGCTAAGATCCACATGCTGCAAGGTGCGGCCAGGAAAAAAAAAAAAAAGTCCTCATCCTGGTTTTTTCACGTATTAGCCATGTGGCTTCAGATTGGATAAAATATTCAGAGTAAGTTAAATAGTACCTTGTTTAGTGTCTGAGATTAATGAAAATAAATCTATTATTTTACCACTAACTATGACATTGGCTATTAGTTGTTACTTTTTATTCTATTTCTGGTTTACTGACACTGTGTTTTCTGTTAAAATCACTTGAGCTGCTCAAAAAATAAATAAATAAATAAAAGTACTGTGCTAGGCACAGACTTCATTGGTAAATAAGACCTGCTCTAATAGAGTTTATATTCTAGTGTGTGGTGTAGCAGAGAGGAAGGGGCAAAGGGAGTGATGGCATGGAAAGGAGAGGAGATAAGCAAACAGAAAAAATAAAAATAACCTCAGAAAGTGATGTGTGTTTTAAAAAAACAAAATAGGGTAATGCGATAGTGAATAGAAATTATAATTTAGATAATGTGGAAGTATTATTTGAGGTGAGATCTAAATTTTATAGAGGCAGCCTTGCAAAAATCTGAGGGAAACACAAAAGGAACAGCTACTGCCAGAATGTAAAATTTTATAAAAATTTATTTTTAGATTTCCTTGAATTATTACCTATCTTTTCTCCTTTGACCAATAAGTGTGACCAAGTACATTAAGAATTTCCTATTGAACCATCCTTGCACTTCTGGGGAAAAAAATATTACTTGGAGCATGGTGTTTTTAAAAATATATTTCTGTGTTGAATTTGATAGTGTTTTATTTAGAATTTCTCATCTAAGCTATAAGTGATATTAGTTTAGATTCTGTGTGCTTTTTTAGTGATATATCATAGTTGTACTATCTGCATTAAATAAATCGGGAAGAATTTTTTTTTTTTTTTTTTTTGGCGGTACGCGGGCCTCTGTTGTGGCCTCTCCAATTGCGGAGCACAGGCTCTAGACGTGCAGGCTCAGCGGCCATGGCTCACGGGCCTAGCCGCTCCACGTCATGTGGGATCTTCCCGGACCCGGGCACGAACCGTGTCCCCTGCATCGGCAGGAGGACTCTCAACCACTGCACCACCAGGGAAGCCCCGGGAAGAATTTTAATACCTTTACATTTTTATAAATTTCTTTTGCTTCTATTAACTCCTTTCTTCTTTTTATTTTTCTAAAATTTTCAGATATTTACAATATTTATTTTTATTTGGCTTTGCTTAAAATAAACATTTCAGACTCTGTTTATATGTTTAATTATATTCCATACATTATGACTTGTAGTGTTCTCATGGACATTACTTACTAAATTCTTAGAAATTCAATTTTGTTTCTTCTTTGATTTGAGTTATTTGGACAAAATATGATTTTTTTTTTTTTTTGCTTTTTGTCCTTTTATGAGTAATTTTCAGTTTTGTTGCATTACAATTAGGAAATGTGACCTGTAAACTTTTCACTGAAGTTTTCTCTGCAGGTCAGTATGTAAGTGATTATAGAAGTTCCCTGCTGGAATCCTGACACATCTGAAAATGTCACTTTGTTGTGCTTTGCCTGTATAGAATTTTTCAATCATAATCTTTTCCCCAAAAAATGTAATTGCTACTCTAACTTCCTCTGACATTTATTGTACTAGAGGAGTCCAATGTTCATGGTTACTTTTAAAATGGATTATTGTAGAAATTTGTCTCTCTGAAATCCAAAATTTTTACCAGTACATTTTTAGGTATAGGTCTGTATTACTAATTTTGTCTTGTTTTCAGTGCAGTTTTTGAATATGAATACTCTGGTCTTTCCCCTTTATAGTGGTGAATATTTCCACCATTATTTATTATTATTATGTCTCACCCTTTTATAACTTCTCTCTAAAATCATTACTAGGTATATATTTTTCATCTTTGAATCTTTTCTTCTGACTTATGGGAGCTTTCTTAAGACCATCTGCAATATTGATTCAGTTATCTGCAGGATCTAACCTTCAGGTTAGTTGGATTTTTAAAATTTGATAAGCATGTTTTTCATCCAAAAAAATGATCTCAGGAAAAAGATATGCAATAATCTCTCAAGTTTTCTCTTCTTTAAGGGAATAAGTTTTCCTCAGGGATTCATATACTTTGATTCTTTAGACCAATTGCCTTCTTGTCAACTACTGAATCATTCCATAGACCAGATAGCATTTCTACTTCCTTATTTTTCACCAAGGATAGGGGAAAGGGAAGTGAGAATGTCCAGATGGCTGGAGATTGTGTGAATTCTTTTTCTTTTTTTGGAATTTTTGAATTTTATTTTATCTTTTTATACTGATGGTTCTTATTACTTATCCATTTTAAACATATTAGTGTATATATGTCAATCCCAATCTCCCAGTTCATCACACCACCACCACCACTCCCCTGTACTTTCGCCCCTTGGTGTGCATACGTTTATGCTCTACATCTGCGTCTCAATTTCTGTCCTGCAAACCGGTTCATTTGTACCATTTTTCTAGGTTCCACATATATGCAATAATATACGATATTTGTTTTTCTCTTTCTGACTTACTTCACTCTGTATGACAGTTTCTAGACTCATCACATCTCTACAAATGACCCAATTTCGTTCCTTTTTATGGCTGAGTAATATTCCATTGTATATATGTGCCACATCTTCTTTATCCACTCATTTGTCGATGGGCATTTAGGTTGCTTCCATGACCTGGCTATTGTAAATAGTGCTGCAATGAACATTGGGGTGCATGTGTCTTTTTGGATTATGGTTTTCTCTGGGTATATGCCCAGTAGTAGGATTGCTGGTTCATATGGTAATTCTATTTTTAGTTTTTTAAGGAACCTCCATACGGTTCTCCATAGTGGCTGTATCAATTTACATTCCCACCAACAGTGCAAGCGGGTTCCCTTTTCTCCACACCCTCTGTAGTATCTGTTGTTTGCAGATTTTCTGATGATGCCCATTCTAACTGGTATGAGGTGATACCTCATTGTAGTTTTGATTTGCATTTCTATAATAATTAGTGATATTGAGCAGCTTTTCATGTGCTTCTTGGTCATCTGTATGTCCTCTTTGGAGAAATGTCTATTTAGGTATTCTGCACATTTTTTGGTTGGGTTGTTTATTTTTAAATATTGAGCTGCATGAGATGTTTATATATTTGGGAGGTTAATCCTTTGTGCATTGATTCGTTTGCAAATATTTTCTCCCATTCTGAGGGTTGTCTTTTCGTCCTGTTTGTAGTTTCCTTTGCTTTGCAAAAGCTTTTAAGCTTCATTAGGTCCCATTTATTTATTTTTGTTTTTATTTCCATTACTCTAGGAGGTGGATCAAAAAAGATCTTGCTGTGATTTATGTCAAAGAGTGTTTTTTCTATGTATCCTCTAAGAGTTTTATATTGTCCGGTCTTACATTTAGGTCTTTAATCCATTTTGAGTTTATTTCTGTGTATGGTGTTAGGGAGTGTTCTAACTTCATTCTTTTACATGTAGTTTTCCAGTTTTCCCAGCACCACTTACTGAAGAGACTGTCTTTTCTCCACTGTATATCCTTTTCTCCATTGTATATCTTCCTTTGTCATAGATTAGTTGACCATAGGTGCATGGGTTTATCTCTGGGCTTTCTATCCTGTTCCATTGATCTATATTTCTGTTTTTGTGCCAGTACCATATTGTCTTGATTACTGTAGCTTTCCTGGCTTTTGGATAGCTACTATACTACTGTAAATTACTGTAGTATAGTCTGAAGTCAGGAGGTCTGATTCCTCCAGCTCCGTTTTTTTCCTTCAAGACTGCTTTGGCTATTCGGGGTCTTTTTTATCTCCATACAGATTTTAAGATTTTTTGTTCTAGTTGCCATTGGTAATTTTATAGGGATTGCACTGAAACTGTAGATTGCTTTAGGTAGTATAGTCATTTTCACAATATTGATTCTTCCAATCCAAGACATGGTATATCTCTCCGTCTGTTTGTATCATCTTTAATTTCATTCAGCAGTGTCTTATACTTTTCTGCATACAGGTCTTTTGTCTCCCTAGGTAGGTTTATTCCTAGGTATTTTATTCTTTTTGTTGCAATGGTAAATGGGAGTGTTTCCTTAATTTCTCTTTCAGATTTTTCATCATTAGTGTATAGGAATGCAAGAGATTTCTGTGCATTAATTTTGTATCCTGCAACTTTACCAAATTCATTGATTAGCTCTAGTAGTTTATTGGTGGCATCTTTAGGATTCTCTATGCAGAGTATCATGTCATCTGCAAACAGTGACAGTTTTACTTCTTCTTTCCAATTTGTATTCCTTTTATTTCTTTTTCTTCTCTGATTGCCATAGCTAGGACTTCCAAAACTATGTTGAATAATAGTGGTGAGAGTGGACATCCTTGTCTTGTTCCTGATCTTAGAGGAAATGCTTTCAGTTTCTCACCATTGAGAATGATGTTTGGTGTGGGTTTGTTGTATATGGCCTTTATTATGTTGAGGTAGGTTCCCTCTATGCCCACTTTCTGGAGAGTTTGTATCATAAATGGGTGTTGATTTTGTCAAAAGATTTTTCTGCATCTACTGAGATGATCTTATGGTTTTTATCCTTCAATTTGTTAATATGGTTTATCACATTGATTGATTTATGTATATCGAAGGGTTTCTTTGTGACATCTTTGTCTGGTTTTGTTATCAGGGTGATGGTGGCCTCGTAGAATGAGTTTGGGAGTGTTCCTCCCTCTGCTATATTTTGGAAGAGTTTGATAAGGATAGGTATTAGCTCTTCTCTAAATGTTTGATAGAATTCACCTGTGAAGACATCTGGTCCTGGGCTTTTGTTTTATGGAAGATTTTTAATCACAGTCTGAGTTTCAGCACTTGTGATAGTTGCTATTGTTTTCTTTGTTTCTATTTCATTTATTTCTGCTCTGATCTTTATAATTTCTTTCGTTCTGCTAAGTTTGGGTTTTGTTTGTTCTTCTTTCTCTAGTTCCTTTAGGTGTAGATTAGATCGTTTATTTGATATTTTTCTTGTTTCTTGAGGTAGGCTTGTATTGCTATAAACTTCCCTCTAAGAACTTCTTTTGCTGCATCCCATAGGTTTTGGGTCTTCGTGTTTTCATTGTCCTTTGTCTCTAGGTATTTTTTTTATTTCCTCTTTGATTTCTTCAGTGATCTCTTGGTTATTTAGTAATGTATTGTTTAGCCTCCATGTGTTTGTGTTTTTTATGTTTTTTTCCCTGTAATTGATTTCTAATCTCATAGCATTGTGGTCAGAAAAGATGCTTGATATGATTTCAATTTTCTTAAATTTACTGAGTCTTGATTTGTGACCCATGGTGTGATCTCTCCTGGAGAATGTTCCATGTGCACTTGAGAAGAAAGTGTAATCTGCTGTTTTGGGATGGAATGTCCTATAAATATCAATTAAATCTATCTGGTCTATTGTGTCATTTAAAGCTTGTGTTTCCTTATTAATTTTCTGTCTGGATGATCTGTCATTGGTGTAAGTGAGGTGTTAAAGTCCCCCACTATTATTTTGTTACTATCGATTTCCTCTTTTAGAGCTGTTAGCAGTTGCCTGTGTATTCAGGTGCTCCTATGTTGGGTGCATATATATTTCTAATTGTTATATCTTCTTCTTGGATTGATCCATTGATCATTATGTTAGTGTCCTTCCTTGTCTCCTGTAACATTCTTTATTTTAAAGTCTATTTTGTCTGATATGAGTATTGCTACTCCAGCTTTCTTTTGAGTTCCATCTGCATGGAATATCTTTCTCCATCCCCTCACTTTCAGTCTATATGTGTCCCTAGGTCTGAAGTGAGTTTCTTGTAGACAGCATATGTATGGGTCTTGTTTTTGTATCCATCAGTGAGCCTGTGTCTTTTGGTTGGAGCATTTTATCCATTCATGTTTAAGGTCATTATCGATATGTATGTTCCTATTACCATTTTCTTAATTGTTTTGGGTTGTTTTTCTAGGTCATTTTCTTCTCTTGTGTTTCCCACTTAGAGAAGTTCCTTTAGCATTTGTTGTAGAGCTGGTTTGGTGGTGCTGAATTCTCTTAGCTTTTGCTTGTCTTTAAAGCTTTTTATTTCTCCATCGAATCTGAATTAGATCCTTGCCGGGTACAGTAATCTTGGTTGTAGGTTCTTCCCTTTCTTCACTTTAAATATATCATGCCACTCACTTCTGGCTTGTAGAGTTTCTGCTGAGAAATCAGCTGTTAACCTTATGGGAGTTCCCTTCTATGTTATTTGTCATTTTCCATTGCTGCTTTCAATAATTTTTCTTTGTCTTTAATTTTTGCCAGTTTGATTACTATGTGTGTCAGCATGTTTCTCCTTGGGTTTATCCTGTAGAGACTCTCTGTGCTTCCTGGATTTGGGTGGCTATTTCCTTTCCCATGTTAGGGAAGTTTTTGAGTATAATCTCTTCAAATATTTTCTCTGATCCTTTCTCCCTCTCTTCTTCTGAGACCCCTATAATGTGAATGTTTTTGCGTTCAGTGTTGTCCCAGAGGTCTCTTAGGCTGTCTTCATTTCTTTTCATTCTTTTTTCTTTATTCTGTTCTGCAGCAGTGAATTCCACCATTCTGTCTTCCAGGTCATTTATCTGTTCTTCTGCCTCAGTTATTCTTCTATTGATTCCTTCCAGTGTGGTTTCATTTCAGTTATTGCATTGTTAATCTGTTTGTTTGTTCTTTCATTCTTCTAGGTCTTAGTTAAACATTTTTTGCATCTTCTCGTTATTTGCCTCCATTCTTTTTCCGAGGTCCTGGATCATCTTCACTATCATTATTCTGAATTCTTTTTCTGGAAGGTTGCCTATCTCCACTTCATTTAGTTGCTTTTTCTGGGATTTTTTCTTGTTTCTTCATTTGGTACATAACCCTCTGCCTTTTCATCTTGTCTATCTTTCTGTGACATGGTTTTTGTTCCACAGGCTGTAGGATTATAGTTCTTCTTGCTTCTGCTGTCTGCCCTCTGGTGGATGAGGCTATCTAAGTGGCTTGAGCAAGTTTCCTGATGGGAGGGACTGGTGGTGGGTAGAGCTGGCTGTTGCTCTGGTGGGCAGAGCTCAGTAAAACTTTAATACGCTTGTCTGCAGATGGGTGGGGCTGGGTTCCCTCCCTGTTGGTTGTTTGGCCTGAGGCAACGCAACACTGGAGCCTATCCACACTCTTTGGTGGGGTTAATGGCAGACTCTGGGAGTGCTCACGCCAAGGAGTACTTCCCAGAACTTTTTTTTGCCAGTGTTCTTGTCCTCACGGTGAGACACAGCCACCCCCCGCCTCTGCAGGAGACCCTCCAACTCTAGCAGGTAGGTCCGGTTCAGTCTCCCCTGGGGTCACTGCTCCTTCCCCTGGGTCCCGATGCGCACACTACTTTGTGTGTTCCCTCCAAGAGTGGAGTCTCTGTTTCCCCCAGGCCTGTCAAAGTCCTGCAGTCAATTCCCACTAGGCTTCAAAGTCTGATTCTCTAGGAATTCCTCCTCCCATTGCTGGACCCCCAGGTTGGGAAGCCTGACGTGGGGCTCAGAACCTTCCCTCCAGTGGGTGGACTTCTGTGGTATAAGTGTTCTCCAGTTTGTGAGTCACCCACCCACCAGTTATGGGATTTGATTTTATTGTGATCGCACCCCTTCTACCATCTCACTGTGGCTTCTCCTTTATCTTTGGATGTGGGGTATCTTTTTTGGTGAGTTCCAGTATCTTCCTGTCGATGATTGTTCAGCAGTTAGTTGTAATTCCAGTGCTCTCGCAAGAGGGAGTGAGAGCACGTCCTTGTACTCCGCCATCTTGAACCAATCTGTGTGTGAATTCTTGTTACAACTCACTTGCAGGCTATTTCTTCACTTAAGATGTATCTGCTTCCACCTGCTCTTCTTTACAGGAATTCTTTGAGCTTTCATGACTGTGAATAGCACCTTCCCTAATTTCTAGCACAAGCACAAAACCCCTGCCCCATTTTAACAATTTGGGGGTGGGTTCAAGTGGAATTGGCAGAGCTGGCAGAAAGGTAGGGAGAGGAGGGTCAGAACTTTTAAGTGCAGAGAAAGGCTTACTGTGTTGAGCCAAAAACCTACTACGCAGATACCAATCAAAACTCTGGTGGTCAACAGGAGTATATTGTGAGCTCCATTTTCAAAGAGGAATGGAAACTTCAGTTCTTGTCCTTCCTTTAGCGTGTTTGTGCATAAATAGTATTGTATATATGGAAGTCTTTCTGCTTTACTTATTCTGTCTTCACCTCATTGTTCTTGTTTTGATTTACAGAAGGATGTAGACAAGGAGTTCTATTTGTTTCCTACAGTGTTTGATGAGAATGAGAGTTTACTCCTGGATGATAATATTAGAATGTTTACAACAGCACCTGATCAGGTGGATAAGGAAAATGAAGACTTTCAGGAATCTAATAAGATGCACTGTAAGTACTGCATCATCCACCAATATCAAGTTATTTCAGTGCTGCACATGTAATGCTTTTAATTAAACCAAAATACTAATAGCTTTGCCCACTGATTAATTTTCAATAAATGATTAAATACCATAGTGCTCTAAGGGTAATACTGTTGATTATTTAACATATAAGTCAATTGAATCTTCGTTTCACTTAATTGAGAATAATAAAACCTACAATATATGCCAATTAGATGCATGGTCCTTAAAATGTGGTCCCTGGGTCAGGCACCTCAGCATCACCCAGGTACTTGTTAGGAATGCAAATTTGTGGGCTCCATCCCTGACCTACTGAATCAGAAACTTTGGGTGTGCGGCTAGAAATCTGTGTTTAACAAATCCTCCAGGTTGTTCTGATATATGCTTAAATTTGAGAGCTACTGGATTAGATGCTTTTCTCATCTATGGCTTAATAATGACAGGCTCCTTTTATGATCTCTGAGGTCCTGGATCATCTTCACTATCATTATTCTGAATTCTTTTTCTGGAAGGTTGCCTATCTCCACTTCATTTAGTTGCTTTTTCTGGGATTTTTTCTTGTTTCTTCATTTGGTACATAACCCTCTGCCTTTTCATCTTGTCTATCTTTCTGTGACATGGTTTTTGTTCCACAGGCTGTAGGATTATAGTTCTTCTTGCTTCTGCTGTCTGCCCTCTGGTGGATGAGGCTATCTAAGTGGCTTGAGCAAGTTTCCTGATGGGAGGGACTGGTGGTGGGTAGAGCTGGCTGTTGCTCTGGTGGGCAGAGCTCAGTAAAACTTTAATACGCTTGTCTGCAGATGGGTGGGGCTGGGTTCCCTCCCTGTTGGTTGTTTGGCCTGAGGCAACGCAACACTGGAGCCTATCCACACTCTTTGGTGGGGTTAATGGCAGACTCTGGGAGTGCTCACGCCAAGGAGTACTTCCCAGAACTTTTTTTTGCCAGTGTTCTTGTCCTCACGGTGAGACACAGCCACCCCCCGCCTCTGCAGGAGACCCTCCAACTCTAGCAGGTAGGTCCGGTTCAGTCTCCCCTGGGGTCACTGCTCCTTCCCCTGGGTCCCGATGCGCACACTACTTTGTGTGTTCCCTCCAAGAGTGGAGTCTCTGTTTCCCCCAGGCCTGTCAAAGTCCTGCAGTCAATTCCCACTAGGCTTCAAAGTCTGATTCTCTAGGAATTCCTCCTCCCATTGCTGGACCCCCAGGTTGGGAAGCCTGACGTGGGGCTCAGAACCTTCCCTCCAGTGGGTGGACTTCTGTGGTATAAGTGTTCTCCAGTTTGTGAGTCACCCACCCACCAGTTATGGGATTTGATTTTATTGTGATCGCACCCCTTCTACCATCTCACTGTGGCTTCTCCTTTATCTTTGGATGTGGGGTATCTTTTTTGGTGAGTTCCAGTATCTTCCTGTCGATGATTGTTCAGCAGTTAGTTGTAATTCCAGTGCTCTCGCAAGAGGGAGTGAGAGCACGTCCTTGTACTCCGCCATCTTGAACCAATCTGTGTGTGAATTCTTGTTACAACTCACTTGCAGGCTATTTCTTCACTTAAGATGTATCTGCTTCCACCTGCTCTTCTTTACAGGAATTCTTTGAGCTTTCATGACTGTGAATAGCACCTTCCCTAATTTCTAGCACAAGCACAAAACCCCTGCCCCATTTTAACAATTTGGGGGTGGGTTCAAGTGGAATTGGCAGAGCTGGCAGAAAGGTAGGGAGAGGAGGGTCAGAACTTTTAAGTGCAGAGAAAGGCTTACTGTGTTGAGCCAAAAACCTACTACGCAGATACCAATCAAAACTCTGGTGGTCAACAGGAGTATATTGTGAGCTCCATTTTCAAAGAGGAATGGAAACTTCAGTTCTTGTCCTTCCTTTAGCGTGTTTGTGCATAAATAGTATTGTATATATGGAAGTCTTTCTGCTTTACTTATTCTGTCTTCACCTCATTGTTCTTGTTTTGATTTACAGAAGGATGTAGACAAGGAGTTCTATTTGTTTCCTACAGTGTTTGATGAGAATGAGAGTTTACTCCTGGATGATAATATTAGAATGTTTACAACAGCACCTGATCAGGTGGATAAGGAAAATGAAGACTTTCAGGAATCTAATAAGATGCACTGTAAGTACTGCATCATCCACCAATATCAAGTTATTTCAGTGCTGCACATGTAATGCTTTTAATTAAACCAAAATACTAATAGCTTTGCCCACTGATTAATTTTCAATAAATGATTAAATACCATAGTGCTCTAAGGGTAATACTGTTGATTATTTAACATATAAGTCAATTGAATCTTCGTTTCACTTAATTGAGAATAATAAAACCTACAATATATGCCAATTAGATGCATGGTCCTTAAAATGTGGTCCCTGGGTCAGGCACCTCAGCATCACCCAGGTACTTGTTAGGAATGCAAATTTGTGGGCTCCATCCCTGACCTACTGAATCAGAAACTTTGGGTGTGCGGCTAGAAATCTGTGTTTAACAAATCCTCCAGGTTGTTCTGATATATGCTTAAATTTGAGAGCTACTGGATTAGATGCTTTTCTCATCTATGGCTTAATAATGACAGGCTCCTTTTATGATCTCTGTTCTCAAGAACTTAAATGATTCTCATCCTTGACTACACGTAAGAATCCCCTAGGAGTTTTAACAAACTATTAAACTATTTTTTAAATCCTCAGGACAACCTCCAGAGACTTTTATTTAATTGAAACAGCATCAGATCAACTCCTAGTGTAATTCTAAAATCCAGTTAGAGGGACTTCCCTGGCAGTCCAGTGGTTAAGACTCCGTGCTTCCACTGGAGAGGGCACGGGTTCAATCCCTGGTAGGGGAACTAAGATCTCGCATGCCAAGGGCGTTGCCAAAAATAAATAAATGGTTGACTTATATGGTATGTGAATTGTATTTCAATAAAGCTGTTAAAAATAAAATTAAATAAATAAATAAATAAAATACAGTTAGAGTTTAGAGATAGCGAGCTGATTGGTCATAACGTCCATGCCACTAATGGACAACATATGAAAATCTCTGTAACTAGAAGGAAAAAAAGTAAAGTTGCATTACAAACTGATGTTGTTTTTTAAATTGGATTGATAACAGTCACAACACCCACAATCTTTAAAATACATCTTTTGATTTTGCATTTTTGCATTTTTGAGGAGTCAAGAATATTGTCTATTAAAAATTGCAGTGAGGGACTTCCCTGGTGGCACAGTGGTTAAGAATCCGACTGCCAATGCAGGGGACACGGGTTCTAGGCCTGGTCCGGGAGGATCCCACATGCCACAGAGCAGCTAAGCCTGTGAGCCACAAGTACTGAGCCCGCGTGCCACAACTACTGAAGCCTGCGTGCCTACAGCCCATGCTCCACAACAAGAGAAGCCACTGCAATGAGAAGCCCGTGCACTGCAACAAAGAGTAGTCCCCGCTCATTGCAACTAGCAAAAGCCCATGTGCAACAACGAACACCCAACGCAACCAAAAATAAATAAATAAATAAATAAAAGGATCTATCAAACTGGATGGTAAAGTGAAAGAGTTATAAATAAAAAAAATAGCGGTGAGAGGAAACTTCCTGCATATACTCTTCCCTGTTATTCAAGATGAATCAGAGAATTTTCCATCTAGAGCAACAAACACATTCCCAGCCTACAGTGCCCTGGAAGAGCTGTTATTATCCACCCATTTTGGTGCTCACAAATATGGCCCTTGAGAGAACTGAGAAGTGACTCACTGGAAGAACAGTGAGATTCCCAGGACCCAGAACTTCAAGAACACTGCATTCAGCTCTACGCCTTTCAGCCAAGGCCTGCCTGGAAGTGCCGGGTACAGCAAGGAGTTGCAGAGACACTCCTGACACATAAAGGGGTGGGCAGGCCTGAATGGGTCTTTAAAAAATTAAATAAACCCAGTTGGCTCTGGAAAGTCTGGGAGGTTGTCATGAAGTAGGACATAAGATTAAACCACTTTCACAATGTCATTTCCCAACCTTTACAGCCATGAATGGATTCATGTATGGGAATCAGCCTGGTCTCAACATGTGCCAAGGAGATTCAGTTGTGTGGTATTTATTCAGTGCTGGAAATGAGGCTGATGTACACGGGATATACTTTTCAGGAAACACTTATCTGTCAAGAGGAGAAAGGAGAGACACAGCAAACCTCTTCCCTCAAACAAGTCTGAGGCTCTTCATGCAGCCTGACACTGAAGGTATATTCCTTTAAAGTCAAGACAAGTTTCTGTTGGATCGATTTGTGTGGTTTCAGTTTAAAATTCTGTGTTGGATGATAAGCTCATTCCTTCCCCAAGCCTCCCAACTACCCTTCCTTCCCTTGGAAGATATGTCTGGGCTATTGTCAGCTAAGTATATGCCAGAGAGGTCCATTTCCTGTTTGTTGGGGGGAGGGAAGGGAGTGACAAAAGTGTACTGAGGTTTCTCCCATTTCAACCTAGTCAGATCCTCAAGATGGTCTCCTTTTGAATTATGGGCCTTTAAAGATAGCTGGCAAATCAGACTAGAAAGGGAATGACTCCCACACAGGCTTTGCATCTAAACTTTTTGTCATGTCTCTGTACCCTAGATGTAGTGTTGGCTTATTAGTTGTCTACAATTGAATAGGCTATATTAGAACTCTAGCCATGCAAATTCAGAGACACTGACAGAACTGTCTCTGAGTGAGTAAAACAAGCTAAAACAAAAAAGAATTTTAACCAAAACATGAAAATATGCTAACTTGCTTCAGGCTTTATCTGGTTCATTAGATGCCACTAAAACGCAGGACATGTTCAGTGTCACCCTTCCTTTATTAGGCAAATGTAAATATAACAGTGACCCAAAGAGATAAAGTATCTGCTTTCATGGAGATGAAATTCTAATGCAGGGCGACAGACAACAAGCAAGTATATTAATGCGTATATCAAGTGGTTGTAAGTACTATGAAGAAAACTAGGGAAGGGGAAGGGGCTGATGACTGATAGGGAAAGGTGGGTAAACATATTCTGAGGAGGTGAACTGCCTTTTTATTGACCATTCCAGGGACTTTTGATGTTGAGTGCCTCACAACTGACCACCACACGGGTGGTATGAAACAAAAATACACTGTGAACCAGTGCAGGCAGCCCTCGGAGAATCCATGCCGCTACCTGGGAGAAAGGACCTACTACATCGCAGCGGTGGAGGTGGAATGGGATTATTCCCCAAGTAGGAAATGGGAAAAGGAGCTGCATCATTTACAAGAACTAAAGTAATTCTCCAGATTCTGATTCCCAATTTTTTTTTAGCTTTCTCTTTCAGAGAAGTAAGAATTATGCTAAATTAAAAAACAACGAACAGTTGCATTACACAATAACAACAAAAACAACAACAAAATGCTTCCTGGGGACCCTCCTCATTCATTTCTGCTTCTCTCAATCTTCTCACAGGAGAATTTTCATTGATCTCGTTTGATTCTTTGCAGTTACTCATCTTACTTTCTTTTCTATTAGACTCTCTTCTCATACTCATGTGCCCTTGTCACTGATTTTCAAACTAAAAGCAAAATTAATGCCTACATTCAGAGCCAAAATAATTTTATTTACCAACTATTTGTTGCTTATCTTTCCTCCAGATATTTCACTATGGGTCTAGTAATCAGTTATTTCACATTCTTAAGACTATTTATTATATATGGAAGAATATTTAAAATTCTTGAGGGCACTACAGCAGATGTGGTCTCTGCTCTCTAAGAACTTACAGGATAATATGCTTCAAAAACCACCAATAACATGTATGCTGTGGAAGTGTAAAAGTGAGGTCAGTGAACAAATGTAAGTAAAGGATGGTTATTGGAGCTTCAGAAACAGAACATTTAGAGCAGCATCACCTGACACTTCCAGGTGTAGCTCTTTTATACTTTGCCAAGCACTCTCCCCTCTACCATCTCCCATTATGCACTAACCCTTTGGGGATATGATTTGAGAGATCAGGGTGGGCTTGTGTTCAGATGTGGAGTGCACAACATGACTGGTAACCTACAGCAAGGCAGGTGGTTAGCTGGTCAGTTTGACGGCCATGGTGAGTGTGATTTGTGGTGTAAGGGAGTAAAAGTTTATTTCAATGATTGGGATAGAACTGTTAAAAGTATGCAGAGCTGTTAGGAGCCAATGAATGGCTCCTAGATCAGGGAATGGCTGGATAAAATGGCCATTTTTGTTCCTATAGACCAGAAATACTGCAGTAAGCAGAGAGCACTTCATTGATGAAATCTGGACTCATAACATTTTAGAGCCATATAGAAAACTTAGAGACGACCTCATCGAATACCTCTTTTTTTTTTTTTTTGCCGTGCTGCGTGGCTTGCAGGATCTTAGTTCCCCGACCAGGTATTGAACCTGGGCCCTCACAGTGAAAGTGCAGAGTCCTAACCACTGGACTGCCAGGGAATCCCCTTGAATACCTCACTTTAGGGATGAAGAAACTAAGGCTCCGACAGGCAACGACTAGCTAGACATCATTTTAGCTAGTGATAGAGTCAGGGCCAGGACTCCGATGACTCCAGTCCCAGCTAGGTACACTTTCTACCACACCTGTCTATTGTTAAAGTCTTATTCTTTCTTGCTCAAATGGGACAGTGATATTAAAAACTAGCATAATTAAATAAAAATATATTTTTATTCAAAATTTAAAACTCAACTTCCACTTTCCTTAAGACAAATACTAACCTTAGTCGTGTGTGTGTGTGTGTGTGTGTGTGTGTGTGTGTGTGTGTGTGTTTTAAGTCTTTCAAATGCATTTTTAGATAAGGAAGAATTTTACATAGGCTCAAAGTACAAGAAAGTTGTGTATCAGCGATTCACTGACAGCACATTCCAAGTTCCTGGGGAGAGAAAACCTGAAGAAGAACACCTGGGAATTCTAGGTACTGCCCTAGCTCCAGTTCATCGGGTGTGGGTTGGTGATGTGGTAATCCATGCGGTGAGAGTCAGTCCATGTCTATGGGCTTCATTTTCTTGGTTCATTTATTAACGTTATTCAAATAAAAATGAAAAAATCTATTTAATAAAATGAGAAGCCTATATTTTCTAAAAATATGGCATAAGAAAATATTACTTATTTCTATCAGAAACAATGTATAATATCCCATGTACTAATGAAATTATATATATTTGGTGTTTATCAAATTGATGCCTTTATTTTTTATGAAATTGCTAGAAATTACTTTCTACTGAAATTCCTAACCAAGTTCTCCCTGTTATTCTACTACTCCCCCCACCCCAAAATAAATCATAGCTATTTACTTTTAAAATTAAGATGTAAATGATCAACTTTAAGAAGAAGTATACATATAAACAAGGAAATAAGGAAAAGGGACAAGTGTTATGGTGCACAAGGCTGTGGAAAAGTTGACTTCAATTTTTCAGGAATCACTTTAAGACAGAATGTCTAAGAACTCCACCAACACTGGTCTTGGAAATTTTCTTTAAAATCATCAAGTGAAGGGGAAGCCACTCCCAAGCCCACTGTGTTCCTACACTAACAGAATTCCCTGGGGCTTTCTTATCCTCCGTCCCTGGAGTAAGACACCCAAGGGAGAGTGGCATTGTTTTTGGGTCACAGAAATTCTCTCAGGCAGGAGACAAGCTAAAATTGGCTAGAGGGTAGGAATGGGTGGGGTAGCCCCACCCATCCTTTCAATGGCGGTACTGTCCTTAATTCACAGAAAGGTCTAGAACTTTCAGGCCAAAACCTGCCCTAGGACTCTTGATGAGAGATGCACCCATAGTCTCCATCTTTAGAGACAGCCATAACTAGTGTTTTTATCCTGAATCCTCTGGGACTGGGTATCAATCCAAGAGTACTACAGCATGAAGCGGGGCGGCAGGGGGGACACGACAAAGACAACATCCTTAACGATAAAAAAGTTACCTGATCTTTGCTTTTATTACTGAGTTAGAGCTTCCAATCTGACAGGTATGTAAGCCAGTCTTCCTTTTCACTCTTGCCAGGTCCACAACTTCATGCAGATGTTGGAGACAAAGTTAATATTATCTTTAAAAACATGGCCACAAGGTCCTACTCAATACACGCCCATGGGGTGAAAACGGAGAGTTCTACAGTGACTCCAACTGCACCAGGTATTCACGGTGTGGGGAGGGGTACATTTTAATAGACGTTACAGCCTTTCCACAAACACCTGTTATCCACATGAGTGCATCTTGAGAGAGTGAAGAAGCAGGTGGTTAAGAGGGCACACACAGAGGTGTGGCTGTGTGATATATGCCTACATGCACATACCAAAAAAAAAAAAAAATCCACAGAACTGTAAAGAACAAAATCTGATGGTACTGAACACCTGCACATACTCAAGGTTGAGTGAGCAGAGATGATCTCCCCAGGCTCAGCTAGAATGCATCCCAGACAGCATCTATCATGTGGCTGAAAGTTTCCATGCCTGTATCCAAAGACAGGGTCCTAAGGGCAGATGCTGCCACTTGGAATTTCAGATCCCTCGAATCTAGCCCAATATCTGACATGGACTAGGAACTCAGTAAATGTCTCTCTCATTAATACGCAGTAAAAAGTGCAATAGATTAAATACATAAATGTGTATTTTCTTTAATAAAAGCTATATTTTTCTTCTATTCATTGGAAAGTTGGCTTCTAGGAAAGGACCATTTCTCAGTAATTTAGCAGTTCTCAAAATATATCAAGTGAGAAAAAATAAATTAGAGAGTTGGTCTTGTCAGTATAGGGTAATAGAAATAAAAGGCCCTGACTTCATGACCCTCACATTCTTCCAAGATAAACAGTAAATAAATATAGATATAATATCAAATTGTAGAAAGTGCTTTGAAAAAGATTAAGGCAGATGAGAGAAAGTAAGTAAAAGGGTGTTATTTTAGGTAGGGGGTTGGTCAGGAGGGCTTCTTTGAGGAGGTGCCACCTGTGAAGACACCTAAATGATGAGTAGTAATGAGCCTCGGGGAGTTGCAGAGGGAGAGCATTCTAGGTCCTGAGATGGAAGTGGACTTGGTGTGTCTGAGGAATGGCCAAAGGCCAGAGCAGAGCAAACAGGGGCAGAATGTGAGATGAGATCTAGGCAGGTCAGGGAGCCGGATGCAGTAGGAGGGAGGGGGACCTCAGAGGCCATGGTTACGACCTTACATTTCATTCTGAAATCCCATGTGAGGGTTTGAGCTGGAGAGTGATCAACACTTTTTAAAGCAGCCGTCCCCAACCTTTTTGGCACCAGGGACCGGTTTCGTGGAAGACGGTTTTTCCACGGACGGTGGGGCGGTGGAGTGGGATGGTTCAGGCGGTAATGTGAGCAGTGGGGAGCGATGGGGGGCGGCAGATGAAGCTTCACTTGCTCGTCCGCTGCCCACCTCCTGCTGTGCGGCCCAGTTCCAGACAGGCCACGGACAGGTACCGGCCCGCGGCCCGGGGGTTGGTGTGTGAAAAAGTGACCGTAGGGGACAAAGGCAGAAATCAAGGATCAGTTAGGGGACTGTCGCAATAATCTGGGTAAAAAATTATAAGACTTGGACCAGGGTAGAAGCAGCTGAAGTGGTGAATTGTATTCTGCTTCCATTTTAAAGGTGGTGCTAAAAGGACCTGCTGAAAAGTTGGTTGTCAGGGAAGGAGGAGTCAAGGACAAGCCCAGGGCTTGGGCATCAAACGTTGATGGCAGAGCAGGTTGGGGTGGGGAATGGAGAAGAGACAATAGGAGTTTAGATGAAGAGACAAAATGTTCAGGTGATGAATCTTCTCTTTAAATTTTCAGTGAAACATTCTGTTTACAAAAAGGGTGAGGACACAGGGGCGGGTAAGATGGAGGACTTGAAAAAGGAAAAAGTCTACCATATCCCGAGACCATCCCTCAAGTCCTGCTTGATTCCCTTGTAAAGGTTTGTCAAATTCTAGCTAATTAAACACTGACAGCAGGAATATATAATGGTGAGGTCTGCATAAATAGACAGTGAGTGGCCATGGCTGAAAGTCAAGGTCTTGTGAGTAGTTGTACAGGATGCCGTGAGGTGACTGGCAGCAAAGATCAGGCTGGAGAGAAGCCCAGGGCAGATGGAAGAAGGTAAAGACCTTAGCAAGATAGGAGGGTGGAGGGCTTCCCTGGTGGCACAGTGGTTGAGAGTCCGCCTGCCGATGCAGGGGACACGGGTTCGTGCCCTGGTCCGGGAAGATCCCACATGCCGCGGAGCAGCTGGGCCCGTGAGCCATGGCCGCTGAGCCTGCGCGTCCAGAGCCTGTGCTCCGCAACGGGAGAGGCCACAACAGAGAGAGGCCCGCGTACCTCAAAAAAAAAAAAAAAAAAAAAAAAAGTTAGGAGGGTGGAGCTACTTGAAAGTGTGAAGGTCCAGGGTGTGGTCGTGTCCTGTATGTGACAGAGTTGTGACAGAACAGTGTATGGTATGACAGAATGGGGCAGACAAGAGAGGTCACTGACAGGTCAGTGACCCATGAGATCAAGTGGTCTAATGCATGCCGCGGAGCAGCTGGGCCCGTGAGCCATGGCCGCTGAGCCTGCGCGTCCGGAGCCTGTGCTCCGCAACGGGAGAGGCCACAACAGAGAGAGGCCCGCGTACCTCAAAAAAAAAAGATAGGAGGGTGGAGCTACTTGAAAGTGTGAAGGTCCAGGGTGTGGTCGTGTCCTGTATGTGACAGAGTTGTGACAGAACAGTGTATGGTATGACAGAATGGGGCAGACAAGAGAGGTCACTGACAGGTCAGTGACCCATGAGATCAAGTGGTCTAATGGTTCCTTGCCAGGAACTGTGAAATCACTGAGGATAATGGTGAAAAAGGAAAAAAGGCAGGCGGTGGTGAAGCTGTAGGAATTACACAGGATAGTGCAGATACACAGACACAAAGAAGACAGCGGGGAAGCGGCTAGCACTGGGGGAAAATCGCTTGAGAGTTGAAAAGAAAAAAGTGCATAAGAGAAGCAGATTTCAAACTAAGGAAAGATCTATTGTGAAGTTTCTTCAAATTGTGATACTGAATTGCCACCTCCTGGCTTTGTAGTGTGGCCTGTGTTTCATGGCTAGTTAATTTATAACTGACAAAGAATATATAAAAGTGTGTCTTACAGTTGGTCTTAAAACTATCTTGTGTGCTCCTGACTTTCATCATCTCTGAAATAATGAAGGTTATTATGTTTCCTTCTAGTAAAACTAAATTCTTGAAAACAACTTTGAGTATTGCTGCTTTTTAAAACTAATTACTTTGACATTTCCAGTTTCTGGGTCATTGGTTATCATGGCTTTGAAAACAATTTGACATACATATATCAAATACCTACCAAATATAACCAGATACATTAACACTTGATTAATTTAGGTGAAACTCGCACTTACATATGGAAAATCCCAGAAAGATCTGGAGCTGGAATAGACGATTCTCCTTGTATTCCGTGGGCTTACTATTCAACTGTGGATCGGGTTAAGGTAAACTTTAAATCATTTGTGTTTTGTGCAAATTCCCAAAATAGACACACAGTTGAAGGAAGATGAGGTTAGAGTTTTCCTGTGGTCCAATTCTATGTTAAAATTATAGGAAAGTAAGCTGCTCTGAAATTCACTTTGGGTTGTTTGGTTTTTTTTGGTTTGTTTAAGAATACAGTTATAAATGTATCAACTCTGTAATTGCTGATTATGGGTGCCACAGGATTAAATATTAATATGGTATTCTATTTCCCTTTTGATATGAAAATACATACTAAAGAACTGAGGTACATGATTTCAGAGCTCTATTATCACATAATAAAAATGCTGATCTCAGCAGTAAATCACAGCACAGCTACAGCTGCTGTTTGATTAAATATTTCAAAGCCAAAAAAGCACTCAACAACTATAAATCAGAACATGTACCAAGACTCTTTTGTAGAATTAAACCTCTAGTCCACATCTCTCTCCTGAGTTCCAGACCTGTCTATATACCTGCCTACTGAACACTTCTACCAGCATGTCCCACAGGCACAGAAACTCAGCAAGTCTACAACGGAAACTGAGATCTCCCTCCACCTCCTCCTATATTCCCAGTTGTGATAAATAGCAAAAGTACCAAACCTAGTTATTTGTTCAAGCTAGAACCCTGGATATAGAGTATCTAATTGTTACCCCTGGCTCACCCAGGCAATTCACCCACCTATACAGAGCTCAGTCCATTCCTTCTATCTCCACAGATCGGGTGCTAGTAATTTGCCTCAACTACTGCAGTGGCCTCCTAGTCTCCAGTCTCTTCCCCATCCAAACCTTCCTTCACTCTACCACCAGGATCACTGGTCTAAAATGCATATACTGCCATTCCATGTTCAATTTTCCAATGACTACTTATGACCCACAAGACAAAATCTAAAATTCCAGAACATAATACAGCTCAAAGGCCATTCAAGATCTAATCTGCCATTACTGATGCCCAGCCAAACCAAAGTTCTTATAGATTTAAGTCCATTGTGGTGTTCCCTGTGTTCACTGGCACTTTTTGTACCTCCATAGCAGCAAGTGGTTCATTTCTTCTATTCATCTGTTTTCCCTAGTAGGAGGCAGGGTCTTTGTTTGATTCATCTCTGGATTTTTAGTGACTGGCATAGTGCCTGGCTTATGATTCCATAAGCAAACCAGCACTGTTCACTTGGGGTTCTTTTCAACTGCTGCTCATTAGCTGAGCCAATATTTGGCCTCTGCAACACATTTCTGTTACTTGAGCATCACCCACACAAATTCGACGTTGTTCCAATTTAACTACTCCAAGTGGAAAGTTACTGACTTGACAGAACCACACGGGGCAAAGTCTACTACCTAAATCAATCCCTCCAAAGTTCCTGAGGTCATGGGGGATAAGGTCCCAGTTCTCTGAAATCTCGACCTATATCAAAAGGATGACTAAGTTTTTGCTTGTTTTCAGGATCTCTATAGTGGATTAATTGGCCCACTGATTGTTTGTCGGAAACATTACTTGCAAGTATTCAATTCCATAAAGAAACTGGAATTTTCCCTTCTGTTTCTTGTTTTTGATGAGAATGAATCTTGGTACTTAGATGACAACATTAAAACATACTCTGAACACCCTGAGAAAGTAGACAAAGCCAATGATGAATTCATAGAAAGCAATAAAATGCATGGTATAATACATTATTCTAAAACCTATTTTTTCCCTTTTCTTCTTTCAAATAAAATTGCTTTGGAAACTATTTATTTGTTTTATTTTATAATAAACCACTTCTGCCACACTTCCCATGTGAGGTAGAATTCTGTTCAAAGCAAAAAGGGGACTATATTCAAAATCATCCATTAACTTCTCTCCCAGTTCCAAAGTCTCATTCCCTTCTAAATGCAAAATTAGGAATAAGGCTTTTGGTGCTAAGTGACTATAAAAGCAGTGTGATATTATTGACCTTAAAGTACCCATTTCCCCTATCTGTAGTGAAATAAGTTCTATTCCCTCAAAAAGATCCCATATATTAACCTAATAAACCTATTTTCTGTGAAATAGCTGTTGCTTTAAAATATCCTGGAAGGTAATAAAAACTCATGTGTCTTCCCCAGCTATTAATGGAAGAATGTTTGGGAACTTACAAGGCCTCACAATGCATGTGGGAGATGAAGTCAACTGGTATCTGATGGGAATGGGCAATGAAATAGACTTGCACTCGGTACATTTCCATGGCCACAGCTTCCAATACCAGGTAAGGGCCAACCATGGTCATCATTCCTGCTCTATTTGAAAATGTTTTAAAGCAAATGAAGAAAATATTTCCTCAGAGAGACTTATAAAAAGTTAAAGGTTTCAAGAGACAACTAAATTCCCACTAGCTATCTATTTTACACATGGTATTGCATTTATGTCAAATATATATAGCACAGGGAGCTCAGCTCGGTGCTCTGTGATGACCTAGATGGGTGGGGTGGGGGTGGGGGATGGGAGGGAGGTCCAAGAGGGAGGAGATACAGGTATACACAGAGCTGATTCACTTCGTTGTACAGCAGAAACACAACATTGTAAAGCAATTATACTCCAATTAAAAAAAAAGACACAACTAAATTATTTTCGAGTGTGGCACACAGCAATTTCAATCGCCATTATGGACCTTTTTACACCTTGGGCTCTCCCTTAGATTTCGTTTTTACTGGATTTTCTTGGAGTTCTGCTCACATTTTCCTGGGAGCCAATTCTGCTCACATTTTCCTGGGCAAGGCCTTTGAATAGAATTGACAGCAGAGAGGGTAGGAATGTTCACGTAATGATGGATTAGAGAGTAGAGACGACTTTATTATAACCTTTGCCTCTTCTAAGTTCTGGATCTTAAATGGCCTGAAGTGAACAAGATCAGCAGTTTGGTGTCAAGCAACTGATTGGTCCCTAGATCTCAATCCTACTTTGACTTCTCACCCAGTGCCGATTTCAGCAGGAATCAATAACCCTTTTGGAAATGCTTTTGTCTTACCTTCACGTTAACAGAAAATTCAGAAGCTACCACAAAGCACACTGCAGAACCATTTTATTTTCGCTTTTTGGTTGACTTATTAGCAGACTTTCAATTCCATCCCTGCCGAAATACCGCCCAAATACTCCGTCTAGTCAAGACTCTCCCTGAACTGCCCCTGGTTTGGGTTTCTCCATTGGCCTCCTTTCCTGCTCCCTTCATTACCTACCAGCCTTAAAGTTTCACAGACAAGCTCATCTAGGATAGGTTCGGCAAGAGTGAGATTAAGAGTGAAATGAGGCCACAGCTAAATTCCTTTGTGTAACTCAAGTGCTCTGATAAAAAGGCAAACCAGAGTCAGATGTTCCTGACTGATGAATTCACTCTCATCACATCTTTCCTTCACACCCATTTAATAGCCCATAGTGCAAAGGGTTTAGCAAACACCACTACCTCATTGTTTGTATTAGACACAGCAATGTGCAGGGTCTCTCTCTTTCTTTTTTTAACAGATTTATCCATTTTCTAATATCCCTGAGTTGGCCAATGAAAGATTATTTGAACGAACTCTCACATATAATAAACATTATATTTTTTGAATTAAGCACAGGGGCGTTTATAGTTCTGATGTCTTTGACATTTTCCCTGGAACATACCAAACCGTAGAAATGTCTCCAAAAACACCTGGAATCTGGTTACTCCACTGCCATGTGACTGACCACATTCATGCTGGAATGGAAACTACTTACACCGTTCTACCAAATGAAGGTGAATACCTACTTAGTAATTCTAGAAGGTATATATCACAAATATAATTAAGATGTACTACTTTGCCTATATATCAATACTTCCCCCCAAATGAAGCTTTTTTGAATTTGCTGCCGTGATTTCTTCCTTCTCTACCTCCAAATAGGAATTTTTTTTACTGCTAAGTGGTGTGGGATACTGCTTATCTTCTGATAGCTGGTACTGATAACAGCACCAATAGTCTCTAAACTAATACAAATTGACACCAATTTGATGCAGTGTAATTAATATTCCTAAAACTGACATAGGTAAGAGAGTAGTTGTGACTTAACAAAAGACATTTAAAATGTAATTTCTTTCTTAAAGGAAAACATTAACTTTTTTTCCAGGAAGTACCTGGTACAGGAAAAAGCATGCCTCCCCCCCAAAAAAAAACCATATAACTAATATAATTTCAAATAGTCAATCAGGCAGAACAGTGTCTTTCTGTGCTTCTGGGAGAGGGGAGGAATTACTGATTTTTGTTTTGTCAGTGATTGTCTTAGGCCATTCGGGCTGCTGTAACAAAATACCATACTGGGTAGCTTATAAGTAACAGAAATTTTCCTAGTTCTGGAGGCTGTTAACCTGAGGTCAGGGTGCCAACATGGTTGGGTTAGGGTCCTTTTCCAGGTTGCAGACTTATTATACCTTCACATGGCAGAAGGGACAAGCTAGTTCTCCAGGGGCCTCTTTTATAAGGGCACTAATCCCATTCACCAGGGCTCCACCCTCATAAACCAATCACTTCCCAAAGGCACCACCACCTAACACTATCACCTTGGGCATCAGGCTTTCAACATATGAATTTTGGGGGCACACAAACATTTAGACCATAGCAAAGATCCAGGAAAAAAAAAACAATCTATTTTTAGATTCTAAAATCTTGCTGCTCCGCCCACCCCAGCAAGAACACTCCCTCCTATGTAGGCACATGCATATACACACACACACAATAAAAACACAGGAAAACAAGCAGCCCTTTTATGGATAAACACTAAAAACTAAAGAAATGTGTTATATAAAGAGTAAAATTCCTGCAACCAACAAGGGATTAATTTCCAAAATATACAAATAGCTCATACAGCTTAATATCAAAAAAAAAAAAACCCAGTAAAAAAATGGGCAAAAGACCTAAATAGACATTTCTCCAAAGACACATGGATGGCCAATGGACACATGAAAAGATGCTCAGTATCACTAATAATCAGAGTCATGCAAATCAAAACTATAATGAGGTATGTCCTCATACCAGTCAGAACGGCCATCGTTAAAAAGTCTACAAATAAAAAATGCTGGAGATGGTGTGGATAAAAAGGAACCATCCTGGGCTTCCCTGGTGGCGCAGTGGTTGAGAGTCCGCCTGCCAATGCAGGGGACACGGGTTCGTGCCCCGGTCCGGGAAGATCCCACATGCCGTGGAGCGGCTGGGCCCGTGAGCCATGGCCGCTGAGCCTGCACTTCCGGAGCCTGTGCTCCGCAACGGGAGAGGCCACAACAGTGAGAGGCCCGCGTACTGCAAAAAAAAAAAAAAAAAAAGAAGGAACCATCCTACATTGTTGATGGGAATGTAAATTGGTGCAGTACGGAGGTTCCTTAAAAAACTAAAAATACAGTTACCATATAATCATACAATCCCACCCCTGGGTATATATCCAGAGGAAACTCTAACTTGAAAAGATACATGCACCCCAATGTTCAAAGTAGCACTATTTATCAATACAATAGCCAAGACACAGAAGTAACCTAAATGTCCATCGACAAACGAATGGATAAAGAAGATATGGTGTGTGTCTATATATATATATACACATACACACACACACACACATACATACACACAATGGAATATTACTCAGCCATAAAAAAACCCAAAATAATGCCATTTGCAGCAACATGGATGGACCTACAGATTATCATATGAAGTAAGTCAGACAGAGAAAGACAAATATCGTATGATATCACTTATATGTGGAATATAAAAAAATGATACAAATGAACTTACTTACAAAACAGAAATAGACTCACAGACATAGAAAACAAACTTATGGTTACCAAAGGAAATACTGGGCGGGGGGTACAGGGGCAGGAGATAAATTAGTAGTTTGGGATTAACATATACACACTACTATATATAAAATATGTACACAACAAGGACCTACTGTATAGCACAGGGCACTATACTCAGTATCCTGTAATAACCTATAATGGAAAAGAATCTGAAAAAGAATATATATATATTTGAATCACTTCGCTGTACACCTGAAACTAACACAACATTGTAAATTAACTAAACTTCAATTTTAAAAACTGAGGTTAAAAACAAAAAGTAAAATTCCTGCTTTTTGGTCGCAGGCTTTGGTGTTTCCTGAGTCTTCTCAGTTCAGAATTGTTGGAATTGGCAATGGCAAATCCAATGAGGGGAAATGATGTAGAGAAAACAACTCGTGCTTCCTCCTCACACTGGCATAAAAGGGAACATATAAATGGAAGAAAATACAGAACTAAATATATTTCAAAACCTAAAAATCACTGAAAGATTACTTGTCAGTGCAAACGAAAAGTTTTAATTTCTGTTCCTGGGTCTTACACAAAGACCTCATAACATGAAAAACTATTTCCACTAAAACTCTTTATTACAAAGTGTGGTACTGAGAGCACCAGAACACCAAAGACTCAGACAAACATATAAACCACTGGGTCTAATGCCAGTAACTGCTGGACAAGGTGAAGAGTCAAACATGAGAAAGAAAACCTTAAGTAGAGCTTAAAGAACATTAGCACACATGTAAACCACACAACAGGATGGTCCTGCTCAGACTGACAATCAAAAGTGAAGGAATAGCAAGGCAGGCATTCTGGAAATTCATGTGTGAAGATGCCTGACATGTAGAGGATGCTGCTACAGGCTAAGCCTACACACAAAGACCATGAAAAAATTCCTCCTGTAGGATAAGCCTGGGAGGAGATAAGGGAAAGGACTGTTTCCTTGGTTAAGAAAGGGGAGACTGTTTTAAAAGCCCTACTAAAAACTGTAGAACAAATAGCAATGCGAAGGCAAAACACATGTTGGAAAAAAAGATCAAAGAGAAATTTGACTTTTACAAAGAGAAAAGGTATTGCATGGAACTGAAAGAAGCAGTAATGAACAAAAAAGACAGTCTGAACTATTCACAGAAAAATGGGGAGCCACATTTATCAGTCTGAATTATCTTTAAATGAAAGTTTGATAAAGCTTTGGCCAAGTTTACCTTAATTCTAAATCTTAGAAGAATTTCAGCCTACCATGACAGAGACAAGGGAGAAATCAAGTTATAGTGAAATCTTTCAATATTTTGCACAGGGAGACAATTTTCTCCACAAAGAAAAAAATCACTAGAAAAGAATTGTGGATATCCTGTCATGCTTAATGTAATGCCTTATTTCTACCAGAGGAAGCATAATAAAGACCTCCTCTGACAAATATAAAAGGTACTTTTTTTAGACTGACACTTCCGTGACAGTCAGATAACCTCTTGGAGCTGTCTGAGGGGAAAAGCTTACTTAGCTTTAAGTTCCTTATAGGCAGGGAGTGTATATTCTGTACTTCTAGTAGGTGCACAAATCCAATCCGATACCCTGCTTGGTAAATATCTAACCACATATTAACTCAATAAAAAGGAATTTAAAAAACTTTTTTGGATACAACGTCAGACTTATAGAAAAGTTGCTAGAGCAGTACCAAAAAAATTCCTGTATACCCTTTACCCAGATTCCCCAAATGTTAACATTTTGCACAGCATCATGTACTTTCTCGTCCTTTCTCCTATCTCCGTATCTCTTTATACGCACACAGACTACAGATACTGTAAATACGTATACTCCTATTTCCTAAAAACAAGAATATTCTTATACATAAACAAAGTACACCTATCAAAATCAGGAAATTAAAAACAATTCAATACTACAGACCCCTTTCATATTTCACCAATTATTCTAAACATGTTCTTCAGAGAAAAAGAAAATCCAACTCATGCACTGAGTTCAGCTGACATGTCTTCTTGTCTCCTTAGTCTGGAGCAGTTCCTTGGTCTTTGTCTTTCCCAGCTTTGACATTTTTAAAGAATACAGGGCAGTCACTTTGTAGAATGTGACTTCAATTTGGGTTTGTCTAACGTTTCCTTATGATCAGATTTGGATTATGCATTTTTTGGCAAGACTCTCACAGAAGGGATATTGTGTTTTTCTCAGCATACATGTCAAGAGACACAAGATGTTGATGTGTTCCCTTACTGGTTGTGTTCATTTTGAGCATTTGGGCTTATAGTGGTGTCTGCCAGGTGTCTCCACTATAAAATGACTAATTTTCCCTTGATCATAAATAAAGATCTTGCAGGGAGGAAAGTTAATTTGTCTTTAAATAAAGCAGTACTAGAGTGAGAGATGTGTTTTAAATATATAAAGAGCAGAAAAATATAAATGAATCAAGAAGAAAGAAAATAACTTTTAAAAAACTAGAATATATTTAAAGCACCATGTGCCAATTTTTTTTAACCATATGATATATACTATTTTTAATAATGGTCTTAAAATTTCTTTTTCTATAGAGACCAAGTCTGGATGAAAGAAATAAATTGGTGATAAGTGAAAAAAAAAAAAAAAAGAAAAAACAATGATTCATAACAATGTATGTGAAAGTGTTGAATAGAAGGCTTACTTGGAATGGTTATAAGCATTAAAAACAAAGACTGAAAACATATACTTTTGTGCATTTATGGGGATAACTGTGTTACACTGTTTCATATGAAAAGATCAATAGACTGTATTACGACACATGACTGACTCTAATACACATATTACCACCATCAGGGCTTTACAAACCTGTATTAAAAAAAAAAATCTATGAGCAGATGTTGTCCTGGACAGTCCTCAAAGGATCACTATTAAGATTCAATGATTTCAATAATAAATAAAAAAATAAACAAATAAGATTCAATGAAATGTTTCCAAACTTTGGCTTCCCATCAATCCCTCTAACATACTGCTGACATCAGTCCTAATGGACCAATGGAATAGGGGCACAGGTGTAGAGGAAGTAAAATAAATTAAACAAGATAAAATATTAATAATAAAATTTCAAAACGGTGAGGCCAATATTGAACTTCTAATCTACAGAACTGTAAGATAATTAATTTTGTGTTGTTTTAAGCCACTAAGCCTGTGATAATTTGTTACAGCAGCAATAGAAAATCAATAGGGTACCCTTTGAAGATGTCAATTATACCTAAATAAAGCTGGTAAAATTTTTTTGTTAATTTTAAATTTAAAAATGTTTAAATAAAATAAAACAAATTTTTAAAATAAAATAAAATGTTGCCAATCTGAGTTTTGTGAACCCTCGAAATGATGATCAAAAGGAAGTTAATATGGAACTGGAGAAAGGCAGAGTTGAGAAACAATCTATAAATTAAATCCTGGTAAAGACGAATGTTGCCATCAGGAGAAAAGTTTTCAAAATATCGTTGTGGAAACATCAGGTGAGTAATATTTTTGCCCAGCCTTAACTAAAGTCAAAGCACACTATCAATGAACTGAACTGGGACTCAAAATTATTTAATAAGAGGCTAAAAAAAAGACACAGTTCTTTATATTTCTTTATTTTCACATACACTCTGGCTAAAAGAGCAAGAGTACACATCAACAAAAAACGGAAACAAGGCTTTGGCTGAAAAACATGCACTCAACAAATCATGTTAATAGCCAGACAAGAAGAAAGTTAGCTTTGTAAACTTCTATTTCTTTTGATTCAGAGAGAAACTTAGCAAGAATTTTAAAAGTAACAAGAAAAAAAAGTTTGAAATCTTTTACTGTGGGAAAACATTAACATCTTTCTCAAAGAAAATAACTGTTTTTAAAAGTGACCCAGTAGAAAAATCTAGAAAAATCAAGAAGGTTAAATTGTGGACCACTTGGGATGACATTCCTTCGAGCGTACTTACAAATTGTTTGTGTTTCCGGGATGAAAAAGATTGTCATGTCTCCAACAACAGTAAATTGATGTTCCTTGGAATAGAAGTCAGTCTCTACCTTTAAAAATATATGCCTTCTTTGAGGAAACTCCTGTATCTTGTAGCTTTTTTATATTCTGGACAATTAAATGGACTCAGGTCATAAATTATTAAACTAATAATACCACTGAGGTAAGCAGCCTGAAAGCATTTGCAATATATGTACATATTCAATATAAAAATCCTTTATACATATATTTTTATCTGGCATTCAGTTTTGAAAAATTCAGTCTCATATGCCACTGTGGTATATTTCAAATGATACCTTCAAGTCAATGATTTCTTTCGACTGCAGTAAAGAAGATATGGCAAGAAAAATGCTGCAGTGCCATCTTCCGGGAGGACATTTAAGAAATCCCTTAGTTGTAGTTCCACAGCAACAACTGACAGTGTTTCTGTTTGTAGGAAAGAATATCTGAGTTAGAACTGAAATTCTGTCTTTCATCCTATTCTCTTATCACTCAACCACTTAGAAGCTAATTCAGGTGACAAAATGTTATAACTACGAGAGAAAGAGGAAAAAAACCCCCAAAACCCAGTCTTTTAAATCCACAGACTGCTTTATGCTTCTAACAACTTCTTATTTATTCTTTCTAGAGTCATTTGTAGGAAAATAACAATCAATTGAACAGTGTTTTTAATGTTAGGACTATACTGCAGCTGATTTATAAAGACTGTTTGCTGGGACAGGAAATACTATTAATTGTTGGATAACATTTTCCTAAATCAGTTCCTCTCTATTATTAAGATTTTTATGTTACTAATAAGCACAAATCTGTTTTCAAGACCATTTACTTTTTTCTCAAACTGCAAAATAATGTGTTCTAATGAATATTTTAAATATTAAGGAATTTAGTAAACATTTTTATAAAGCTAACTATGTAATTTTATGATTCTGTTGTTTCTCGATGCATGCATGCTGCCCTCTGCTGGGAGGAGAAGGGGGTGACATTTAAGAACAATGTTCCCAAACCTCCTTCAGAACATTCCGTGTGTGATTCTTGCATTCCCACCACTGATTCTATTTGCAGAGTAACCGAAATATAAAATCTCCGGCTCAGGTGTGTGTGCGTCCATCCAAAGTCATCTGTCCAATATCCAGCAACCTAAACCATCCCTGACACAAAGGAATGACATGCTCTTGTTGCTAAAAAGTTAATGAATAGTGTGACGTATGAGAAAGCTCCCTAGCTCTGGAATCGTACAGACTCGGGCAGGGATCACACTCTTCTACTTATGCTCTGGGTGACTTTAAGAAAGTCAACCTCCTGGGTCTTGGTTTCCTGAATTATAATGTAGTGGTACCATCTGCTAGCTTTCCAGAGTCCTTTGTGAATTAATTTAAAATACAATGATGCATATCTGACACAAAATAGAACTTTAATAAACAATAACTGCTAACTAATTTGTAAAACCCATGAATTACCAATGTCTTCCTATCAAACTAGTTTATTTTGCCTAAATGTGGAACCTGTAAGTAGTATCCTAGATACAAAAAACTGAGGTGGGGGCCAGTGTAAAGCAGGTACAGAGCCAACAAAAATCTTGCCACTGCTTGATTCTCCTCTTCCTCCAACTAGTGAAAGGCTAACACAGGTTACAACTCCAAGAACAAGGTCAATATCTTAAATCCATAGAGTACTTTAAATCCTCCAGTGTGTCTAGAAAATACGTGTCAAATGCTGAAAATAGTTATTTCTGGCTGGTGAAGTTTAAAATGACTTTTTAAACTTTGTAATTTACTCTAGTACTAGAATTTTTATTAATAAGCACAGCTCACTGTCACAAAAACAGTCATAAGTACTGCCTTGAAACAAAGAAGTCAACCACTAACCCCAGTTTCAATGGCTCTGCATTAGTGCAACAGTTCTCAACTAGTACAGTTTTGTCCCCCAGGGGACATTTGGTGATGGCTGGAGACATTTCTGTTTTAACTGGGCAAGTGCTACTGGTGCTTAGTGTCTTTAGTGACTAGAGGCCAGGCATGCTGGTAACATCCTAAAATGCACAGGGGACACCTACACACAAATTATCCGGTCCAAGATGTCAGCAGTGACAAGGCTGAGGAACGCTGCATTAGAGAGTAAGAAATCCAAGCTCCTAAGCATATTATGTAAGTAGTCCCTGACCTCCATCTCCAACCTCACCATCTTGCAATTTTTGCCTAACATTTTACTCTAGAGTCAGTCCTGAACCTCCCATTAGTCCCAGGCAATTAAAAAAATTGGCTTGCTTCAGGATACTCAGTAAGTAGCAGACTTGGAATTCAGTTCCAAATCTCCTAATTCCAATCCTGGTCCCTTCTTGGTATACCACAGCTGCCAACAGAGAGACTCCCCATGAAAACGGACCTGAGCTTATTCAGGTGTCTTCCCTTCAAATCAATAAATAGTTATAGAATACTCTGTATGGAGAAGCACATTGCTGGCAAGGAAAGTGCAACATGAAAAATGAATAAAACACTATACCAGCTCTGGAGGTATTACAATAAAGATAAATCACACACAGCATTTAGTCCCATAAGCCACACACATACATACATGCGCATGTGTGTGAATACACACATGTTAAAGACACAGAAAAATGGAAATTTGGAGGAAAGATTATGGGGTAGTTATGAGTTTGTGGGTGTGGATCAGAAAAGGGTGAAGAAAGAGTCGTTTGACTAAGATAATGATGTTACCGGGGTGTGAACATGAGGGCTATCTGCACCGGAAAGTGATCGACCAACAAGAATAATCAGTTCAAATTTATGTGATAAATTTGATGCAGATGGGGCTGAGCAACCCAACACCTGACACTTCCACCTTCTGACAACCAAAAAATCACGCAGAGAGGTGGGCAGGACAAATAGGATAAAGGCCCCTCCTCATCTTCCCAATCACAAACATACAACTTTACTTAATGGGGATCTCCAGAAAAACACCATCCAGTGGCCACTTGGCTTTGCCTAACACTTTGAAAGTCAATTCCCTCAGCTGGAAAATACAATTCCAACACTGTCACCTTCTAATATTTCATGCACACTGGTATCAGTAAAACCATACCTTTGTCATCAGGCCAACCATTAACTGGTGATGTTAACACACAAGAGTAGTGAAACTGATAACCATATAGCTATCAAGATTTATAAATGACTATGAATTATAAAAATTCAAACAATAACTACCTACGCTGTAAAATACTGCATAATTTAGACACACTACACTTCTAAATCTTTGAGAAATTTATCATTCCTCAGTACTTGCTTACAATTATGATTAAGAATGATAATAATTTTAATTTCCTACATGAAGTAAATTAAGCACCCAGACCATTAATATAAAATGGACTTTAATGGCTATTCCGATTTTTAAAATACTGAGGCTGTGAGTTTCTCTGACTGTGATAATTTGTTAAGTGTTTGGAAAGATTATCTTAAAAGCATCAGCTCGGGCTTCCCTGGCGGCGCAGTGGTTGGGAATCCGCCTGCCGAAGCAGGGGACGCGGGTTCGTGCCCCGGTCCGGGAGGATCCCACGTGCCGCGGAGCGGCTGGGCCCGTGAGCCATGGCCGCTGCGCCTGCGCGTCCGGAGCCTGTGCTCCGCGGCGGGAGAGGCCACATCGGTGAGAGGCCAGCGTACCGCAAAAAAAAAAAAAAAAAAAAAAAAAAAGCATCAGCTCTAGAGCTAAAAGAGATAAATGAATATCAAATGTGGTGGCGAGAGCACATGAATGTTAAAAATAAGCTCTCCAGTTGATTCTGCGAAGACCCTCTTCCCCACACTTGAGAATCACATGAAAAACGAGAGACAGCAAGGCTTCAGCCAGTTATGGAAATGAGTACCCTCAATTCAATTTATAATCAAGCAAAAAAGATTATTTTACCTTTTAGTGATGATAAGTAAAGTTGATACTTCTCTCCACCACATTTTACTCTCTGACAAAGTTCAGGCAGCAGTTTTTTCCACCACAAAGTCTATCTTAGGGAAAAATGAATACTTTTTAAGTTTGATGCATTTTACATTCAGATTTCCAACAAGAAGAAAAAGACTGTGCAGGGAAGCCCACGGCAAAAATACATCATCTTGGTTAAGGAACAGACTTTGTTAGAATAGTCTTCTGCTTAAGCTAGAACATAAAAGTCAGATCTGTAACTTGAAAATCTAATAATATATACACTGTACATATGTACACCGCTATTTTCAAGAGGAAACATAGACGTGTCTTGTTTTCATCTCTTAGGTAGCAAGAAAGTTCTAAAGTCAAAAACTCTTCTAATTTCTAAAGACCAGATAGTCCACAAAGAATTTTCCCATCATTTATTATGTTTTCCAAATCTTCAGGTTAATAGCCTACTTCATCGCCAAACAAGAGACCTTTAGTGAAGATAACATACAAGCACCATAAATTTTAACAGCCTCTAATGGTACTCAAAACATGTAACGTATATGCTCTTTTAACCCACACAGCCCTGTGAGGTTGGACTGCCATAATCTGTCCCCATTTTGCAGATAAGGCGACAAGATTAACATTTGATTATCACTGATAAAGCCTAAAACTGTAATTTGAAAAGCATACCCGATTCTCTTCTTTCAGTTCATGATTAGCATATGGGATGACTGCCTCCGGGCATCTCTCTAACAGCCTGTCTATGCACCGTTCATACTCTTCCAAACGCGTACGACACAGAACATGGACACTGAGGCCAGCAACAGTGTCTTCTGAGAGTGGCTCCAAGAATGGAATAATGGAAGCTATGTCAAATGAAGGACCACATATGAGAGACTATGAACAGAAAAGTGAAATGTTATGGAATGAGGCACCCAAAAAACTAAGCACAACATACAGAATACAGTTTTTAAAAAGAATAAATCTCACTTGCTAAAAAAAAAGACAATGTAATTTTAGAGCACACGCATATATTTACTTAGTAAGTCTAATTAGCCAAAGTATTAAATAATCTTGAAACTACCTCTAGTTTAAAGAAAAAACAATCTGTTTAATACAAAGCTATGATTTTTAAAAATAACGTGATTGTGTTTGCTCTGAATAGATTGTAAGTTTAAAATAATGTGAATGCTTTAAGATTCTACCCTTAGGATATAATCAACATGGTGGTCAAGATTTATGTCCAATGATGTTCACCTCAAGAATATTTATAATACTGAAAAACTAGAAGAAATCTAAACATTAAATAAGAAGGGATGAGTAAATAAATTATGATATATTCAAATGATGGAATATTTTATAGCTATCAAAATTGTTTTCAAAGGACAAAATGCTCATGATAAAATTAGTAAAAAAATCTCAATACAAAATTATATTCAGAGCATGATCAGTTTTATAAAATCTACATAGGTACATGCACATCTAGAAATGGCTTTGGAAGAGCATCGAAATTTGAAACAGAGACCAGTTCACTGGAATGGGAGGACAAAGCCAACTTTTTTTTTTCTTTTTCACACTTCCCTGTATTTTCCAAGGTTTCTATAATAAGCATGCACTGCACAAAAAACCAAAAATAAAATTTAACATTTAAGAAAACTACAGCAATCGTTAAGAACTTAATAATTTGTATCAATACCATTTGCTACAACCTGAATGACACAGAGCAGCTATTATTTCGGTAGTCAGAACTTGACAATATTTTACTTTTAAACATTTAAACTATAAATACTACTTTTCAGTAGTCAGAACTTGACAATATTTTACTTTTAAACATTTAAACTATAAATACTACTTTTGGTTCTGCCACCAAAATAATCTCTGCTTTCCCTTTCTTCTGGATAAAAATGAAATGCTCATATCCTGATTTTCTTCTTCTTGTATCCTTTTTACTATAGCATCTTCTCAGACTCACAGGAGGACATGGAACATGAACTATCCATTTACAGTCAGCATTGTGATTTTATTCCAAATATCTACCAAGGAATGGCTAGGAGAATAAGGTTGGTCCCTTTCCTTCCTGCAAGTTCAATATTCATCTTCATCTGAAAAATTTCCTGACAATAAGATAGCAAATATGAAATAAGGTGGTTAAAGTGAAATGAGTCAAAGCTTGGTATAAAATGGGTTACCCATGAACTTTTAAGTAGTTATATCCATATCATCAAGAAGTTTAAAAATAAGAAACAGCAGGGAATTCCTTGGCGGTCCAGTGGTTAGGACTCCGCACTTTCACTGCTGAGAGCGTGGGTTCAATCTGTGGCCGGGGGACTCAGATCCCAAGGCCACACAGGGCGACCAAAACAAACAAAACAAACAAAAACCCTCAAAATGAGAAACACCAGACAACACCTATATCACTGGATAAAAAAGGGCCCACAGGTTACTACTACTCTAAAATACTCTTAGTGTTGTCCGCTTCTTAGCAGTGTGTGTTTTCTTTTTCAATATTGGAAATGGACTCTACACCCCCAACACAGGCACTATTTATCCCCTTTTCTGATCTAGATCCCTCATGCTCAGCTGACTCTGCAGGGCTGGAACCCACAGAATTCTCTACACAGTCACACCTGTGGCTCTAAGAGGGGTGGATGGCAAGGAGGGGGGGGGAGGGGACCAGGACAATTCTGGTAAAAGGCAGGGCATTTACTAGTTACTGTGTCGTTCTGAATAGCGGCTTTTTGACACATAGATGATTTATAGATTGTTTTTAATTCTTGCACAAATATACTATTACAGTGATTAAGAACAAGAGACATAGATTTATGTCAAATCTGTGTGGTGGTGGTGAGCTGGCGGGTAGAGGGGAGTCATACAATTTTGAAAAAGCTCTCCAAGTGATTCTGAACCGACCCCTCGTTCCTCTAGGTAAGAGCAGGTGAGATCTTTTTGTTTCTTGATGGTTAGTTTTTTCTTAATGACTAAGACTAATTGACCCCAGATAATTTAGAAAGAGTTATAATTAGGAGAAGGATTTAGAAAAGTTTAGACTGACTAAACTTTCTATCCTTTAATGGCAAGGATTCCCAAAAAGAAGATACCCTTTTTATTTATTTATTTTTATTTTTTATAAATTTATTTATTTTATTATTATTTATTTTTGGCTGCCTTGGGCCTTCGTTGCTGCGCGTGGGCTTCTCTAGTTGCGGCGAGCGGGGGCTGCTCTTTGTTGCGGTGTGCGGGCTTCTCATTGCGGTGGCTTCTCTTGCTGCGGAGCACGGGCTCTAGGCACGCGGGCTTCAGTAGTTGTGGCGCACGGGCTTAGTTGCTCCGTGGCATGTGGGATGTTCCCGGACCAGGGATCGAACCCGTGTCCCCTGCATTGGCAGGCAGATTCTTAACCACTGTGACACCAGGGAAGTCCCAAGATACCCTTTTTAAATACCTTAAAATGGATTCTAAAGATCACTGAATTATACTTTTTCAAGCAGAGATGATAAATATGCTTTGAAGATTTATCAGGGGATATTTTATAGCACTTATTACAATTAGCATTTTAAACATGTAATTAGTACATACATTATAGGAGGGCAAGGTCTTGCCTGCCTCGCCCAATGCTGTACATCAATCCCATTTACGGTACATGATTGAGGAATATTTGTGGAATGAACGAATCTGAGACTAAGTGCTCGGCAGCCTCTGTATCATAAGGGTACTAGAGATAAGAACCAACCAGAACCTTCTTTGGCAATTTTAAAAAAAATGTAAGTAACTCCATTCCTGGTGACATCACAGGCTGTCTAGAGGCTAAGACTAAGCAATATGGTCTCTTGAGCTTTGCAGCCTGACACCCCATCCCCAATTTGACTTTTCGGTTTCTACAAGCAATAACCACACTTCCACTAAGTTCCCAGAGTAAATCAGGGGTTGCAAACTCAAAAGCTTAACAAGGCCAAACCAGATGATGAAAACCAGATGATGAAAACGCAGGAAGGCGGCTGAGTATAAGGAAAATGGCTGCCAGACGCTCAGCACGTGGACCAGGGAGACATGGAGGTGGAACTGTGGCAGGCAGGAGGGCACGAGCACTGCCCAAGCAGGGGAGCCAGTAGGTGGCTCCAGCCTTCAGCTCTCAGGCAGTGAGGGCCCAGGGTTACTGCCGAATGAAAGTGCTGCTGAGTTTCTCAAAGAGAAACTTGAAACTCAAAATTCTGAATTTGAAATCTCAATTTTCATCTAGTAGCAAGCTACACCGGGAGGACCAAACACAACAGATGTGAGGATTATACTCAGTCCTTGGGCCACTGACTACATTAAACAAAATCACATCCACAGTGAGCCCAGCCCAATCCACCAAGTCAAATGTGCACTTTATTTCTCATTCTCAGTCAAAAACACTCACATTCAGAATTCTTGCAGGATGGTCTACATTCTCTCGATCATATTTCTTACGTTAAAAAAAAAAAGTCCTTTCAGGAGCCAGATAAGCCAGCTACTTTGACCTACTTCCTTTAAGACAGATAGTAGTGCTTGGTTTGGGCTAGAGGCCTAAACTGTGTGAGTGAACACTAAAATAAAAGTGAATCTCGTCAATGAAAACACCGCGAGACACGTGTCATACTTTCGTTTCGCAACGTGTTTTCAAGCACATCCTGAGACTGAGGCAAGAGTCACGGGGCTCGGAAGCTCGCTCGGCGACTGGCAACAAAACCAGACTTCCCGTCAGCAGTTTCAGGCAGAGGCAGGAAGAGCTCCTGAGTTTGCCTAACGATAGATCCTGTCCCCAGAATTACACACTCCAAATTAACTGGACACCCAGGGGCTTACCAAATTTAAGTCCTATGCTATATGGTAATATGCATATTCATAAGCAAAGGAGGCATTTTTATTTACCTGTAATTTTGAAAGGTCTTCCATATAATTTTTATCAGCCAAGGATTCAGATGATATTAAGACATTAACCCATGGACTGATTAAGCCATAATGACTACAGGTGTTTATCTAAAACGTAAAAGAAATGTATCATAAACAAAAATACAACAGAACAAGACTTTCTTCATCCATCCCACAAACAGCAAGCAATCCCTAACATTCTGCCGTGTCCCAAAATTAGGTATTCATTTTCCTGGTAATGGGAGGAAAGTCTTAGAATGTGTGTTCCCCTGGAAAAAGCTTTAGTTTTGCTGCTTCTCACGGAATAAATCCTTACTAAATATTTCCTAATATTTTAACTTCCAAAAAAACTGCACAGAGGCACTTTCTCACAAAAAGGGCAATACTTCCTTGAAGCTAATTACACTCAGAAAAAGTTAACAGTAATACTGAAAATAATTTTTATTTCTACTACTTTCCTTGGGAGGCAAAATCTCTTCCATAAGTTCTCAAGACAATTCCCATAAAGACTCCCTTATTCAAGCAAACCCACATTAGCCACTCTGTCACTGTGAGGGACAAAGGGGCTGCCGCGGGTCGGGGGGAACAAGAAGGATAAGAGTAGACTTGTTAGGGCTGCTGCGGGCTGCGGAACAGCTCTTGTCTGTGCAGCTGACAGGAAATGGAAGGCTGGTAAGGAAGTCTCTCTCCCACAAGCCTTCTGCAGTTCCTCTCCCAGCAGGGAGGTCTGCAGATGTCTCTTCTCTCATGTTCCACTTCATGACTGTCGCCTAAGGGAGCACAGATGGATTTGGGGAAAAGCCCTTTCTCCCACACTTTGGCTACTGAAGTACCCCTGTAGGTAAGTAATACAGGAGCAGTACAAGGCGCTCTTTAGCATACAAAAGTGTTTAAAATGTGGGCAACTTCACTCACAGACAAGTTTTAAATGTATTTTTAACTCTTGCTTTGAAAAGATATCCGGTAATATGAATTACGACTGATTTTATGCCGTTAAAAATAAGAAGGGTCAACAAAAATTAAAATAAAAAGAAATAAAAATTTAACAAAAACATAAAACACACACACACAAAACCAAAAACAAACAAACAAAAAAACACAAAGAAAAACAAAAATAAGAAGGGTCATTATCATAATGTGTAATGTACATAAAGTTTAATTCACTGTACTATTCCATTATCTTACCAGATCCTCTGATGTTCTCAATGGTGTGGTGTCAGGTGGCTGCCTCTTAGATAATCTCCAGATGTACTGTGATGTGAGCTTGAAAAAGAGTTCCTGAAGTACCACATCTGGGAGACATGCTACCAGCTGAGCTTCCCAAAAGTCTACTAAGAGCTGAGGAATCGTATCTTCATCTTTACCACAAAGCACCTTGAGAACAGTGAAACAAGCCCCCATAGCTCAGATAAATATAGTACTGATCAAGTTACAGCTGGTCTGAACAGCACTCCATCACGTGGGCCATGTACTCAATAATTTATCACTAGCATTAGTGCCGTGGCAAAAGCGAATTTAGACATTTTAACAGACTCCGGGTTGCATGAACAGAATTTTTCTAGATACATATTTTTAATCTGTACTTTTATAAGTGGTTATGTGTAAGTCTCATTTTTCAATAAACAAATGAAAACTCACTTCTCTTATTCTGCTCCCCATCCCCCCCACCAACTTCATCAGGCCATCCAGAACAATTACATTTTCAAAGTGACAAACCTTAAAGAAGGAATCTGCTTCTTCAATTCCAATTTTGTTGTTCTTCTGTAAGCCAAGGACTGAAGCCACAAGCAATCCAGGCTGAGTCTCCTTCAAGTGAACTGCAAATTCAGTTGGAACAATCCGTCCTTTCCTCTGCTGAATCAATAGCCGAGGTTCCAGAATGAAGCCACACACCAACTTCATCTTCAGATAAAAAAAAATTTAGGAACAGAATAAACATTGCATTCATCTTGGAAATACACGCTAGTGAATTCAAGAATCAATGATAAGCCATTAATAATTTATTGTAAGCTTAATTTTTTCTTTACAAAGACAAGTTCTAAGGACATCATTGGTAACTGTCTTTGTAGAAGTTATTATTACTTAATCAAGCATCAAGACATCCTATTTTGTAGACAGCTTTAAATTTAGGTCTATATAGGATTTTCCAAAATTATGAAAAGAAAACTCATCTTTCTAGAATTCTACTCTTCAAAGTAGAGGACATCTCAGTGTTGACTTGCTCTCCTCATCATAATAAAATGTGCCATTTGTACAGCAATAAAGCACTCCTGCTCATTTTGGTTAGACCTGAGGCATAATAAGTGCTCAATTAATGTCACTTCTTAATTTCTTTCTCTAGTGATTAACTTTTTTGGCTTATGTCCCTAAATGGCCTCTCTTCCAACGGGAAGCTACCTTTTCTTTGATACACCATTCAAATGCCTAATCTCCCACACAGTCATTTGTGATCTTCCCAAATGCAGGCTATTTCTGCAACTACTGGACTCTTAAGACTCAAGGAGTCTTGCTGTACTTGAATATACATCACTGTTCTGTTTTCAGGGACAAACCACACCACCCCTCATGCCAGGTCAGACTGTCAGCTCAGGGCAGAGCCTGTATACTCTTCAGTGCCAATCACTGTGTTCTGAACATACCTGACACTAAGTTGATAAGTCTTTGGATACCCATTGCTGCCATTTATCCTTCATTTTTCTTTTTCATTTGCCAAATCCAAAGCCCAAGCACTCCCACTTTGGGCCACTTCCTTTTTAATATTAAGTCTATTTTCCTTTACAACTAAGAAAAAAATGAGCTACACAGAAGCCAGAAGAAAACTAAACACCTCAGGACCACTGAGTCCTATTTTAGCTTGCTGTTAATACCAGGCAGGGCACCGTACCTCTGAATGGTTTTTCATTTCACTTCTGTGCATGTCAAGATCTCTCATTTTCAAAGCCATTGCTGCCTTGGTCAATGTCACTAAGACTGATGAAAATCCAGAAGTATCCAGCTTCCTTAAATAGCTTATGGTAGTTAAAGGATCAATATTCTTCATAGAAGGACTACAGAGAATATGGGGCAGTTGCTTTGGCTCAGCGACATAAAACATCTGAACCACTTTTGCTGCCAATTCCTTTGGTGAGCGTAAACGAGAAATAAAAGGTCAGTCAGCCGACAGAAAGCAACAAAATCAGCAAAAAAAAAAAAAAAAAAAAGGATAAAAAGCCAAGATACAAACATTCCAGTTAAGATAAAATTACAGTACTATGCTTCGATTTAAAAAGAGAGTTGATGGTGATAGCGTGGGAGAGCTGAGATGACCTAAAGTGATCTCTTTGCTGAGTTATAATGAAGAAAAAGCAGGGAAAGTGTATACCAAGTTGTGGCCAGCATTTCTAATTTTAACAAGAGTTCAGAAGAAGAAAACAAATATTGGATTAAGTTATACTCAAAAGTCCATTATAGAAAATTACTACTTAATACAAAATTTACTTATATTTAATGTACAAAATATACTTAATATTTATAAGAGAAAATTTCATTTCTCTTAGAAACTTAAAACACTTGGTATCACAATACCCAACTTTGCATATTGGCATTCAACTCTTTAAAAATACATGAGGGGCTAAAAATGATCCTTAATGATGTCTGAAGGTTGCTGGGCCAGGATTTCATAAGGGAAACTCTGGACACCTGGAGAGTGGGGCAACTAGGGTCGTGAAAAGGGCTGCGGATGAGAAGAAGGCAGGCAAAGCCCAGGTTCTATGTCGTTCTTCTAAAGACATTCCACTGTCAGGTTGGGCAGGTCACTCAACTACAGTGGACCACACCCCCCTGTCTATGTAATGAGAAAGTATGAGAAGATGATTATAAGTTCTTTTCCAAGCTGTAATTCTATGAGTATTATTAATGAAGAAAAGGGCACATTAGTTACCTTTTTTAGAAAAAAAAGACTATAACACCAATGAAAAATACTTGGAACTTGATTTCTCAACAGAATTACATAAAATAAATTGCTAAAATGAAAAATTAAAAATATTAGAGGGCTTCCCTGGTGGCGCAGTGGCCCGGTCCGGGAGGATCCCGCATGCCGCGGAGCGGCTGGGCCCGTGAGCCACGGCCGCTGAGCCTGCGCGTCCGGAGCCTGTGCTCCGCAACGGGAGAGGCCGCAGCAGAGGGAGGCCCGCATACCACAAAAACAAACAAACAAACAAATATTAGATATAACTAAATAGAAAACTGTATTCACTTCACTTAATTCTTCATCCAGGTTTTCATAAAGTGAATGATTAATGTAAAAGATTAATCCCCTCTCGTATTTCTGCGATCCATCCTCTACTGCCCAGTCCACTCGGGCCAAAACTTCAGCCATAGACAAACCAGACATCTTATAGTATGGCAAGGCGAGGTGGGAATACTGGGTGTCAAGCCTAAAGGGAAGGAAGTAAAAAACAAACGAACAAACAAAAACTTCAGATTTGTCATGTTTAAATTTGGATGTCTAACACATTTAATAATAAAACAGATCATGATTTCCAGAAGATATAAAATCTCAAAATACTTTTCTACGGCCATTAGGAGTTGGAACAAACTCCTGAGTTTTGTTCTGCAAAGTCATTCTAATTAATGTAGCTTCTTTTTGCTTGCTCATAAGAAAAACAAGAACAATTCATTAAGTGAATTTTAATATTCATAATGTGGCTCTAAAATAATGGTGTTTATAAGTAGGAAAAGTCTTTTATTAATTTATAATGACTCCCATGGGTCAAGTAAGCCTTGGAAACAATTATATACGAAAAAAAATTATAAAGATCATTCTCAAAAAGAGAAATCACTATTGATCCTAGTGTCCTTTTCTGACATCATAAAAGCACTGACTACTAAGATTAAAATCACAGAGTGTCCAACTAGTATCTCTCCCTTAAAGCTAACAGTAATATGGTTGTCTCAGGGATGTTCACTGGTCGTGCCCCACCCCCGCCCAAAGGTCTGAAAAGAAACTTCAAATTCCTAAATTAACTGATGGGAGACTCACGAACTGCTCATCTAATAAACTGTAAGTCCTTGAAGGCCGGCAACAGGTCGTGCTCATCTCTCTAAGCTTAGCCCAGTACCTGACCCACAGGATGTGCTCAACGAATGCTGTGGCATAAATGAATAACTAAACCACCTCCCCTCATGAGTCCTCCCATTTGTCAGGTAACTGCCAGAGGTGGAAAAGTTAGTAAGCACACCTGAAGCTCAGGATGGCTTCTCTGACAAGTTTCCAAGTAGCATCACCAACCTGCTGTAGCAGTCTCCAAGGTGCCCACAGCTTTCTTTAAATGCTTCTAAGAGCTCTGCTTTTTCTCCAGGTTCCAGCTGACTGGCATCCATCAGGGCCGCTCTCACTAACAGGTGAGCCTCACTGAGAAGGTGGATGCAGCTCTGCGTTTTTGCAGTCTTGTAGGTGTTACTGTAGTCCACCTAACACAAAAAAGGCAAGCAGCTAATGTTGCTGAAGACGTCTCCCCAAAGTTTCCCAGTTCTTAAGAATATCTATCCAGTTGGTTACTAAAGTCAATATCTGAACACATTAAATCCTAAAAAATAAAAAGTGGTTATTTATCATTCTGATAAGGCCTAGCTAAAGTGGTTTTCTTTTCCCCCACGATCTATGAGCCAGTTTAACACACACATGATTGTAAATAGTCTCTTGTTAAACAGTGCTAATCATTAGAGAAGGTACAATTAATACTGTAATACTAATAATACCGTTAACTTAGCAATAATTTGATCACAATTTGATAAGGCTAATGAACATATCTGAAAACCTTAACTTTATTTTTAAGTTCTATGATTTAAATCTTTCTCAAATTCAGATTGAGTATGCTTCCTTTATCTTAGTTTCAATCTGTGAATTTAGGTTCTGCTACATCTATTTCTGTAACTCACAGTGGGCTTATAAAAATTATCACTAGCTAGGACTTCCCCGGTGGTGCAGTGGTTAAGAATCTGCCTGCCAAGGCAGAGGACATGGGTTTGATCCCTGGTCCGGGAAGATCCCAAGTGCCTTGGAGCAACAAAGCCCGTGGGCCACAGCTACTGAGCCTGCGCTCTAGAGCCTGCGAGCCACAACTACTGAGCCCATGTGCTGCAACTACTGAAGCCCGCGCACTCTAGGGCCCGTGTGATGCAACTACTGAGCCCGTGTGCTCCAACTACAGAAGCCCAAGTGCCTAGAGCTCGTGCTCCGCGACAAGAAAAGCCACTGCAGTGAGGTCTGCACACCACAACGAAGAGTAGCCCCTGCTCGCCGCAACTAGAGAAAGCCCGCCCACAGCAACGAAGACCCAACGCAGCTAAAAATGAATAAAATTTAAAAAAAATTATCACTAGCTAATCTGAGTCAATCAGTATTTTTAGACTCCAGTAGGCAAATCACCTAGATGACGTCTAAGACTTTCAATTAAGCAAGACTGAAAACACAGGACAAAGCTGATAAAATTATAGGCATTAAAATACCAGGGACAGGGCTTCCCTGGTGGCGCAGTGGTTGAGAGTCCGCCTGCCGTTGCAGGGGACGCGGGTTCGTGCCCCGGTCTGGGAAGATCCCACATGCCGCGGAGCGGCTGGGCCCGTGAGCCATGGCCGCTGAGCCTGCGCGTCCGGAGCCTGTGCTCCGCAACGGGAGAGGCCACAACAGTGAGAGGCCCGCGTACCGCAAAAAAAAAAAAAACAAAAAAAATGCCAGGGAGGGACAAATCATGCAAAACCTTCACCCGATGACCAAAATTAACATTACTAGTGAAGGGCAAATGAATATTCTGCACCTCCAAGTGTGATACTCTGAGAAAGATACAACGTCACCTACACAATGTTCTGACCAAGAAGAAGAATATACAACCTGAATCTAATCATGAGAAATGATATGAAATGAGAAATGAAATAAAAAAATAAATTTTTAAAAGGTGGCGGGAGGAGAAATATTTTTCAGAACTGTCTGTTATAAAACAAAGAGTGGAATCTAAAAATACAACAAGCTAGTGAATAAAACAAAAAAGACACAGACTCACAGATCAAACTAGTGGTTACCAGTGAAGATAAGAGAGGGAGATTAAGAGGTACGAACTACTACGTATAAAATAAATAAGCTACAAGGATATATTGTACAACACAGGGAATATAGCCAATATTTTATAATAACTACAAATGGATTGTAACCTTTCAAAACTGTGAATCACTATGTTTATACCTGTAACTTATAATATTGTACGTCAACTATATTTCAAGAAAAAAAAAATTTTTTTTTAAATGAAACAAAGAAAGGCTGTGAACATATTCTGGATTAAAGGAGGCTAAAGAGACATGACAGTTAAATACATTACTTGATGCTAGACTGGATCCTGGACCTGGGGCAGGGGTTGCTGGGGGATTCTACTAGGCCATTATTGAGTCAATTGACAAAACTGGAATATGAACCATAGACTAAAGTATTGTGTCATTGTTAAATTTGCTGAAGCATATGTGTGTACTGTGGTTATATAAGCAAATATCTCAATTCTTAGGAAACATGCACTGAAATATTTAGGGGCCTTAGGCTATGACATATGCAATATACTTTCCAATGGATCAGGAGGAAATATACATGCGTGCTTGCGCATTTAGAAAGTACAAGAGTGCAAAAAAGAAGAAAAGAGAGGGAGAAACAAAGGGAGTATAATGTTGGCTATGGGCAAATCTGTGTGGGGAATACACGTTTTATTTGTACTATTCTTATTCTTGCAACTTTTCTATAGGTTTGAAATTGTTTCAAAACAAAGAGTTCATAAAAATTGTCAGGGATGAGTAGGCAGTTGTCACTCTTAGAAGAGGAATAAGGATGCCTATGGGACAATGCTACAAGTGCTGCAGTGCCCTGGGACTATCTGCTAATATTTCAAAGAAGCGTGAGACAGGGACATATGATCTAAGATTTCTTTTGGCTCCATTTCATGGTTCTCTTTCCTAGGGTTCAAAGTAAAGGTCAAAGGCTACTTACGTTTAGACTGGCTAATCAATTCTCATAGGAGAATCGGTATGAAAAAGGGAATATTATTTTAGTGAAGGAAATTTCTCCTAGCTCCTCAAATATCAGGAGCTGCGAAAACAAGAAGGTGAAGATATACACTGCACTGTCAGACAGAGCCTGGAAGCTGGTTGGCTGTGGCATTCTGAATGTACGATAATTAGAATCAATTTCTAGTCATCAATTAGACTCTAAAAATTTCTACAAATAAGAATTAAAAGTCTGAAAGGAATACCATTTCTTTGTACAGTTGCACTGGTGAGATCGTATTCACAATATACAAATTCCACCCAGCCTCAGCTACAGGAGGTGTTTTGAGATTAACACTGGTACCTTTTCTAGAACTGAAAGCAAAACAAAGGACAAGAATTATAAGACATATTATTAATAAATGGGAATTTTAAATGGTAAATATCAGATACCTAAAATATTGTAACTATGATATCATTTTCATTTAGTATTTTCTTGTTGATTAACTACACAGTCGATTTTTAGAGAACATTAGTGTACAATGCTACGTAGGCCTAACAGCATTTAACATACTGCACTCTCATGGACTGATAAACCAAGCACTTCCAGTTCATTCCACAAGTATTGTTAAATAGGCAATAAGTTCACAGAACAGGCAAGACCCCTCAAAAGGAAGAAAGACTTGGATATGGCCTTCATGAGGCCAGGGCTGCTGGGAAAATGTAAAAGACAGAACTGAACATCTGCTGGAAGCACCATCTTATCTCTTGCTTTCACTATATGATGCATTTTCTGTAGTATGCAATCTTTTAAAAATGCAGACCCTAGACCAAATGAATTTTCAAATAAATTAGAATTTTTTTAAAAATCATTAAAAAATATATAATACTTTTAAGATGTCAAATGTGTGAGATTACAAGCTATTTTTCCTCTTGCCAGAAAGCTTTTAGGATCAGTCAGTCTCAGACCTCTTTGTGCACACTCTAAGTGACCAGTTACCCAAGGGAACCTGGTTATTCCTGCTGGTGGAACAAAGCACAGGCACAAATAATTCAAAAAAGCTTAAACTTATGTTAAAAATGGAAAACAATGTTTGACTTGAAATACAATCTGTGTTCCTCCCCTGCAAACAGATTTCTTTCCTACTTAATTTTCCATAGAGGAATGTTCAAATTAGATTGCATTCCCTACCACTAAGTTCACAGTATAGAAAACATCGAACAGAAGCATAACTACTCTGGAATTAAGCGTTCTATTCCAAACAATGTGAAAGCAGAAAACCGAAATGTCAGCCTGAGATTAGAATAATGCACTTTTACTCTAAAGTAGATTAACACATAATCTATACATCATGAATGTGCTTTAAGGTAAGAAATGCATTGTTAATTTCTTTTTCATTGAAATACCAGAAAATAATCTTTGGATAAAAATGTAGCCACTTAAAGGCCAAAGAAGAAAAATAATAAAGAGCCTTGTCATTTGGATCAGCATACGAGGCTCTGTCTTACTTGTTAATTACACAAAAAGGCATGCCCTTTAACTTCTTATCTAAAACACCACAGATATTTACTGAACTAATTTTATACTTCATCTTCTTCTAAAAGTTCAAGGTCAGTTATAAAGGATATTATAGAGATCATGAGAAACTTCTTTTCTTACTCTGGAAAAAGAACAACTAGAAAAGCGATCTGATCATTCAAAGCTTTTATTTAAAAAAAATATCAACAAAGAGGTATGCAAAATATAGCAGTAACAATTCATTCCAGAAACTTTCGCAGGAATGTCTGGGGCTGAGGGGATGCTTACAGAAGCCTCTTGGGTGACTCTCTTCTCTCTGGAATTGTTTCAGGGTCTGCCTTGGTCAGAAGTATAACGTGGTTTTTAAAGTGACAGATGGCTTTCAAGCCTATGAAAAGCTGTATTCTTAAAGCACAGACATCCATACTGACAGGTGGGCAAGCCTAATGAGGAAAAAAAAAATCGGAAATTTAGCCAAGGAATAAAGTGCATGAACTTTAATCTTCAAAAATCAATCTATTTGACACAATGTCTCCTTCCCCTCACTCTCCCCCCAGACAATTCAAATTCCTATTCTTATCAGAGTAAGAGGTTATCCTATCTCAACTATTTAACCAACTATCTCATCCACGTGTCTGCCAAGGAGCTACTTAGTGTCTGTTGACTGATTTAAGGAATGCAGAGAGCGGGTGCACCTGAGGCCCCTCAAAGCTGCGGGAACTCTCTACCTTACAGAGACCCTCCAGGAGCCCAGCCCCGGGCTGGTTACCTGCCACCCAGGAAATTCCCCACTGACAGTGGGCTGGCTCAGGGCACGTTCAAGTGGCCTCTTTAGACAAAATGAGACACTACAAAAGGACACTGTACTTCAGGTAGAGTACATAAAATGGTTTCTTAGTGGATGCGCGTGTACGAAAGAAACACTCTCAAGTTCCGATGGCCTCTGTTAGCTCTGTGGATGTGAACACTGCCTGGAACAGCCAACAGGCTGGGGTGTGTCAGGCAAACTGGAGGAAATCCTGGACCAGGAGCCAGCCTCCTGTCCTTATAAGGGACCATTCAGTCAAGTAGAATGGATACGAAAGATAATGGAAGAGCTCTTTCTGCGACTCACAAAATGATGCTGCCAGGCCCCCCTCCCCCCTCCTCCATTAATGCTGCTTTGATTCTGAGGTCATCTCCATTGTCCCTTTTGTACAAAGCACACGGGGGAAAACCTCCATCTATTTTTTACATTCCTGAGAATAGTTAAGGTGGCCTTGGTGATGCTGAGCCAGAATCTCCGAGGAAAGGGAAGCGAAGATCGCGTGTACTGTGGTCCCGACTCTGAGGTTGTGAGAGCTTTCTCAGACACTGCGGCTCCCAAAGCCTGAGTCAGCAAGGGAGCAAAATGATGGTGTGCTCATTCAGGGGCATCTAGGATTTCAGAATGGTGGGATCGCAGGGAAGGGGGGGCCGGGAGGTGTGATCATCAGGGTCCTTCCCTCTACCGCCTTCAGGAGGACTGGCCTCAGGGGCAGCCTTCCCCACCAGCTGCCCATCTCTCCCCTTTCCTACCTTCCTTTCTTCTGTGTTCCTTCCCTCTGGTTTTATGAGACTCTGAGAAGGCTGAGAACTGAGATCTATTTCCAAATGCAGATTGATCCTACCTCAATCTGTGATGTACCCCTCACTCCACCATCGCTACCTACACAAGCCTATGTCTCTCTGAGGTTTAAAACAAAAAACAAGGCAAGATGGGGTGGGGAGAGAGGAAGCCAGAGACAAAGAATCTGTCACCTTTCCATTTTTACTGGGGACGTAACATCTATTTTTTACATAATCTCCTGAAAAAGCTATGTGTATATCTTAAACACAGACAGAAAGGCATGGGAGAGCTATGATTCTGATTTCCCAAGAGGCTGAAGGAAGGCAGTAAAGCCTGGTCGGCAGCAGAAAGTGATAGGCAGCCCATAGCAAAAAAGAACTCAGACACAATTTCCAGAAAACGCCAGTGCATAGCACACTTTGGGTGACAGTGATCATGGAAGAGTGCCTCAGACACATTAAGTACTACACACCATCATCACCGAACACTCGTTTTTCCAGAAAACGGCGTTCCAGGTGCCAGATGGACATAACATGTGAAATAGAGGCCATGATAACTTGGGGGTTCCCTACAGCATGGATATGCACAACAAACACCCATTCAAATAGCTTATGCGCCAGAGGTGAAACCGCACATGAGGAATATGATGCAAATGATCAGTGTATTTCTGAGAACAGAAATTCAAGGTCAGAAAATAGAGAATTTCATCATAAAACGGCCTCTGTTTATTTGGCGGTCAAGAGCTTTTCAGAGACTAAGCGTATTACTACTCACTAAAAACGAGGTTATTGATCTAGGATATCCATTTACACTAGATCAAAACTACAGAACTACAGAAAAGTTGTTGAAGGCTTTGTAAAACAATGAAAGGCATATCTGATAACAGTATAGGTAAATCATCTGAATGCGCTGTATTCACTTTTGTGCTCTTGAATATACTGATTTCTGTACTGTTGTGTTAACAGCTCTATACCATTGCCACCAATACTTCTAGTAAATGAATAAAATCGTGGTATGCCATAGTTGTGAAGTGCTCTCTCTGAAGTTACCCTATATACACATTCTTTACCAAATTTTTAAAACTATGCATTATATCTAAATTCTGAGTAAAATGTTTTCAAAGTAATCTTAAAAATTACCATCTAAACCACGAATCACAAAATGATTCATTTTACATTCCAACATTCTAAGTGAAAAAACAAGACTTTGATGTTTGCCAAGCTTAGACACAAAGAGCAAATCTGCAAGCACTCCTACTGTGATCTGTAGGTTGCACTGTCATAAGCCAGCTCTGACCTTCAGCGTGGTGTCCACATAAGGGTCCTCCTCCCGAGCGGCCGCCGCACTGCACCGCACTGTGTAACACTGCAGGTTGTTACTGAGGAAGAGGAGAGATGCCACTGAACAAGGTGGAGGCCAGGAACCGACGTGCCCACTGCTGGAGGATTTCACAGGCGCACAGAGCGGTGGAGGGGTGGGGGAAAGACCCAGGTATTTGTCAAATGCTGACAAGTTAGGCTACTTCTTAACAAGGAGTACCTCAGAAACCCTATGGAGTGTTTTTTTATTTTTATTTTTATTTTTTTTATTTTTATTTTTTTTTTTTGTGCGCAGCGGCCATGGCTCACGGGCCCAGCCGCTCCGCGGCACGTGGGATCCTCCCGGACCGGGGCACGAACCCGGTTCCCCTGCATCGGCAGGCGGACGCGCAACCGCTGCGCCACCAGGGAAGCCCTGGAGTGTTTTTTTAAATACATGACTGGTCTCCACCTCGCTCCTACCCAAATCATAATCTCTACGGGCTGAATCTAGACACGTATATTTCTACAAAGCTCCTCGTGTGACGTACACCCCTAGTTAAGAACCATGGATCTGGGTCAATACCCTCATCTTCTAGACAAAATGATGCCCCTGGGATCTGCCCAAAGTACAGAGAGGTGACTATTAAAGCCAAGATTAGAACCCAAGTTTACTGATTATTATCTCGGGATGAAATGGAGCCTGGATTATGCTGGGCAACACACTTAGATTATGCAAACCCAATCCAATGGCAGAAGAGAAAATCAGAGACTGTCTGAAGGAACCTTCAGAATTACCTAGTCCAGCAGCTTGTTTTTAAAGATTAGGGCCTGCAAGGTACATGACTGGTCCAAGTCCTCTCTGGAGAATGGAGATAAATTAGACCCCAGGTCTCCTCACTCTTCACACTCCTCTAGCTCTTTCCACAACCCCAGGCTATGTCTGCACAGCAAAGCAACCTGGAGACCCCACAGTAAGTGCTTGGAGACTTACAAGTCAACCCTCCAACACTGACATTGAAAACCATCAATGGTTAACTTAGAAATTGCTACGAAATCCATCTTGTCGTGGGTTCCCAGGAATGATTTTTAAAAACAAATCAGAGGGCTTCCCGGGTGGCGCAGTGGTTAAGAATCCACCTGCCAATGCAGGGGACACGGGTTCGAGCCCTGGTCCAGGAAGATCCCACATGCAACTAAGCCCGTGCACCACAACTACTGAGCCCACGAGCCACAACTACTGAAGCCCGTGCGCATAGAGCCTGTGCTCCGCAACACGAGAAGCCACGGCAATGAGAAGCCTGCGCACCGCAACGAAGAGTAGCCCCTGCTCACAACTAGAGAAAGCCCATGCGCAGCAACAAAGACCCAACGTAGCCAAATAAATAAATAAATAAATAAATAAATAAAACTTAAAAGAAAAATCAGAAAGTGAGAGAAGTAAAAATGAACTCTATTGAAATAAAAAAATGAAGGACTAAAGCAAATCTAACAATAACCTTAAAATAGAAGAAACACTTCTTTAACAAGAGAATCATTCTGACATTTTCACAGCTGCAAGACTTGGCACGATGTAGAGGCATCAGTCAGGACTCTCCATCTGTTTGCTGGGGCTTCCATTTTGGTCTCAGCGCACTGTCAACTGTGTCCATGTCCAGAGAGCTCTAGGATGTGACCTCTGGAGTCATGAAAATAGCTGGGACGGCAGCACCACCGCTTAGAAATCTGGGGTGGAGGGTGCCCTCACGAAGGAAACTGAACAGAAGGGACTTTGAGTTACTGGGAACCAAAAGAAGTACCTGCAGTGGGGCCAGAATGACAGGTCAGAGTAGCTATGACCACAAAGATGACCTTTAGGTTCTAGAGATAAAAAGGCTGCATCCTCCAACTCACCTCCAGCAACATGAATCCGGCTATTAGCTATCACTGGAATACTAAGCAGCAGTATAAGAGAAGAACAAAGTGAACTGAAGTGTGCCGGCCTGGAAAGATGTCCAGGATACGCTGCTAAGCGAAGCAGCAAGTTGCTAAAAAGTGGACATCATACGATCCACTTCTGTAAAAAACAAACCATAGTTGTGTATGTATTCTTTAAAAAAAAAAAAGTTGGATGAATATAGACCAAGTGTTGACAAGGTTGATCCTGAGAAGGCAGATTATGGGAGGCCTTCCGATTCATGTATGTCTACAAGGATGACATTTTATTACATGATTTTATATTGTTCTTAGAGTCTTTCAAAACATATTTTATTGCCTTTTTTTTAGGGTATATAAACACATCACTATTCAAGAAACTTTTCAAGACAAACTTATGGATCAAGATATTTCTAAAATACATATCTATTGGGTAAAATAAAAAATATGTAAAAATTAGTTCAACAATATAGGATTTTAAATATAGGGGTGGGGAATCTTTATTAAGAATCTGAATTTACATATAACAACTGCTATTCCAATGTCTAATGCTTCCATAGTCAGGTTAATGATGTCAGAGTATCTTTTGGTGCTAATATTAAGAAAAGCTTCAATAATTTCCCACCTGGAAGCAGGCAAAACCCACAGATTTTAAGTCTCTTCAAGACCTCACTATACTATGTTTTCGGGACTCTACATTCCAAACTAGTTCATGACTTATACTTTGGGTGGAGGGGCATTTAGAGGGTCCACTCACTAAATTCTCAGTGTCCCGTACATTTATGCAATCAGATGGATACAAGATAGTCTGTTGTATAAATATTTTGGGGCAGAAATAAATATTTTCTTCCTTCTTTCTCCCTCTAATTGTTCCTTGGTTTCTGAGAAGCTATAGCTTTCTGGATTCTTCGGCATCTTTACAGACCCTTCTCTTTTTCCCCTCGCTTTCTAAACATGACTTTCACCAGTTTCGTTCTCCAACTACTTTTCTCTGTCTACACATTCTTGGGGTCATGATCACTACTTTGATAATGAGCTCTTTTTTGTTGGTAATAAAAATATCTAACCTTTCCTCTTTTCCCTAATCTTCAGTCCTATGTGTCCAAAAACCCATCAACATTCTCTCTTGGTATTCCCTAAGCACCTCAAACTCCAATGTCTAAACCAAACTTTTCTTTCACCCCATGCCATAGCAGCCTCCATTCTTTCATAAAAGCAGTCTCAAAACTGGTGGGTTTTCTCATGTCTTCTCCATTCCCAGGATCCCACTAGACATCAAGTCTTGTAATTCTCTCCCATCCATGCTTCCTTCTCTTCTCACTGCTACTGCCCTGCCCAAATGCAACCCCTCATTATCCTTACCGAACCATCCCAATAGCTCATTATCTATGTTCAAACCACCACTCATTTTCCTAAAGCAATGCTCTATTCACATCCCTTTCTTTGGCCAAAATCTCAAAAAATTCCTTAATTTCCAAAGCCCTGAGCTCTCTCTCAAGCACTGTTTTCCCCATTTCAATACGATTCAGCTCCTTTACATTTAACGGACATATAACTACACAACACTTTGGAAATTAAAAAGACTAGCTACCTCCACACTGTTCGTTTAAGGAACACACAATAGCATTTCTCCCTACACCAGGGAGTGAGAAGACAGGGGAGTACCCCCGCGAGGAGTGGGTGTCAGAATCTCCAGGTGGGTCCTGTGCTGTGTGAAATACACTCCAGCACCTGCTGGAGATTCTGATATTACCACTCAGTTGAAAAAAAAAAAAAATCACTGTCCTATGCAATTACTTATTGGACACTCCTGCAAACCTGGACATAGCTTTGTTTATGGCTTTCCCTCTATCTAGAATGTCTTTCTCTTCCAATCTCTATCTGTCAAATTCTAACTAGCTTTCGGGCTTCACTTCAAACACAAAAACCTTACCTGTGTGACTCAGCCAGAAGTAATTTCCCTCCTCCCACAGCCTAAGCCCCTTTCAGGAAGTCTTAAGACATTTTTCACTATCTCCTAGTGTTTGTGTCCCTTGTCTCTGGCCCTCTCTTATGTTGTTGCTTCAGAAAGCAGATGGTGTGCCTTATTCACAGGTGGTTGGCCAGAGGGCTTAATGCAGTGCCTTGACTATAATCTAAACTGAAAAAACAGGAAATAAAACCATAAGCATCACTTACTGCTGAGATAAAAGGAAATGACATTAAAGCCCTGCTCAGGAACCCACTTTACATGCCAGATTACTAAGGTAAGGCAACTCAGAAGACATTCACCACCAGTTAGCCACATGACCTTGACCACCCCCAACCTCTGGATCCTTTCCCCATCTACACTACTCAGAGGGTAGAATCAGGTAGTCTTTCTGGCCTCTTGACAGTCCTACACCATTATCAATTAACTCAACTCATATGGAAAAGATAGGACAGCAGTGAAAAAAAATTAGGAAATCTAAAACAAAATCTAAAGAGATGCCCTGACTGGCCCCACTGACTTTTCATTAGAATTCCCTATGAAAATCTTCCCTCATGAAGAACTTTACACTTCCTTAGAAGGATCCCCATCCAGTCTAAGAAAATAAAACAAAGGCAAAACCAGAATCTACATCTCTGACATTGAAAAGGCAGGTATGGGCCATTAAAAAAAGAACAAAAAAAAAAACCCCCAGATGTATATCATTAATTTACAGTGCTATACACCGGTGCACATAATTCTCATTTAAGGATTTAGAAAGCACCTCAAGAATTTACAGAGAAATAAGTGACTCAAAAGCCAGCAAGTGACTTGAACATACCTTGTGATGACATGCAAAAATTGTAGTGTGAGCACTGCCTGCTGAGACTTCTCAGGATATTGGTAGACTGACATTAATTCAACAGATTTGACAACCATGTACAGATAGCCCACATGAGGTAATGAGAAAAAACAAAAGAGGCTCAGCAACTCTTTTTCCTGAGATGAATTTTTTCTCTCAGAAGTAAGAGACCCTGCAAGAAAAAAACAAACAGAAAAACAAACCAACCATGAAACCAGTAAATAAAGGGAACCACTATTTTGACTTTTCTATGCAAAAAAGTCTATAAATGGAGAACCAAAGAGTTGCTTAGGGGAAGTTGCTCTTTATATAAGAATGCCAGTAAAAAAAGAAAAAGGAGTGATATAATATCACCATTTGAAACCCCTAATAAATTAACAGATCTAGGTGATCACCATCAATGGTTGTTAACCATTGATTAACCAATAGTTGTTAATAAAAAGAGCCAACCTAATACTATGTACCTTCCAAGAGAACTCAACACTACTTGTGTTACCAAAAAAAAAAAATCATGATCATCACCATCATCTGATCAAGCCTGTCTAGAACAGCACCGTCAACAGAACTATAATGTGAGTTATATATGTAATTTGAAGTTTTCTAGTAATCACTTTTTAAAAAATAAAAAGCAGGCCAAATTTTAAAAATATATTGTATTAATCCAACACATCCAAAATATTATCATTCCAATAAGCATTCAATAAAAAATTGAGATATTTTATATTCTTTTTTGTTGTACTAAGTCTTTACGACCTAGTGTTAATTTTACATTTACAGCATATCTTAATTTAGACTAGTCACTTTTCAAAGTGCTCAATTGCAACATGTGACTGATGGCTACCGTACTGAACAATGCAGTTTTAGATCACAGGGAAATACAGGGGATACAGGAACATGTTAAATGACACTGTGGGGAGTCAATCAGCAAAACCCAGAATGTGGGAAATTCTGCAGTAACAGTCCAGTTTCCTCCTAACTAAATTGCAAAGAAAAAAGAAAGAGAGGGGGAAGGCAGAGCCTACATATTAAAAGAGACGTAGAAGACATCGGAACCAATTGCAACGTATGACCCTTACTAGGAATCTGATTCAAACAAGTAAATTGCAGAAAAATTTTTTTTAGACAATCAGGGAAATTTGAACAACTGACGAGTATTTGATGATATCAAGCCATTTTTTTAAAATGTGAAATTACATTTGGGGTTTGTTTAAATAGAAGAATCCTTTTCTTTTAGAAACACATGCTGAAATATTTAGAGATGAAAAGGTATAAACTCTTGGATTTGCATAAAAATAATCTGGCATGGGGTGGGGGGTGGTTATGAGGTAACACTGTTGAAGCTGTGTGATGGGTACACAGGGGTCACTGTACTATTTTCTCTACATCTGTGTGCTTGAAATTTTTCATAATCAAAGTGTTTAAAAAAAAACATATAGCTCTGATTGATACCCTTCAAGGACACCCATCAATAACAGAAGAAAGTTCAATTACGGCACTTTCCACAGCTGGCCCAAAGCAATTGACCCAGTTTCTACTTCCTCTTCTTTCCTACACACATCTGTGCTCTAGTTAGACAGAGCTGCTTGCTAATTTCCAAACACACATGGTGGTTTTACACCTTGCCTGTGTTGGTTCCCTTTATGTAATACCTTACCAAAATGTCCAACTTCTAAAAATTTTACTCATCCATCAGGGCCCAGCTCATATGTGTACTACCCATCCCCTCATTTGTCCACTAAGTAAACATCCATCAGACACCTCAGACACCTACTACATGCCACTGTTCCAGGTTCTGGGTATACCACAGTGCACAAGACAAAGCAGCTGCATTCATTCTAGTGAGGGGGAGTGGGGTGGAGAATAAACAAACTCTGCAGCATGTGGAGAGGGGACAGTTTAAAGAGAGAAGTCAGAGAAGTTCTCTGTGGCGAGGTGATACTTGAGCTGTGAATTGAAGAACTGGAAGACACCAAGTAGCGCAAGCTCTGAGGAAGGTTCCTTCTGAGCGCTGGAAGAGTAAATAACAGGTCTTAGATAAGAGTGTGCTCGGTGTATCTGAGGAACAGAGAAAAGCCACATGGATGGAGAATTGTAAGAGGGTGAGTGGGACAAGAAGAGCTCCGAGTCAGGGTCATGGAGGCCATGAAAAGGATCTTTTGTTATACACTCTCGAGACAGGGTTCCTCTCTCACACAGCACTCAGGTCAGAGTGTAATTGTGTACTCCTTCTTGTGATCATTCCATTCATGTCTGCCTCTAATTTCCATGTACTGCCTCCCTCCCTGAGTACAAGTACCTTGCCTACTTTTGCTCATTATTGGTTCCCTAGTATTCAGCACAATACCCGACATAGTAGGTACTCAGTAAATGTTTACGAAAAGAAAGAAGAAAATAATGAAGGTTATAAACACATTTAATCAGAAAAATATTCATATCTTTCCCTAGGCAACTCCTAAAGATATTAAGCAGGCCAGGACTAAGTACAAAACTTAATAGTGATTCTTAATCTCGGTTGCCCATCGTATTGCTGGAGAGGTTTTAAAAATTACCGATGCCCAGGCTGCATAGCTGACCAATTAAGTCAGAATCTCCAACACGTAAAGACTGGGCAACAGTATCTTGAAAAGCATCCAAGTGAGGCCAATGTGCAGTAAGGTTGAAAACCACCGCTCTAAATGGCTTTCCATTCAGTCCGCATTCTCCCACCTGGCTCACCAGGCCATCATAAGCAGCTCTGGCAAATGACCCAGCTGGACCCAGATGAACCTCAGCTATCACAGGGCTTCCATTTCCCTTCTGGGACCTAGTGACCATTTCAAAAAGGGAAATGGGTTCTGTCAGTCACGTCCTCTCCATGGCTTCTCCTAGCAGTCACGACTTCTCTTTCTAGCACTCACTGTTATTTGCTAAGGAATCTGCCCAAGGCCACAGGGAGCCTCAGCAGAAGAACCTAATCTATTTCTCACACCGGGCTCCCCTCCCGTCAGAGGGCCTTTTCACCTCATTGCACTGCAGCACTGTCATACTTACCTGTTTGGTAAATGGGTAGCAGCTGAAGTGAATGCAACTTGATGTCATCCGACAAGACATAGGATGAAATATCAGGAGCAAAACGTCTGTGAGTTTAAAGAGAGAGAGAGGGGGGAGAGATCTAATTTCCATGTACTTTAAGTAGGTAAATATATATTAAATGCTGGTGAATAAAAAGCTTTCTAATACCTATAGAGCAGCTGCTGAACGTGGAAATATTTTATTTTTTCATCAGCTAATCCTGTTGACTCCAGTGTAACAGATATTCCAGACTGTTTGCTTTTTTCCCCAAGAAGTTCCATGGGCTTTTGGCAGATAACAAAATCATCTGACTCAAGCTGCAAAGTTTCATTACTGATGTCTTAAAAAATAAAATTGAGGAAAATTATTTAATAACTCCAAGTACCCCTCCAATGCAAATCAGATTTCACAATATCCCCCTACCAATTAAACAGACATAGTAATCATTTATGCACACACATCTCACATATTTATAAAGCACTATGATTCTGAACAGTCTCAGCACTTGCTCATTTATCCCTCACAACGGTTAAAGTACAATGGGATATTATCATCATCCCCATTTTACACATGAGGAAATTGAAACTCAGAGATGGTATTCCTCACCCAAGGTCATTCAGCTAGTAAATATGAGGACTGGGACTAGAAACTCCTCATCCAGCAGCAGCTGTTTCATTACTTCTCATGACAAATATATGTTGAAATACATTTACATGCTACAGAACAAGATATGGGCAGCCAGATCATATCCAAATCCCATGTATTAGGAACAACTACATCACAAATAATGTGGCTTGCAATACACATACTAGAGCCTTTCAGAGATTGCCAGAAATAAGGGTTTTCTCTGCACCCAAAACAAGAAAGTAAGCTAAATTCATTATTTACCTTCTGGCAGTTTCACTGGATTGTTGGTCTTAAGTGGATGGTGGTTAACACTCTCTCCATTTTTGGGGTCTGACTCCAGTTTTACGATTAAAACTTCTAAGTCTGACATGACAGCGACATATCCAATACAAAAAGAAATTTCAACAGGGGTGATATTATCTATATGGATAATTAAAGAACGTTCAAAGTCCAATATTGAGAATTCTTCATTAATGATCTGATACTTCAAACTAAATAAAACTAACTTATTTGTGCAGCCAACAAGAAGGTCTCCTTTCACAGGGCAACAGGAAATGCACAGGGGGGCCTCAGAAAGCGGCATTTCCACAATAGACATCTGGTCTCTGAAGGTTTCACTGAAGGGTGCCTCCACGTCATGTCCGACCATTCGGATACACACTCGGGAGTTTTCAGTCCTTTTACTTCTCCAGTTCACATAAGCACGTAGAAACGTAGCTTTGTTTTTCTCTTCAATTGCTACTAAATAGTCTCCTGAGAAAGAAATAAGATTATACTTAGAATTTGTAATTAGAAACCACCACTTACCTTGCACCATGAAAAGGAACTATAACTGAATCTAATGTGAATGTTTGAATTAAAGATTGACTAGAACGAAATTCTAAGTAACAGGATCTTAGGTGTATTTTTAACTAATAGACATTTAGATTCTGAAATACAATTTCCCCCCATTTTAATGTCTTAAGATAACCCATTAATTATTCATGAAGCTTACAGAGAAATTCTACGATTTATTCCTATGATAGCTCTAAGTGTTACTGTAGCTCTGAATCTACAGCTCTAACAAAGTTCTCCTGACATAAAGAGTTTGGTATTAGTGTGATGTTAAAATTAGGTATAAATTCAGAAACTCTGAAGAGGTTAGCAGAACTTATACTACAACCCTTCCCCTTCCCACAAAAGTCATATCTTCATGTCAACTCTGAGAAATAGGATAAAGCCATACATATTAAATAAAATTTCAATCCAAGTTAATTTTCCCTTAATTGTTGATTTTCTTAGATTTTTTTAAATTACAAAGTAATTTTGGAATTACTCTTTGTTGTGAGAAGTCAAAGTAATAAAGAGGTGCAAAATGAAAAGCATAATGATCTCTCCCCGGCAGTTCGATCCATGAGGAGACAATGTTAACACACACAGCCTAAACCCGTGTCCTTCTAAACCTTTCTTTCATATAAACCTATATCATAGAGTGGTAGTTCGTCGTTTTTGTTTTTACCAAAATGGAATCACACTAAATATATTTAACAATCTGCAACTTTAAAAAATTACCAATGTATTACCAAAAGATTACCAAATATCTTTCCCTCCAGGTTAGATACATGGATATCTAACATCCTTTTCAATATCTGCAAAATATCCTGTATGTACATGTGCCATAATTTATTCAACAATTCCCCTACTGAGATACTACATTCAAGTATTTGCAGGGTTTCTTTGCTACTATACTTTATACTGTAATAAATAGGCCTATACCTATATATTTATTTAGTGGGGGGGGGTAAGTTTCAACGGCATAGATTCTCAAAAGTAAGACTATCAGGTCAAAGGGCAGGTACATTTTTAATTTTAACACATATTGCCAGACTACAATCACAATTGTGTAATAGAGATTCATGTTGTCACCAGCGCTGTTTAAACAGGCCTCTTTCCCCACATCTTCATTAGAACTGAGTCCGTGTGATGGGGGAAACATGGACTCTAATGGTTATTATAATTTATATTTTCCAGACCACTTATAAAGCTGGCCATCTTATCCTATGTTTATTCAGCCATGTATAATTTCTCTTCTGCAAGTTATCTACTATTTTATTAGGTCGATTTTTCTTATCGAGGAAGAGCAGCTCTCTGGGTAAAAGTGATAATTAATCCTTCATTGGCCATGAATAGCAAATCATTTTTGGTAGTCTATAGTTTGACTTTTGACTTTGCTATGGTTTGACTTTGTATGGCATCTTTTACAATATGTAACCAGCTATGTATCTTTTCCTTCTTGGCTTCTGTGTTTCCTAACTTGCTTAAACAGTCTCTTATGTCCTCCAATTACATAAACACACACTTACATATTCTATTTTAGTGGTTTTTTTAATTTAATTTTTTTTTTTTTTTTTTTTTTTGGCTGCATCGGGTCTTCGTTGCTGCGTGAGGGCTTTCTCTAGTTGCAGCGAGTGGAGGCTACTCTTCATTGCGGTGCACAGGCTTCTCACTGTGGTAGCTTCTATTGCTGTGGAGCACGGGCTCTAGGCGTGCAAGCTTCAGTAGTTGTGGCACGCAGGCTCAGTAGTTGTGGCTCAAGGGCTCTAGAGCACAGCCTCAGTAGCTGTGGTGCATGGGCTTGGTTGCTCCACAGCATGTGGGATCTTCCTGGACCAGGGATCGAACCATGTCCCCTGCATTGGAGGGCAGATTCTTAACCCTGCACCACCAGGGAAGTCCTCATTTAAATTTTTAATCTTTAGAACTTTGTGGGTCAGAGGGGATAAGTCAGTGTTATTCTAAAAAGAGAACTTACTATATGCTAAACATTATTAGGTAAACAAGCCCTTTTCCAATGAATTGAAACTGAAATGCTGCTGTTAGCACATGGACTTCCCATATACAGATGCAGCAAGCAAGCGGGGGCAGCCCCTTTCTGAAGACAGCAAGTGGGCTGGCCCAGCCCCTCCTCCTCCAGAATGAACCAGCCTTCAACAGAAGCAAACCTTCTCCTGTGCTGGTTCCTTTGATGCCACAGAGGTGAAGCCTGTACCTGTTCTCTCCCCGGAGATCTTGGTGGAATGCCTAAATATACCCTGCAGGCCCCATACATTTGCTCACTCTGTTCCAGAGAAGCAGTCTGATGGAGTTGGGGGCAAAAGATGCCTTGTGCCCTCCATCTTCCTTCAATTCCCTCAGTAAATACATTAAACAAAAATTTTTACTGTGGTAAAATATACATAAAACTTAACCATTTTCACCATTTTTAAGTGTACAATTCAACGACATTAAGTACATTCACACTGTTATACAGCCATTACCACCATCTCCAAAACTTTTTCATCTTCCCCAAAACTCTGAATCCGTTAAACAATAACTCCCCATTCCCACCCTCTGTACATGGCTTTTATTACTTACATAATACAGTATAGCACCAATGCTGAATAGCATGATTGTGCAATACCTAAATAGGAACTATTTGTACACATCTGCAGATCTAACTCAGAACTAAGGTACATAAAATTGAAAGCAAAACTAAGTGCGTTAAGAATAAAAGTGAGGGGGTGGAGTCAAGATGGCGGACTAGGAGGACGAGGAATTTGCATCTCTGCATGACCAAGGCACCTACCTGGCACCAGTGGGGGATCACGGACACCTAAGGGGACAGGAGGAACCACCAGCGACCGGGTCCTGAGCCTAGGCACTGCCCCATGCTAAAATGTCACCCCCGCACCGGCCTAGGTCCTGCCCCACTCTAAACCCCACCCTTGCCTAAGTTCCACCCGAGCCTAAACTCTGCCCCCACAGACAAGGCTTTTTTTTTTTCTTCTTTCCTCTTTCGCATTGGGGTTCTGTTTTATCTTGCTGATTCATTATTGTTGATTCATTTATATTTTTATTTTTCCTAATAAATCTTTTATTTTTCTAATTTTATTTTATTTTTTATACTTTGTTATTGTTCTCTCCTTTTGGCTTGTTCCCCTCCCCTCCTTTTTTTTCTTTTGTCTCTTGCAGTTTTATTTTACCTTGTTGAAGTTGTTTCAAATATATTTTTATTTTTCCTAATCTATTTTTTATCTTTCTAATTTTATTTTGTTTTTTATTCTTTGATATTGTACTGCTCCTTTTTTTCTTTTCATTTTTTTTTTTTTTTTTTTTTTTGCCACAACACAAAGCTTGTGGGATTTGGTTCCCAGACCTGAGGTTGGGCCCAAGCTCCTGTGGTGGGAGCTCCGAGTCCGAAATGCTGGGCTAACAGAAAACCTCAGACCCCAGGGAATATCAATCAGAGTGAGGCCTCCCAGAAGTCCTAATATCAGCACCAAGACCCGGCTCTGTCCAACTCCCCTGCAAACTCCAGTGCTGGACGCCTCGGGCCAAACAACCAGTAAGACAGGAATACAGCCCCACCCATCAAAAAAAAAATGAAATGACAAAAAAATATGTTACAGAAATAAACAAATGGGACCTAATGAAACTTAAAAGCTTTTGCACAACAAAGGAAACCATAAATAGGACGAAAAGACAACCCTCAGAATGGGAGAAAATCTTTGCAAAGGAAGCAACTGACAAAGGATTAAACTCCAAAATATACAAGCAGCTAATGCAGCTCAATATCAAAAAAAAACAAACAACTCAATCCAAAACTGGGCAGAAGACCTAAATAGACATTTCTCCAAAGAAGATATACAGATTGCCAACAAACACATGAAAGGATGCTCAACACCACTAATCATTAGAGAAATGCAAATCAAAACTACGATGAGGGGGGACTTCCCTGGTGGTGCAGTGGTTAAGAATCTGCCTGCCAATGCAGGGTACATGGGTTCAATTCCTGGCCCAGGAAGTTCCCACAAGCTGCAGAGCAGCTAAGCCCTTGAGCCACAACTACTGAGCCTGCGCTCTGGAGCTGGTGAGCCACAACTACTGAGCCCACATGCCTAGAGCCCGTGCTCCACAACAAGAGAAGCCACCGCAACATAGAGTAGCCCCTGCCCGCAGCAACTAGAAAAAGCCCACACACAGCAAGGAAGACCCGCTGCAGCCAAACATAAATAAACTAAATAAATTTATATAAAAAACAAAATTACAATGAGGTATCACCTCACACCGGTTAGAATGGCCATCATCAAAAAGTCTTGAAACAATAAATGCTGGAGAGGGTGTGGAGAAAAGGGAACCCTCTTGCACTGTTGGTGGGAATGTAAATTGATACAGCCACTATGGAGAACAGTATGGAGGTTCCTTAAAAAACTAAAAATAGAACTACCATGTGACCCAGCCATCCCACTACTGGGAATATACCCTGAGAAAACCGTTACTCAAAAAGAGTCATGTACCACAATGTTCACTGCAGCACTATACAATAGCCAGGACCTGGAAGCAACCTAAATGTCCATCAACAGATGAATGGATAAAGAAGGTGTGGCACATATATACAATGGAATATTATTCAGCCATAGAAAGAAACAAAATTGAGTTATTTGTAGTGAGGTGGATGGATCTAGGGTGTCATATAGAGTGAAGTAAGTCAGAAAGAGAAAAACAAATACCATATACTAACACATATATATGGAATATTTTAAAAAATGGTTCTGATGAACCTAGGGGCAGGACAGGAATAAAGGTGCAGAGGTAGAGAATGGACTTGAGGACACGGGGAGGGGGAAGGGGAAGCTGGGATGAAGTGAGAGAGTAGCACTGACATATACACATTACCAAATGTAAAATAGATAGCTAGTGGGAAGAAGTTGCATAGCACAGGGAGATTAGCTCGGTGCTCTGTGACCACTTAGAGGGGTGGGATAGGGAGGGTGGGAGGGAGACTCAAGAGGGTTATAGGTATACATATAGCTGATCCACTTTGTTATACAGCAGAAACTAACACAGCATTGTAAAGCAATTATACTCCAATAAAGATGTTAAAAAAAAGAATAAAACTGAAAACTAGGACTGAACACTGCAGTAAATCAGAAGTAGTGCCTCAAGTACACAGTCTGGCAACCAGCATTCCACTTTGTCTTTCGGAATTCATAAATTGAATCACACAATATTTGTCTTTTTGTGTCAGGCTTGCTTCACTTAGCAAAATGTCTTCAAGGTTCATTTGTGTTGTAGCTTGTGGCTGAATTTCATCCATTTTTAAGGCTGTATGGATATCGTACATTTTACTTATCTGTCAATGAACATCTGAGCTGCTTCCACCTCTTGGCTGTAGTGAAAAGTGCTATGAACACTGGTGTACAAATATCTGTACAAGTCCCTGCTTTCAATTATTCTGTGTATATACCCAGAAGTGAAATTGCTGGATCATATGGTAATTCTATGAATTTTTTGAGGAACCATCATACTGTTTTCTACAGCAGCTCTATCATTTTACACTCCTACCACCAATGTACAAGGGTTCCAATTTCTCCACATCCTCATCAACATCCTCATCAACACTTGTTATGTTCTACTTGTTTTGATAATGGCCAACCTAACGGGTATGAAGTGGTATCTCACTGTGGTTTTGATTTGCATTTCCATGATGATTAGTGATGCTGAGCATCTTTTCATGCGCTGCTTGGCCACTTGGAGAAATGTCTATTCAAATCCTTGGCCCACTTTTGAATTGGGTTGCTTTGTTGTTGAGTTATAGGAGTTCTTTATATATTCTGAATATTAATCCCTTATCGGCTATATGCTTTGCAAATATTTTCTCCCATTCTGTGGATTGCCTTTTCAATCTGTTGATAGTGTCCTTTGATGCACAAAACTTTTTAATTTTGATGACATCCAATTTTCCTATTTTTTTCTTTTGGCAGTGCTTTGATGTCATATTCAAGTTACTAAATGAATTTTAAAACTAAGAATATTTGTTTAGTTATAATAAAAGCTTTTTATCGTATGTCTATAAATATATGCTTATTTCATTGGTAAAGTCTATATATCAACTGTTTTATATATAATTTGCAAACTATAGATAGTGCCTATGCTGTCTTATATTAATATGTTTTCAAATTAATAACTTGTCTTACAAATGATGAACTAGAACTTGCTGTGTCTACCTGGTAAGCCTTTTGAACAGAGCTTTAGAGTTCTCTCAGTTAATCCTCACAACTCTTCAAGACATTATCCCCTTCTCCATTTTATAGATCAGGAATCTGAGACTCAGATAAGCTGAGTAACCTGCCTAAGGCAACACAGCCAACAAACGGATGGCACTGGGGTTTAAACCTCGATCTGGTTAGCTCAAAAGCCAATGTTCATTCCACGCTGTCTCTCAAAATGTTCGAAAGGAGATATAAGTCTAGAGGATTCTGTGGAGGTTATAGCCCTTTATAAGAAAAAGGAATTAAACTTTTTAAGGTATTATGTGCCCAGGGCTTTATTTTACTTATTTTACAACAGCCTGTCTTCATTAAGTAAATTAAAAAATCATTCTTATATTTATCCTTAAGCTGAGAGTCATTGATTTTTTTAAAAAATAAGTAAACTTTTCCTTTTATGCAGCAAGATCATAAACCTGGTTAACACTAATACCAGATTAAGGAGAAGGCTGCAATCCTATGACAAAATGGATATCAGAAGGCAGAAATAACATACACTGTATGAAAATGTTTTATGACTTTAAAAAAGTTGAGGGAGGGTAGGGCTTGGGGGGAGATAATAGACATTCTAGGGCTCTTTAATGCACTCGTGCTAAAGGACAGGCAATGAGGGCCATGAGGTCTTGTCCTCTCTGCGTCACCACCTCCAGACACCCCATAAGCAAGTGTCCAGCACCAGAGCTCCCCACACAGCACTCAACCCTGGCCACCAGGTCTTTCTCCCTCGAGAGAGAGTTCTCACGTCTCCTCTTCCTCCCTTCGCACACAAAACCTATATTAAATTTTCATTATTGATGATATTTAGGGCCCATCCTTCAAAATTTCGACCTACATTCTAATACCCCCAAACTTTATGAAAGGAGACTGGCATCCTGCTAATTAGAAATGGAAAAAAAAAAACAAAAACTTGAAAATGTTTTCTGTTTGGATAAGAGACCTGCAAAGCATTTACGGTAAATATAAATCCCTGATCTAAGATTCACTTTGTTTTTGAAAGGGTGGGGGGTGGAGGAGACCCTGGGCTTAGAGCAGGAATCCCCATGTCCACGTTACTGTGAGTGGAAGGACAGAGACGAAAAAGAAAAAGCTGAAAAGCGTAAGACGAGTTATCTGGATATCAGCATAGCTAGGAGTTCGCTACCTGTGGATTGATAGAAGCTGTACCCAGGCATAAAGTTCAAGCTGAAAGTTACCCTTGAGCTATCTGACTCATGCTAATGCCATACCACAGGACTCCTGAAGTTTTTTAAGACAGCCAACTGAATTACAAAAATATCTTTGTTTTTCAAGGCTTCAGTACCATACTACTCATTGCCTACAGCAGCCAGTAAGGCTCTAGGTCAGTGATTCTCAATCCTGACTAAACACCAGACTCACCCAATGCTGGGCCACACCCCAGGAAACACACTGTTTCTCTGAGGTTGTGGTTCAGGAATTGGGTTTTTTAAAGCTCCCCCAGGTGATTCTTATACACAAGTAGCAGCATCAAAGGATTCCCCAGAATCACCACTACTGACAGGCAAGAAAGCTAGAGGTTTACATGATGCCTGCCACTTCCAATTCTAGATTAAATGTCCATTTGGAAGACAAATGGTACAAATCATGTAAACAGTGTCTGTTTGTCTGTCTCTCCCTCACCAGCAGACACACACATACTAATGTTGAAACTGGTGTGTTTGCCACTCAGCAGAGCTCTTGAAGGTGAGAACTCCTAGGTCTAAAAAGGAGGTGGGATGGGGAAAACTACTAATATTGTGAAATGATTACGAGAATAATATCATAAAAAATACCAAAATCAGAATATTCTGCTGAAAGAGAACTTACAGATCTAATAAGTGGTTTTCAAACTGGTCTGTGGGCCTGCAGTCCCCTATTGATGTCTTCACTAATCAAAAAGAAAAAATAATAACAGTATAGTAAGTTGCCCATAAAGAAAGACATCCAATGTTTGGAGCTTAGTGTTTCTCCTATTATCAGTATAAATAACGATGATGGTAAACAGTAGGGCTTTTCATTTTTTAAAATATATATATTTACTTGACAAAATGAACAGTCAGATACTGTGTATGGTAGCCCCACAATTCTTTGCTGATCCACAAAATTCCAATGTCTGGAAATCACTGATCTAGCATTCAAATTACTTTTTTTTTTTAAACATAAACTGAGACACAAAAGTTTGTATAAACTCACACCTAATCAGTTGCAGACAGAGTAGCGATTAGGCAGACATCTCCAATCCTCCAGGTTCATGCTCTCCACTGTATTAGTAAAGTACCTCACACAAAGGCTTTTCCACCCTAAATACTGCAATTTACACCTTTACACCCCTCTTGAAAAGCAAGATTCAAATTTTAAGTGTATTATCAGGCAGTTAAAAGAATCCTATGGTGAATTTTTCTGTAATCTGAAGTACCTATTTTTAAATGTTGGATTTTTCTAAAATAGGGATACACCCACAGAGTACCCCCTTGGCACTGCTTCACGTTTCTTGCGGAAAAAGAGTAGTGTTGGGCTTCCCTGGTGGCGCAGTGGTTGAGAGTCCGCCTGCCGATGCAGGGGCCTGTGCTCCGCCACGGGAGAGGCCACAACAGTGAGAGGCCCCCGTACCGCAAAAAAAAAAGAGTAGTGGATGCTGTTACCCTGTTTGGGGAAAAAGGGGTCTAAGACCTGAGTTCTATTTATACAGATTTAAAAATCAGCATGTAATGTGAGCTTTCAAAAATCGACAAGAAATAGATAAAGGACTGGACATGAGTTGGCATAACTGTTGAAGATGGGAGTAACTGGGGGTTCAGGACACTATTCTCCCTACTTTTGTGTGTACTTGTTTTCTATACTGAAAGAAGTTTATTTGGTTTGAAGTGTCTGGGTTGAGTGGAATCCAGCCACCCAACCAAGGGATTTACCGGCGAAGACGCCAGAAAAGCAGGTACAATCAGCGTCCCCCGCCCACCAAAGGCGGGCTCTAACCTGTGGTTGCCAGGACAACCGCACAGCGCACACCTTCCATCAGCCGCCTGACCTGGCAAGACCCTTCGGCAAGCACGAAGTACTTCCCCATCCAGAGCTCTAGGCGTCGCTCGGTCCTCTAGGAAGGAGGCCCCAATCCGGGGCCCAGGCGCCCCCTGACCCCACCGCTACTCACCGGCCTCACTGTAGGCCAGGCGCAGCACCCTGCCCAGCGTGGAAAAGGCACACCTCGGCTGGCACAGCCCCTGGCCGGCGACTGCGAACGCCTCCACCTTGCAACCGGCCGCCACGAACAGCGCATCGCGTCCCCCGCCGCAGAAGCGCTCAGGCTCCAACTTGCAGGGCACCACCTGCTGCGACCCGAAAGGGTGCAGGTTGTACAATTGCACCATCACAGCTACCTGCTGCGGGCCGCCCGGCGGTGCCCGCTGCGGCCAGCCCGCCCCGCGGGGCACCCGGAGACCCCCTTGCGGGACGAGGAGGCTGGACCACTTCCGCGAGCGATTGAGCTGAGCGGAGTCACGTGAGTGCCAGCAGGCCCCCTAGCGGCTCGGATTCTTAAAGAGGCCGCTACCGGGCGAGGGTGGAGCCGGAGGAAAGGTCGCGCCCGCCCCGCCCGGCCGCCGCCGCGCCCCGCGGGGCCCTTAGTCCTTTGGCCTTGGACCAGGCCACTCAGGGCTGACCACGCCTCCGCGACCAGTAGTTGGTGGGCACAGGGGTCACTGTGTCCTTCCCTTCGTCTTTTCACGTTACTGATTTGGGCCAGGCGAGATGTTTAGACCCTTGAGTACATTTAAACACTTGATCTTCCGTTTCTTGTACCATTTTGTACTTGCTTCAGCCTGTGAGCTTCTGGAGAACAGGGCTGCAAAAACCGAACTGGAGGGACTTCCCTGGTGGTCCAGTGGGTAAGACTCTGTGCTCCCAATGCAGGGGGCCCGGGTTCCATCCCTGGTCGGGAACTAGATCCCGCATGCATGCCACAGCTAAGACCCAATGCACCGTACATAAATAAATATTAAAAAAAAAAAAACTGAAGTGGAGTGCACACAGCTCGACTCCAGGCTAAACACCCTGAAGAGTTGCTCAAAAGTACTGAAAATTTCAGAATTGTGAGCAACACCTAGAACATGCTTGGCAAAAAAAAATTTGCTGAAGAATTGTGGATGTTATCTAATGAACTGCAAATATTTGAGTAGATTAGTCGGAGCCCCAGAGGATAGATGCACTAGGGGTCAAATCCGCTGGTTCTCACTCCAGTGCTCCTAAAACTATCCTCTAATCTGTGTTCTGTAGCTATTCCTGACATCTCAATGTGGAGCTCCTGGTTGCAAATTCCAATTAAAAAAAAAATGATTTAGATGAAGCGGGTTTTGGAGCTACTCCTTCCAATTCATCCAGAAAAAAATGTAAGTACAGTATGGATTGAGGGATGCTGTCTTACTTTTGGCACTCAGGGAGAGAACTGAAAAGAAAAAGCAAAATTTCCTTTCGTCACCCTCATAACCTCTTCTAAGAATTTACAGATTAGGTGCGATTGGATTGAAGTCAATTAAGCTCTACCTCCATTTCCTAAACCCTCTAGATCAGGGGTCCCCAATCCCCAGGCTGCAGACCGGTACTGGTCCCCGACCTGTTAGGAACCAGGCCACACAGCAGGAAGTGAGTGGCGGGCAAGTGAGCCGCTCCCCTGCTCCCATACCGCCTGAACCATCGCCCCCTAACTCGGTCCGTGGAATAATTGTCTTCCACGAAACCGGTCCCTGGTGCCAAAAAGGTTGGGGACCGCTGCTCTAGATGAATAAAGTTGCCCTAAGTATTATCCTCTCCTTCGCCCAACCAATAGGGACTCTCTGGGAGACAACAGTTCACCAAACTCAGCGAGGCCAAGAAGTGGACAAGGAGGTTGCTCTGGTCAGCCCCAGCTGGGGCCGAAAACTCATAGAAGGCTTCTATAGAAAACAACCAGCCTAACACAGCCCACAACTCATTCTTTTAGATACAACACTCATGAAGACCCCCATCTCCACAAATACCTGCCTTATGACCCTCTTTTGATTAATTTTCTGCTTCAAGCCTGAAAATGACAATTACAGTACTAAATTAAAATTTCAAGACTAAAATTACAATTTTATTGTAATTTCATCCACATTAAAAATGTCTATTTTGGAGAAAGAAGTGAGATTTGCTCAAAGCCTGGAACTCCAATCCCTTCTAGAGATAGCCACTTCTCCCTTACACCTGCACCTGGCTCATCTAAGATTCTTAGGGACTAGACATGCCAGGCAAGGGAAGGTGGGGAATGTGCCTTGTTTCCGTGTTTGTCCATAGCTGTAAACAGGAACTGTCTATTCCTGTTACAAATGCAGGGGCAGCAGTGGGCATGTCATCATTTCCTTACGGGAGGCTACGTTAGTCTGCTAGGGCAGTCATAACAGAATACCACAGAATAGACGGCTTAAAAAACAAAAAATTTTTTTTCACAGTTCTGGAGGCTTGAAGTCCAAGATCAGGGTGTCTACAGTTCTGGTTTCTCCTAAGGTCTCTCTCCTTAGCTTGCAGATGGCCACTGTCTTAATCCACTTGGGCTGCAATAAGAAAATACCACCAATTGGGCAGTCTATAACAACAGAAATTTCTCACAGTCTGGAGGCTGGAAAGTCTGATATCAAGGTGCATAGAATAGCTGGGTGAGGGTCCTCTTCGGGTTTGCAGACTGCTTACTTCTTGCTCGGTACTCACTTGCTGGAAAGGGCTAGGGACTCTGTGGGATCTCTTTTATAAAAGCACGAATCTCAGGAATTCTCTGGTGGTCCAGTGGTTAGGACTCTGCACTCTCATTGCCAAGGGCCTGCATTCAATCCCTGGTTGGGGAACTAAAATCCCACAAGCCTGTGGCAAAAAACAAAACAAAACAAACAAACAAAAACACACTAATCTCATTCATGAGGGCTCCACCCTCATGACCTAATCACCTCCCAAGGCTCCACCTTTTGACATCATCACACTGGGTATTAGAATTCCAGTATGTGTTCAATGTCATTAGTCATTAGAAAAATGCAAGTCAAAACTACCATTGGAGACCATTTATTATAATCACTAAAATTTAAAAGACCCATCGTAACAAGTTTTGGTGAAGATATGGAGCAACAGTGTGAATGTCGAATGGCACAGCAACTTTTGAAACAGTGTGGCAGTCTCTTAAAAAGTTAAACATAAACCTACCATATGATCCAACCCTTCTACTCCTAGATGATTAGCCAAGAGAACTGAAGGTGTGTACCCTTTAAAAGACTTGCATACACATTTTCATAGCAGCCTTATGTGTAACAATCAAAAACTGGGAAAAAAACAAATATCCATGAACAGGTAAATGGATAAACAAATTTTGTTTTATCCATACAATGAAAATACTACTCAGCAATGAGAAGGAATGAACTCTTGATAAATACAGCAGCATGGATAGATCTCAAAATAATTATGCTGAGTGAAAGAAGCCAGACAAAAATAGCACTTACTATTATTTATAGAAATGATTACTTATATGACATTCCAGAAAATACAAGCTAATCTATAGTAACAGACAGCAGTGGTTGCCTGGGTCTGAGTGGGGTGCAGGGATGTGAGGGAGAGATTACAAAGAAGCACAAGTAAACTTTTGGAAATGATGGATAGGCTCATTATCTTGATTTTGGTAATGGGTTTATGGGTGTGTACATATGTCATAACTTATCAGATTGTATATTTTGAATATGTGGAATTCTTTTAAAGACCACGAGACATATAATGGCTAAGAGACTTACCCCAAATTATACTGCTACTTCGAGGCAAAGTAAAGATCATTGTATGAACCTCAATTACACAGTAGGTACTTCATAAATATTTCTTCAAACATTTAAAATAAGAATGATGGGGCAATATAGGAGTAGGGTATTAAGAGATACAAACTATTAGGTATAAAATAAGCTACAAGGATATACTGCACAGCAGGGGGAATATAGCCAATATTTTATAATAGCTATAAATGGAGTATAACTTTTAAAAATTGTGAATCACTATACTGTAAACCTATAACTTATAGTACATCAACTATACTTCAATTTTTTTAAAAAAGAGAGAGTATCACCTTCATACTCAAAGCATTTTAATGGTTTCCCATGGTATTCAGATTAAAACTAAAATTTCTTAGCTCGGCCTGAAAGACCCTACATTATCGGTCCAACCTCATTATCTCTCTTCAGCACCACTTCCTACCACTCTCTTTCACTGCACCCTGCACACAGATGCCCTCTCTCTGTTCCCTGAACATCCCCCACTCATTCTCACCTCAGGATCTTAGCACTTACTGTTCACTGTGCCTAGAACTTATTCCCAGGTCTTCCCATGACTTACTGCCTTGCTTCTTTTTAGGTCTTTCCTAATAGCACTTCCCTGACAGTCCATGTAACATACCCTCCACCCCAGATATCTGGTATTATCACCTCACCCTATCTTACTTTTCTCATTCTTATTTACCTTTTATCACTATCTAGCATCATATTATACATACATGTTTGCTTTTTGTCTTTCTCCTCCACTAGAAAAGAAGCAAATTGGGAGTAGAGACTTTATCTTCTTCACAACTATATTCCCAACACCTAGAATATTGCCTGACATACAGTAGGTGCTTGATAAGTTTTTGGTGAATGAATGAGCTTGGACCCAGTTGAATGGGACCCTTATGGTCTCATAGTGATTTAATTTCTCACTGCTTCAGTTTCCTCATTTTCTACCATAAAGAGTTGTTGAGAGGATTAAGTGAGATAATTCATTTAAAGCACTTAGCACTGTGCTCAGCACATGGCAGGTGGCTCACACATTCCTTTATTCTTTTATATGTTGGTATCTTAACTGTTATTTCTACGATAGTTCTGTGACCAAGACTCTTTCCCCCAATTTAGGCAGTAGGAACCAGGAAACTATATACTCACCGCCCTCAGGGAAAGTATGACAGAGCAGAACCAGAGAATCTAATTCGTGTCTTTTGAGTTTTAAAAGTTTAGATGGATTTATAGGACAAAAAGATTTGGGAAATTATGCCATCAGATGGGACCAGTTGCCTCCCAAACCATTGACTGTTCAAAGTGTGATAAATTGAAGTGAGAGAGGGAGAGTTTGAGGGAAGCAAAGGAGTTAAAAGCAGGTATGTGTCCGGGAGAAGGGGTCCTGGCTCTGCCCAAACCCAGCCTCCCCACCATCACACAAGAGGGGCCCAGGGGAGGATGAAATAAAAAAACTCTAATTTAAAGAATCCAAGAGGTGAGGACCAGAAAACAACAACAAAAGCAAAATAAAGAGCTGGCAGGCAGAGATGCCAAATGCCCTGCAGAAGCAGTACTGAGGTGAGGATAGACAGACAATGGGGTGTGAGCAGGCTTATGCCTCCCTGTGTACCCCAGGGCAGCCAAGGATAGTGGGGAGGTGGGGAGGGCCATACTCAGCCCCTTTGGTTTCCCACAGTCCTAGACTGGAGGGGAAGGAAGTAAGGAAGGGAACAACGTGAAAAAAGCCTTGCAGTCACAGGCAGAAGACTGACTATGGAAAATCAATGGAGAAGACAAACATCTCAGCAGATGCCAGCCTGGAGGCCATATACACCCGCTTTTCTTCTTTATGAGTTTGCTGAAAGCAAGAGCAATAATCACAACTGAAACTAGAGACATATTATCTTAATAGAACCCTTGTTATTTTTATTTTTTTTTTTTTTGCGGTACGCCGGGTCTCTCACTGTTGTGGCCTCTCCCGTTGCGGAGCACAGGCTCCGGACGCGCAGGCCCAGCGGCCATGGTTCATGGGCCTAGCCGCTCCACGGCATGTGGGATCTTCCCGGACCAGGGCACGAACCCGCGTCCCTTGCATCGGCAGGCGGACTCCCAACCACTGTGCCACCAGGGAAGCCCAGAACCCTTGTTATTAATAGGAATTTTAGAGGCCTCAAGCAGAAGTGGGCTCCAGCTGTGGAGATCTTGGAAGACTTCCAGGGACTCATTGGGCACCCCTCACCTCCACTGATGGTCTGGCACTTAGACCCCAGAATGTGCAAATCTAGGGCATTCAGATGCTGGCACTTGGACAATAAGGTGATACAAAGATCTTAAACTCTTACTCAAGTAAATCTTACTACTTTTAGTACTTAGGTCAGTTTGATGACTTCTACAGAAATGGAGAGTTTCTCTCAAAATCACACCATGCCCAATTCATTGATCAACCCTGTGCTACAATACGTCCTTGTTGTTTATTTTATATATAGTAGTGTGTCTCTGTTAATCCCAAATTCCAAACTTATCCCTCCACCTTTTCTCCTTTGGCAACCATAAATTTGTTTTCTGTATCAGTGAGTCTATTTCTGTTTTGTAAATGAGTTCATCTGTATCATATTTTAGATTCCACATATAAGTGATATCATATGATATTTGTCTCCCTCTGTCTGATTTACTTCACTTAGTGTGATAATCTCCAGGTCCGTCCATGTTGCTGCAAATGGCATTATTTCATTCCTTTTTATGGCTGGGTAATATTTCATTACATTGTGTGTGTGTGTGTGTGTGTGTGTGTGTGTGTGTGTGTGTGTGTGTGTATACCACATCTTCTTTATCCATGCATCTGTTGATGGACATTTAGCTTGCTTCCACGTCTTGGCTATTGTAAATAGTGCTGCTATGAAGATTGGGGTGCATGTATCTTTTGAATTAGAGTTTTCGTCTTTTCCAGATTATGCCCAGGAGTGGGATTGCTGGATCATATGGTACATCTATTTTTAGATTTTTAAGGAACCTCCATATTGTTCTCCATAGTGGCTGCACCAGTTTACATTCCCACCAACAGTGTAGGAGGGTTTCCTTTTCTCCACACCCTCTCCAGCATTTGTGATTTGTAGACTTTTTGTTGATGGCCATTCTGACCGGTATTAAGTGGTACCTCACTGTAGTTTTGATGTGCATTTCTCCAATTAGTGATGTTGAGAAGCTTTTCACAGGCATCAGTATCTTTTAAAGATTCCATTTGCAACAAAGTTTGGGAACCACTGTCTTAACAGACTCCTTTTCCTTTTGTGTTTAGGGTGCTGTATAAATCAAAGCCTTTACCTGGGACATTGTTTCATTTTTCTAAGTAATGTGTACTAAACTATTGAAAGTACCAGTGCTGCCTTCAAATTGTGAACTGCGTAACTGCTTTTCAGACAAATAGTCAATAGTGACCTCTGGTGGCGTGATGAGAACCTAAAATAAAAATCTAATTTTGTCCCTGTGGGAATGCTGTTAACACAGGGAAACGGTGTCAATGACCACTCTCCACTACTCCATGCCCCTCTGCCACATACACATATTATCCAGAATGGGAAACTGAGACCTAGAGAGCAAGTTGACCAAGATCACACAAGAATCATTGATAGCTGTGGAACTGAAACTTGACTGGTCCGCCAACTTCCCCTTCCTCTCAAGGGCACCCTCCCTCAGAGTGGTCTCGTCTTCACAACTTCCCAGTATAAGCACCACCAGTGTGCATCAATAGTTTCCAAGTTCTATTTCTAGCTCCTAAGCGTGACCTTGATTCCTGCAAATGCCAAACACAGTCACATAACTGATCTGAGCCAGAAGTGCCTGGAGAGGAGTGATGATCTCTCTCCTCTATGCCCTACAGTTTTGATTTCTCCTGGGGGGTAGAAGACAAAGGTTGCACTGTTGGCAAGGGAAGTCTGACTGACTGGGCCTTCCGGTGAAGGATAACCATTTTACAAATGGCGAGAATAAGGCTCAACGTAAGGTATTGCCTAGACCATCCATCTCAACACACCCCATTCTCTCTGTCTTGAATCCAAGAGGCTTCATATCAGGTGGGGAAACTGAGGCCCAAGTACAGAACTGCCCTCTCCAGGCAGGCTTCTGAAAACGCCTGGCTAATCTAATCTCTCATTAGAGCCCCCCCTAGAGGTGTGACATTCTCACTATGAGGTAATATGGAGTGATGCCGAGGTAAGTACAAGGGCAAAGTATGGGGTCGTAGCGTCTGAAGGAAGAAGCTAGTATATCAGTAGAGGTTGAAGATTTAGGGACTGGAGGGTGGGGGTAGGGTGGATCCTTGCACCCACACCGGCAGAGTTGAGTCCCTGAACCAGAAATGGAGTGGAATTTGTGACTGAAGAGCAAGGGAGAGGGGGAATCTGGGGCCCCATTCAGGTAGCTTCCTTGGAGACTGAGAACAGCCAGCAGCGCCACTGCTTCTACCTCTCCTTCTGCAACAGATGCCCAGTAGCCACCAAGGCATGATACCCAGGGCACTGGGACCCTTGGGAACCAATAAAACCTTTCAGGCCAGCGTGAGTTGGAGAAAATCCGCAGGTCTTCTACCCATGCCTCCGCCAGACACTAGGCAGCTTCGGGCGCAGCTGTGGCAATCCCCACCTCTTGTACTCCCTCTCCCATCTCCGCTTCCCGGACCTTCTAATACACCACAACCTAACGAACTTTCAACTCTGAGTGAAACCCTGCGGGGAAGTCTGGGAAATATAGCTCTGGATAAAGAAGATGCACTCCCAGAGGATTCTGGGAACAGTAGTTTTCGGGCTCTGGATAGCCTGCCCAACTCCTGCGAGTCACTGCCTTTTGGAGCCTGGTGCTTGATCTCGCTGGCGGTAGGCAGTGAGGTCATCCCCTGAGGCTTGGATTGGTGCAGCCTGAAGGCAAGCCGGTGGGCATGCGCGGCTCTTGCTCCTCCCTCTGCCTCTTAACGGAGGCGGTATCTGACTTTCCCACAGGATAGGATTTAGTCCTTCCAAAGCTCACAATCTGGAAAGAGCTAACAGGCAAACTGACGAAACCTTGTAAGTCAGAGAGCACGCGTCTTAATTGCTGCGTTGGGAGGAAGCATGTGGGTGGGGAAGGCTTCCTTGAGCGATTGAGGTTCTACCTGAAACCTGAAGGCCCGATAGGCAAGAACTCGGCAAGGCATGTGGCCATATTAACACAAGTTCGTGTGCCCCACGCACAGTGAGGCCAAACAAATTGAAACGTCGTAGTGTGGAGCAGAGAAAGGTTTATTACAAGGCCAGGCAAGGAGGAGAGGTGGCTCAGGCCCTGAAAAACCTCCCCGAAGGGTTTCGGCAAAGCATTGTAAAGGCCAGGAGAGGGGTGGGTGGTCGCAGGGCACGTGATCAGCTTGTGCACAGTTCTCTGATTGGCTGATGGTGAGGCAGAAGGGTGGTGTCACAGGGGTTGACATTATCAGTCCTTAGGCTCCAGGAGGCCTGGGGATCTGTGCTCTTGGTCATCCAGTAGTTCTTTTTTTTCGGGACGCGGGCCTTTCACTGTTGTGGCCTCTCCCGTTGCGGAGCACAGGCTCCGGACGCGCAGCCTCAGCGGCCATGGCTCACGGGCCCAGCCGCCCCGCGGCATGTGGGATCCTCCCGGACCGGGGCACGAACCCGTGTCTCCTGCATCGGCAGGCAGACTCTCAACCACTGCGCCACCAGCGAAGCCCCCATCCAGTAGTTCTTCCATTCGGTGGCGGTGGTGGGGTTTCACATCTGCAAAACCACTCAGGAAATGTGCATCCAATACTATTATCTAGGCCTTTCAGAGAGGAGCCACAGCAGAGGATACAGGGCAAGGCCTGTCCCAGGAAAGCCCCATAGGGTCCTGCTCCGTTACAGCCAGGGCCAAGGTCCCTGGTGGAGGAATCGCCCACAGGGCCAAAGAACAGAGTGGAAGTGATCAACAGAACGTCACCATTTTGTAGGGAGAGAGATGACGGTAAGGGGAGGGGGGCGGGGGAGAAGGACTGCCTAAAGCGGAATTGAGCAACGTGACTGTTATCCCCAGGGCAGCGTGGAGACATTAGAACTATAGGCAGAGACCTTACCTGGTCTGAATCGGATATTAGAAAAACTGGCCACCACTGTGAAGCCAGTTGGAGGGGTTGAAGTTGGAGTCAGGAATTCGTGGGAAGAAATGATAATGGTCTGGGCTAGAGTAGGAGCAATGGAGATAGATGATATTTTGGCAATGAGATATATGTAGGAGATGGGCTAGAAAAAGAATGGTTATTGATGTATGGGGGATGATGGATTCCTTTGGGCCGTCATGGGGTATCAAGGTGCGAGTTTCATGATAGGGAAATTCACACACGTGTACCCGAACATTCTTATAACAAAGATGTCCTTATTTATAAGTAATCTCATTGTAAACGTAAACTTAAAGGAGATTCCTAGCCATTTGTACAACATGTGCATGTGGACTCACAATTTTCCTGATATACAGACATAACATTTACAGAAATTCACATGTTGTGTTAAACAGGGAGGACACAAAAAAATCAAACTTACGTCCCTTTCTGGGATCTAAGCTCCTCACCCCTCCCCTTACACACAGCAGGGTCTGTTCCTTTTCACCATGTGCTGTTTTTTTGGGGGTTTTTTTGTTTTTTTTTAGAAACTTGGCTTTAGCCTCACGTGCTTCTCTCTCTCTTTTTTTTTTTTAAATTTATTTGGCTGCATAGGGTCTCAGTTGCGGCACTCAGGATCTTTGTTGCAGCCTGTGGGATCTTTTGCTGCAGTGCATGGCCTTCTCTCTGGTTGTGGTGCAGGCTCCAGAGCAGGCAGGCTCAGTAGTTGCGGCGCGCAGGCTCCAGAGCGCACAGACTCAGTAGCTGCAGCACACAGGCTTAGTTGCCCTGAGGCATGTGGGATCTTAGTTCCCCAATCAGGGATTGAACCCACGTTCCCTGCATTGGAAGGTGGATTCTTAAGCACTGGACCACCAGGGAAGTCCCTCACCATGTGCTCTTGAGCAAGTCATTTAACCTCTCTTGGTTTAGCTTCCAAAAGGCAACTGCTTAGGGAGTGACTTTGTAAGGAGGATGTGACACTTTAAACATGACTCTTAAATACTAAAGGATTTCTAGTGTATCTGTTCATGGATGATGGCACCTGGAGATAAGAGATGCCGCCTTAGAGAGAGGAACCCAGTATGACAGTTTAAGGAGAAGTGGAAAGAAGGGTTGAGATAACACATCTTTCAAGATTTGGACATGCAAGTATGGTGGTGAGGTGGGGATGTGGGAGATCAGGATTTATTTGTGTTGATTTAACCAGATGGAGGTTATGGTGAAGAAGTTAACAAACATAGCTTCCATCTAACCACAGAACTGTCAGCATACATATTTGGGGTGGAGGTGGGGGACAAACTGGGAAATGACAGGGAAACCAAAAAGTTGTTTTCTTCTCATGCTCTCCCAGAGACAGGCTGGGGCCACAGACAGTGCCAGGCTGAGCCAGGGCAGGTAAGGGCCTTCCCTGTTAGGCAGATTCTTGTCGGCCAGGCTGAGGAGAGGCTCCACAGGGCTTGTAACACAGGTCCTTGGCAGGAGGAAGATAGAAGGGACCTAATTTACCCACAGGGACAGAGAAGTGAAAACTAGGCTAATGGTTTTATTCCCATCAGAAGTAGAGAAGAGTACAGAGGAGACCTCAAGTTGAGCAGAGAGTGGGGGACTTCCATTTCAGAAGAAGCCCTAAGTCTCCATCTCCCTCTGGACTGGTTCCCAGATGTGAGGTAACTGAAGGGGGCCTATAGCAGGACAAATCTTAGCCTATTGGCTTGGAGGAGATGGTGGTAGAGGGATGGTTTTTCTCTGGAGATTGTATGAGGGTTTTTTGTTTTGTTTTTTTTTTGTTTTACATCTTTATTGGAGTATAATTGCTTTACAATGGTGTGTTAGTTTCTGCTTTACAACAAAGTGAATCAGTTATACATATACATATGTTCCCATATCCCCTCCCTGTTGCGTCTCCCACCCTCCCACCCTCCCTATCCAACCCCTCTAGGTGGTCACAAAGCACCGAGCTGATCTCCCTGTGCTATGAGGCTGCTTCCCACTAGCTATCTCTTTTACATTTGGTAGTGTACATATGTCCATGTCACTCTCTCAATTTGTCACAGCTTATACTTCCCCCTCCCCATATACTCAAGTCCATGCTCTAGTAGGTCTGTGTTTTATTCCTGTCCTACCCCTAGTCTCTTCATGACATTTTTTTTCTTAGACTCCATATATATATGTTAGCATACGGTATTTGTTTTTCTCCTTCTGACTTACTTCACTGTGTATGAGAGACTCCAGGTCCATCCACCTCACTACAAATAACTCAGTTTCATTTCTTTTTATGGCTGAGTAATATTCCATCATATATATGTGCCACATCTTCTTTATCCATTCATCTGTTGATGGACACTTAGGTTGCTTCCATGTCCTGGCTGTTGTAAATAGAGCTGCCATGAACATTTTGGTACATGACTCTTTTTGAATTATGGTTTTCTCAGGGTATATGCCCAGTAGTGGGATTGCGGGGTCGTATGGTAGTTCTATTTGTAGTTTTTTAAGGAACCTCCATACTGTTCTCCATAGTGGCTGTATCAATTTACAAAATAGATAAATAGATAGTTTTAATTGATATTTATAGGATATTCCATCCCAAAACAGCAGATTACACTTTCTTCTCAAGTGCGCACAGAAAATTCTCCAGGATAGATCACATCTTGGGTCACAAATCAACCCTCAGTAAATTTAAGAAAATTGAAATCATATCAAGCATGTTTTCTGACAACAACTCTATGAGATTAGAAATGAATTACAGGGAAAAAAACATAAAAAACACAAACACATGGAGGCTAAACAATACGTTATGAAATAACCAAGAGATCACTAAAGAAATCAAAGAGGAAAACAAGAAATACCTAGAAACAAATGACAATGAAAACACAACAACACAAAACCTATGGGATGAAGCAAAAGCAGTTCTAAGAGGGAAGTTTATAGCAATTCAATCCTACCTTAAAAAACAAGAAACATCTCAAATAAACAACCTAACCTTACACCTAAAGCAATTAGAGAAAGAAGAAAAAAACCCCAAAGTTAGTAGAAGGAAAGAAATAATAAATATCAGATCAGAAATAAATGAAAAAGAAATGATGGAAACAATAGCAAACATCAATAAAACTAAAAGCTGGTTCATTAAGAAGATAAAAAAATTGATAAACCATTAGCCAGACTCATCAAGAATAAAAGGGAGAAGACTCAAATCAATAGAATTAGAAATGAAAAAGAAGAAGTA
>NC_041214.2:19647272-19649147 GCF_002837175.3 Physeter macrocephalus
GTTGTTACGTCTCCTTTTTCATTTCTAATTCTATTGATTTGAGTCTTCTCCCTTTTATTCTTGATGAGTCTGGCTAATGGTTTATCAATTTTATTTATCTTCTCAAAGAACCAGCTTTTAGTTTTATTGATCTTTGCTATTGTTTCCTTCATTTCTTTTTCATTTATTTCTGATCTGATCTTTATGATTTCTTTCCTTCTGCTAAATTTGGGGTTTTTTTGTTCTTCTTTCTCTAGTTGCTTTAGGTGCAAAGTTAGGTTGTTTATACGAGATGTTTCCTGTTTCTTAAGGTAGGATTGTATTGCTATAAACTTCCCTCTTAGAACTGCTTTTGCTGCATCCCATAGGTTTTGGGTCGTCGTGTCTCCATTGTCATTTGTTTCTAAGTATTTTTTGATTTCCTCTTTGATTTCTTCAGTGATCACTTCGTTATTAAGTAGTGTATTGTTTAGCCTCCATGTGTTTGTATTTTTTATAGATCTTTTCCTGTAATTGATATCTAGTCTCATAGCGTTGTGGTCAGAAAAGATACTTGGTATGATTTCAATTTTCTTAAATTTGCCAAGGCTAGATTTGTGACCCAATATATGATCTATCCTGGAGAATGTTCCATGAGCACTTGAGAAAAATGTGTATTCTGTTGTTTTTGGATGGAATGTCCTATAAATATCAATTAAGTCCATCTTGTGTAATGTATCATTTAAAGCTTGTGTTTCCTTATTTGTTTTCATTTTGGATGATCTGTCCATTGGTGAAAGTGGGGTGTTAAAGTCCCCTACTATGATTGTGTTACTGTCGATTTCCCCTTTTATGGCTGTTAGTATTTGCCTTATGTATTGAGGTGCTCCTATGTTGGGTGCATAAATATTTACAATTGTTCTATCTTCTTCATGGATCGATCCCTTGATCATTATGTACTGTCTGTCTTTGTCTCTGGTAATAGTCTTTATTTTAAAGTCTATTTTGTCTGATGTGAGAATTGCTACTCCAGCTTTCTTCTGATTTCCATTTGCATGGAATATCTTTTTCCATCCCCTCACTTTCAGTCTGTATGTGTCCCTAGGTCTGAAGTGGGTCTCTTGTAGACAGCATATATATGGGTCTTGTTTTTGTATCCATTCAGCCAGTCTGTGTCTTTTGGTGGGAGCATTTAATCCATTTACATTTAAGGTAATTATCGATATGTATGGTCCTATTACCATTTACTGAATTGTTTCGGGTTGTTCTTGTAGGTCTTTTCCTTCTCTTGTGTTTCTTGCCTAGAGAAGTTCCTTTAGCATTTGTTGTAAAGCTGGTTTGGTGGTGCTGAACTCTCTCAGCTTTTGCTTGTCTGTAAAGGTTTTAATTTCTCCATCAAATCTGAATGAGATCCTTGCCGGGTAGAGTAATCTTGGTTGTAGGTTTTTTTCCTTCATCACTTTAAATATGTCCTGCAACTCCCTTCTGGCCTGTAGCATTTCTGCTGAAAGATCAGATGTTAACCTTATGGGGATTCCTTTGTGTGTTATTTGTTGTTTTTCCCTTGCTGCTTTTAATATGTTTTCTTTGTATTTAATTTTTGACAGTTTGATTATTATGTGTCTTGGCGTGTTTATCCTTGGGTTTATCCTGTATGGGACTCTCTGTGCTTCCTGGACTTGATTGACTATTTCCTTTCCTATATTAGGGAAGTTTTCAACTATAATCTCTTCAAATATTTTCTCAGTCCCTTTCTTTTTCTCTTCTTCTTCTGGGACCCCTATAATTCGAATGTTGGTGCATTTAATGTTGTCCCAGAGGTCTCTGAGACTGTCCTCAGTTCTTTTCATTCTTTTTTCTTTATTCTGCTCTGCAGTAGTTATTTCCACTATTGTATCTTCCAGGTCACTTATCCGT
>NC_041214.2:19649348-19656456 GCF_002837175.3 Physeter macrocephalus
TTGAGTGAAGCTGGGTCTTGGTATTGAGATGGAGATCTCTGGGAGATTTTTGCCGTTTGATTTTACGTGGAGCTGGGAGGTCTCTTGTGGACCAGTGTCCTGAAGTTGGTTCTCCCACCTCAGAGACACAGCCCTGATGCCTGGCTGGAGCACCAAGAGCCTTTAATCCACACGGCTCAGAATAAAAGGGAGAAAAAATAGAAAGGAAAGGAAAGGAAGGAAGGAAGGAAAGGAAGGAAGGGAGAAAGGAAGGAAGAAAGGAAGGAAGAAAGAAAGAAGGTAAAATAAAGTAGGATAAAATAAAGTTATTAAAATAAAAAATAATTATTAAGAAAAATTTTAAAAAGTAAAAAGAGAAAAAAAAACGGTTCGGTCAGAACCCTAGGACAAATGGTGAAATCAAAGCTATACAGACAAAATCTCACACAGCAGCACACACATACAGACTCACAAAAAGAGAAAAAGGGGAAAATAATAGTATATCTTGCTCCCAAAGTCCACCTCCTCAACTTGGGATGATTCGCTGTCTATTCAGGTATTCCACAGATGCAGGGCACTTCAAGTTGATTGTGGAGCTTTAATCTGCTTCTCCTGAGGCTGCTAGGAGAGATTTCCTTTTTCTTCTTTGTTCGCACAGCTCCTGGGGTTCAGCTTTGGACTTGGCCCCGCCTCTGTGCATAGGTCGCCCGAGGGCGTCTGCTCTTCGCTCACACAGGACAGGGTTAAAGGAGCAGCTGCTTCGTGGGCTCTGGCTCACTCACACCGCGCGGAGGGAGGGGCGCGGATGCAGGACGAGCCTGCGGCGGCAGAGGCCGGCGTGACGTTGCACCAGCCTGAGGCGCGCCGTGCGTTCTCCCGGGGAAGTTGTCCCTGGATCCCGAGACCCTGGCAGTGGCGGGCTGCACAGGCTCCCAGGAGGGAAGGTGTGGAGAGTGACCTGTGCTGGCACGCAGGCTTCTTGGTGGCAGCAGCAGCCTTAGCGTCTCATGCCCGTCTCTGGTGTCCGTGCTGATAGCCGCGGCTCATGCCCGTTTCTGGAGCTCCTTTACGCGGTGCGCTTAATCCCCTCTCCTCTCGCACCAGGAAACAAAGAGGCAATAAAAAGTCTCCTGTCTCTTCGGCAGCTCCGCGCCCGTTTCTGGAGCTCCTTTAAGCGGCGCGCTTAATCCCCTCTCCTCGCGCCCCAGGAAGCAAAGAGGGAAGAAAAGGTCTCTTGCCTCTTCGGCAGCTCCAGACTCTTTCCCGGACTCCCTCCCGGCCAGCCGTGGCGCAATAACCCCTTTAGGCTGTGTTCACGCAGCCAACCCCAGTCCTCTCCCGGCTTCCGACCGAAGCCCGAGCCACAGCTCCCAGCTGTATGAGGTTTTTAAGTTCCTGAGGGATTTCCACACCTGGAGAAATCTTACCAAATAGAGGCGGCCTTTGTTACTGTTTCTCAGACCTATCCAGGGGCCCAAGCTGCTTCCTTATAAGTATCGACTGTGTCAGGGAAAGGACGGATAGAGGCTGCAGTGGGCAATGGAGGGAGAGGGGGTTGTCATTCAGCAGAACCTCCCATATGGCCAACACTTGGGAGGCCCTTATGGCCCCAGGACGTTTATTCTTCTAAACTGTTCTTCTTCCCAATGACTGATCAATAGGGCAGCCCAGTCTATTTTCCTGTGACAAGCAGATGGGAATTGAATCAGTGTGACAGTAAAATGACCTCCACACATAAACTAGATTGTCAGTTACTTAACACCACCAGTGTCTAGTAGAAGGCTCTGTCACATAGGAGGTGACCAATAAATATTTTTCAAATTACTAAAGGAAAAATTGAATACAAACAGTATTCAGTGCTGTCTTAGCTAATGCAATAAAATAGAGAGGCCTGAAGGGGAAATTAAGATATGTTCTCACCCGGAGAGAAGAGATCTCTCTAATTTTGACAAATCCTAGAAGAATCATACTTTAACCATCCATTATGCCTCTGACTTAATATTTTTTGAATAGGCTAAGTGTAGCCCTTATTTCTTATAACATGTATTCTCAGGTTTTCCTACCTCCAGCTTCAGGAGATAAAAATACAGTAACATTCAATGCCTATTTTAAGAGTTGTATAAATTTTCATTTGGAAGACAAGTGGAGTGAATTTTAGATCTAAATTCCAAAATCCACCTCACAACTTCTTCTACCCAAAAGATATGAAACTTTTTTTTGTGTGTGTGTGTGTGTGTTAGGCAGGCCTCTCACTGTTGTGGCCTCTCCCTGTTGTGGCCTCTCCCGTTGCGGAGCACAGGCTCCGGACGCGCAGGCCCAGCGGCCATGGCTCACGGGCCCAGCCGCTCTGTGGCATGTGGGATCTTCCCGGACCGGGGCACGAACCCGTGTCCCCTGCATCGGCAGGTGGACTCTCAACCACTGCGCCACCAGGGAAGCCCCGAGAAAGCATCTTTTATGTAGAATTTTAAGTGATTTCATTAATTATATCAAGTGCAGGGAAAATTAATTTACGTCATGGATTCAGTCAACAAAATTACTGAGCACCTAGACTATCTTCTAGGTACTGCAGGATATAAACTGTGAACAACATAAGGTCCTTTTTTTGGTGGAGCTTATCTAGGGAAAGGAGACAGGAAATAATCAAGAAAACAAACAGGGTAATTCCAGTTAGTTGTAAGTTCTATGAAGATGGTATAGCAGGATAATGTGATAGAGTAAGGGCAAGCAAACTATGGCCTGCTGTCTGTTTTGTAAATAAAGTTTGATTGGGACACAGCCACTCCCATTCATTTAAGTACTGTCCTTGGTTGCTTTTCTGTTACTGCAGCAGAGTTGTGTAGACAAAGCTGAACATATTTATTCTCTAGCCTTTTACAGAAGAAGTTTGCTAACCCCTGGGAGAGAGGGTAAGTGAGCAATGAGTATTTTAGTCAAGTACTCATTTAGTCAAGGAAGGCTTTTCTGAGGAGGTGGCTTTTGAGCTGAGACCTGAAACGTGAGGAAGAGCCCAGCATAGAAAGGGGTCCACACAAAGGGAATAGGAATTTCAGAAGCCTGGAGGCCTGAACAAGCTTGGAGGTACCTATGCCATAAAAACAGAAAGAGGACCGGTATTCCTAGAACATCGGGAGCCCAGGGAGATGTGGAATGAAATGAGATAAAATAGAGAGAGGCAGGGCTAGATACTAATGTACTGTGGAAGAATTTGGATTTTGTTTTAAGGCAAAGATAATTTATTGGACCATTTTTAGCAGGGGGATGATAAGATATAATTTACATTATAAAAAGATCTCTCTGGCTGCTGAATGAAGAAGAACTAGGAGTAGGGTTAGATGAGGAAAACAGAAGGTAGGAAGGAGTTCATTCAGACCATTGCAATATTGCAGTTCAGGTGAGAAAACATAGTGGTTTGGACAGGGTGATAATAGAGAATTAGGTACATTTGTGTTATATTTTGGAGATAGATCTAATAGGAGGGATAAAATGTGTGGTGTGAGAGCAAGAGAAGATTCAAGGATGACTACAAGTTTTTTTTACATGCTGTTTACTGAAATGGGGGAAACCAGAAGAATAAGCACGTTGAGGAAGGGGAGAGGTGGAATTAATAGTCCTGTTTCAGGGAATTCCCTGGCAGACTAGTGGTTAGGACTCTGTGCTCTCACTGCTGAAGGCCTGGGTTCAATCCCTGGTTGGGGGGAACTAAGACCCCACAAGCCGCCTGTTGTGGCGAAAAAAAAAAGTAGAGTCCTGTTTGTAAGTCCAGCTTTGTGAATTTAGGATGTCTGTTACATATGAGTCTGGAGCTCATAGAAGACGCTGGGGCTAGAGATACACATTGGGGAGTGATCAGCATACAGATAGAATTTAAAGTCATGTGTAGGTGGCAGTGGTTCTTAACTGAGAATAATTTTGTGCCCCAGGGATCACTTTGAAGCCAGCATGAGGAAAAAAGCAAAGTTAAACGGCTTGAAAATTTACCTCATGTATGATTCAGCCTAAGAACAGTCGCTACTCCCACTTGAAATTTTTACCTTATTTTTATAAACTGTTAATTTCACAAGTACTTTCTCAAATACCTGTAGTTTAAGAAAAACAATTATGTGTCTTTAGCTAAGTTTAGTCTGTAGTGTGATGCCACTTATTAATTCCTTTTTTTTTTTTTGGCATTTTTTAAAAACTTAATTTTCGTGTGCTTTTAATCTCTTTGTGTATATTTTCAATTATTAGATTAACTTGTATAATCTGGGGGAAAACATTACACTAGTCTGGGAATCAGGAAATGAGGATTTAGATTATAGGCCTTTTGGGATAATTAATCCTCAGTGATGATGAAGAAAAATGTGTAATTTTGTTGGTTTGTTTTGGGACTTCCAACCACCTCAAGGATAGAAATCTAAAACAGTAATATGTGTAGTGCTTCCCTTCCTCTTTGAATGGGGATATTCGTAAATAGGTAGCTATTTACATATTATGTAATCCTACTAGGATAACAGCATCCTAGTTATGCAGTTGTATTACAGTAAGATTTTTAGTCTGATGTGGACTTTTATTTTTTTGTTTGCATGGTGTTTAATGTGCGGGGTGGAAGAAGGGTGAGGTGGCAAGGGAGCTAGTAGCAAAAGAAAAGATTATTTTTAGGCCAGGAAATCGTCTTTTTTGGGGTGGGGTAGGGTGGGTAGGGTAGGGAACAGCAAGGGTTTTATCATGCAGATTGCCTCTTCTTCCTCTGGGGGATTGAGAGGGCCCACGTAACAGATTACTTTACTGGTGCTTGACCAGAAAATTCCAGATGGGTGGATTAAGATGACATTTCTGGGAGAGGCTGAAACTGCAATTAGATCAGGTATTAAAACTAGGTTTGGTATCATGGGCTTTTAGCATGAGTGACACCATTTTTGGACTACGTTTTTCTTTTTTAACAGACCAGAGTGGTGCTTTCCTGAAGCTGAGACAGAGATCCTGGGCACAAGGCAAAGGAGGGGACAGATCCCAGGCAGGCCTAATTCTTCGGCAACTCTGGTCTTCAGCCACGTAGGAGCACAAAGTGAGCCAAGGCCGTAAAGGAGGAGGAAACAATTATCTCCTGGGAAAGGCCTCTGTTATCTGGAACACCATAGATTTCTCAGAGTGGGAGTTGGGAATCAGAGTGTCTTCTGGTTCTTGATGAAACATTTCAGTCTGTTTCAAGGACTTGCACCTGGGAAAACGACTGGCTTCTGGAAACAGTGTTACTCTGGTATTTAGGAACAACTTGCTGATGAGCACCAGGACATCAGCCACAATCAACTATATTCCTTGTTTAGTGCTGGAAGACTCATTAGATAATAACTCTATTACAACAATAAAAGTAATAATAATAAGAGCATTTATTGAATGCTTACTTCAAGGCAGGCACTAGATATTCATTACATTATTTAATTAATAATTGACTTGGCATTCATTTTACATTACTTCCTCTCCCCCATCCGCTGTTGTTCTACCCATGAACCTGCCCCCAAATCTGTAGCAGTCCTGATTAAGTGTAAGAAAATTCAGTTGTAAATAACTAACTCATAAAAGATTTTATTTTCTATCATTTCCTCTGCCTTGTCTTATTTTTAAAAATGGTTCAGAAATATTATTGTACCAGTGTTAATTGCCTGATTTTGATCATTGTACTGTGATTATGTATGTTAAAATTAACGGGGTAAGAGATATGAGGGAACTTTTTGTACTAATTTTGCAACCTTTCTATAAGTCTAAAATGAATTAAGACAGAAAGTTGAAAAACTATAATTTCTTTACGACATGTAGTTTGTATCTTTTATTATTTTCTTACAGCAAAAAAGCAATACATGTTAAATACAGAGACTATTTTACATTCATGTAAGCAAAAAGAAGAAAATGTAAATCCCCTTATCAACCAGCTAGAGGTATCTGCTATAAATATCTAGATGTAAATTCATTGAGATGTGTGTGTATATGGATGTATAGCATGTATTAATTTCAATTACTGACTGTTTGCAAGGACAAAACTTGATAATTTTTTATTGAACTTAATTTGTCTTAAACCTTCAGTTTGCCTAAAGGGAGGTAACTTAATTTAGTCACTTCCAGGTAGTTAAGTCATCTTAAGACTTAAAGTCAATTAAATTCAGGTTTCAAATTCAGTCTCCTTTCTCTAACCCTCTAGGGGGCTTATGTTTGGACTTCATTCATCTTCTGTGGCCACCCACTGCTATTATAACTCATCCCACCTTATCTTTAGGCACCAACCTTCTGCTTCTGCTTGCTAGAACCGTGATCCTGGAGACCCACCAGAGACTCCAGTAGGATTTGCAGGACGGCCTTTGGGCCCCTTAACAGAACCACCTCATTAGCCTTTATTCCTTTTCTACCCTGGCACACTTCTGATCTCTGAGGCTTTCTCTAAGATCTGCAGAATCTTCTCTTTCTGACTTACTTCACTCTGTATGACAGACTCTAGGTCCATCCACCTCACTACAAATAACTCAATTTCATTTCTTTTTATGGCTGAGTAGTATCCCATTGTATATATATGTGCCGCGTCTTCTTTATCCATTCATCTGTCGATGGACACTTAGGTTGCTTCCATGTCCTGGCTATTGTAAATAGAGCTGCAATGAACATTGTGGTACATGACTCTTTTTGAATTATGGTTTTCTCAGGGTACATGCCCAGTAGTGGTATTGCTGGGTTGTATGGTAGTTCTATTTGTAACAAATATCGTATGCTAATACATATATATGGAATCTAAGAAAAAAAAAAAGGTCATGAAGAACCTAGGGGTAAGACGGGAATAAAGACACAGACATACTAGAGCATGGACTTGAGGACACGGGGAAGGGGGAGGGTAAGCTGGGACAAAGTGAGAGAGTGGCATGGACATATATACACAACCAAACGTAAAAATAGATAGCTAGTGGGAAGCAGCCACATAGCACAGGGAGATCAGCTGGGTGCTTTGTGACCACCTAGAGGGGTGGGACAGGGAGGGTGGGAGGGAGGGAGACGCAAGAGGGAAGAGATATGGGAACATATGTATATGTATAACTGATTCATTTTGTTATAAAGCAGAAACTAACACACCATTGTAAAGCAATTATACTCCAATAAAGATGTTAAA
>NC_041214.2:19658174-19668218 GCF_002837175.3 Physeter macrocephalus
GGTGCTTTGTGACCACCTAGAGGGGTGGGACAGGGAGGGTGGGAGGGAGGGAGACGCAAGAGGGAAGAGATATGGGAACATATGTATATGTATAACTGATTCATTTTGTTATAAAGCAGAAACTAACACACCATTGTAAAGCAATTATACTCCAATAAAGATGTTAAAAAAAAAAAAAAGATCTGCAGACTCTTGAGGCTACTCTCTGGAAAATGAGTCACAGTTTCCTATTCTCATAGGACCTCCAGGAACTTTGCTAGGCTACCATCCCTCATTCTGTGGCACTTGGCCCAGGCATTCCAGGCCCTTTCCTTAAGATTCACTTAGAGATTTTCTCTGAACTCTCCTATGTCATTCCCCCAAATTCTCCTCTTCCATTTAACTTTGTCTCTATCTCCTTTTGGGTGAATGAATTGAAAAAATAGCAAGTTCGTACAACATCATATATTCTTCCAGAATCTATTAGTTATGACATAAACTTGGAAGTTTTTGTATTGAAGCCAGACTTTTGGAAAGTCAGACTCTTAAGTTATTTTCTTTGCCAAGGGCTTCAAAATTCTATTTTTGTTAACAAACTATTAAAGAACATTTTTTGAGACAATTGTGAAAATTGGACAATGAACTAGTTATTAGAAGACATCAAGGATTGATTATTAATTCTGTTGGGTGTGAGAATGGCCTTATGGTTATGTATGTGAAGGCCATTATAGGCAGGGTGGGTTGGGAAGTGACAGGAGTGGGAAGTAGGGGACAGATTATAAAAAGCCATACATGCCATTCTTTTGTGTTTTTAAATTTTATTTTATTATCTTTTATTTTTTTGGCCATGCCGCGAGGCATGTGGGATCTTAGTTCCCCGACCAGGGATCGAACATGTGCCCCTTGCGGTGGAAGCATGGAGTCTGTAACCACTGCACTGCCAGGGAAGCCCCCATGCCATTCTTTTGACTGCATGCTCACAGCATCAAACAGGGGAATGACATGTTTAATTTGCATAAAGGGGGGTAGAGGATGAGAAAGCATGCTTATGACTAGGAGTTGGGTGGCTGGCTGGAGGAATTTTTTATTCCTTCCCCTCCCTCAGCTCCCATATCCAAATCCATCAGTAAACCCTTTTGGTCGTCTTAGCTTCATCACCTCCCCGTTCCAAGCTATCATCATCTCTTAACCTGGACACAATCGTTTTCTAATTATCAACTAACCAGTTTCTCCATTTCTGTTCTTGCTCCCTATAATCCATTCTCACAGAGCTGACAGAGTGAATTTTTTAAAGCCTAATCTAGATTGTCATTCTCCTGCTTAAAACATTTAATGCATTTCTATTGCATTGAACATAAAATGCAAACTCTACCACAGACCATAAATTTCTATGTAATCTGGCCCTTATCTTCCTCACTATCCTCTTTGTGACACTATCCTCCTTACACATCAGTCCAACACAGAAGCCACTGTACAGTTCCCATTCTCTTTTTTCCAGTTACAAATGTTTATTTTTCAGAAACCATTTTCCCGTCTGAATTCGTGTTGTGACATTTTAATCAAACTAGTACAAATTGACTTCTTTTTAAAAACTAAAAATAAAGAACAATTAAATGAAAGTATTCAAGTTTAAGTTCAGCTGCTAGATCTGAGATGTAAAATAGTGACAATACGGACAAAAATGTTGACTTTAAATAACAAATTTTTACTTCATTCAATCCACATTCTTTAACCATGGGAGAGTCATTATTCATAGGTTTCAAGTCTTGAAAGGGTCAGGTTTACCTGATAGGTATTGCCAGATTTGAAATTTATCTTTCAGTCTGATGAGCATAACTTCTTTATTAACTTTACACACAAAACATTTTCAATTGGGGCATTTTTTGGCATATTTTTCAAGAACTTATTTAGATCTGGCACATTCAAAATTGAACTATACTGCCATTTGCCTTATAATACTTACAGAAGAAAGTAAAATAACTAAAATAGGGCTTCCCTGTGGTGCAGTGGTTAAGAATCCACCTGCCAATGCAGGGGACACGGGTTCGAGCCCTGGTCTGGGAAGATCCCACACGCCGCGAAGCAACTAGCCCACGCGCCACAACTACTGAGCCTGTGCTCTAGAGCCCGCGAGCCACAACTACTGAAGCCAGCGTGCCTAGAGCCTGTGCTCCGCAACAGGAGAAGCCACCGCAGTGAGAAGCCTGCGCACCGCAACAGAGTAGCCCCTGCTCGCTGCAGCTAGAGAGCCCGCACGCAGCATCAAAGACCCAGCGCAGCCAAAAATAAATAAATAAATTTATTTTAAAAATAACTAAAATAATTTGAAATGCCACTCCCTTCATCTTCCTTCTGTTTAGTGAGATGAAGTAATAAGTTGCTGCAAATTCTATTTCTCATTCTACTGCAGCTTCATATTTACAGATCGAATAGTTTAAGATAGTGAACAAATGCCTCCTGAAAAACTGTTTCATTGACCATCTCTCTTACTCTGCTGATGGAAGTGTGAAATGGACCATTCTTTGAAGGGCAAGGGTCAATACTAATCACTTTCTCAAATACATTTCCTCTTTGATCCTGCACATCTGTTGACAGTTACACCAACAGCTTCTTACCCCGGTGCTGTTGCTGCACCAGGTATTATACAAGCCTCCCAAGGCGTAGAGACCAGCCCTGCCAGCACCTTGGCTGGCAGCGGGACGAACTGGCCCACCCACTCAAATCTGAATTCTCCTAAGTCTCCTCAGAGTCTCAAAAGCCGTCCATGGAGCACTTGGGAGCGACCCCTACAGTTCCCCGAGGAAAACCAGCTTCTTCCCACCTTGCAGGGACAGCCACGTGCCCTCAGGGGAGGCTGGACCACTTCCAGCAGCTACCAACAAGGTTCTTGTGCTCTCATCACATTTTATGGCTTCCCTCTAGTAGAAATGAAAATTGCCCCCCCAAAAAAAGGTGGGGGGGGGTGGGAGAGGGAGAGAGGGAGAGATGGAGGGGGAACGCCATAAATCTAAATTCCGATTAATCTCTGTACCCGGTGTGGCTCATTGATTCGCTCGTGGGGCTTAAAATGCATATTTTGAGGGCAACTACCCGGATTCACCGCAGATAAACGAAGGAAAGGAGCTTACGCAGTGGAAGACACTACTACATGCCACATAAGATAAAGGGAAAATTAGAGGCAGGATGGTGGTAGGACCTGAAGAATGGGGCCGAGGCTTAGGGCCTGAGCGAAACAGCGGAAAGGAGAGGCGTCGCCCTTTCTTTGAGCCGGGGAATCAAACAGAAACGTGCACACCCTGAGCACTGCAGCCGGGCTCCTCGAACCGCGTGCCTTTCCCTCGCCCCTGCCTTGGGGGCGAGGAAGAACCCGGATGGAACCTCCCCTGCAGCCGGGACCCCCTCCTCCCGTCTTTGAATCGCTGCGCGGGGCGGAGTTGCTCACCCTGCTGTGCTCTACTTGGTTGGTCTCCGTAGGCCCCTCCTCGGGATTGGACGTTCCGGGTGCCAGTCACAAAGCGTCGCTGGCCTCTCACATTACTGCTGGAAGGAGACTACGTCGACGTCTGGCTCGGCTCGCGGCGTCTTACCTTGCAGAAGCTCGCTCTTGCTTCGGCCCTCGGAACCTGTCCCAGGCTTTTCGGCCCCGAGGCCTGGAAGGAGGCTTATCCAGGCGGCTCGAGAACGATCCCGGGCTCCTAAGTTCCTCTCGTCACCCGCTCAGCGCCATGTCCTGGATCCAGTTCAAGAGGTGAAGGGGGTGAAGGGGGCGGAGGGTGTGGGGCGCCGGGGGTAGCGGCGTGGCCGCGTCCCGAGATGAACCTGACCTTCCCCGCGTTTCCTTCGAGTTCCCCTTGCGAGCTGCGCAGCTGGTGTTCGTCCCGCTGGCGGCTCCTGTAGCCGCGGGAGAAATAAATGCAGAGTCTCGGCGGGCGAGGGGTGGCGACTCTCGTGCCAGGGCCTTGGGGAAATCTCTGTCAAGGGCTGTAGGGGGCCTGGGGCTCTAAGCTCCACTCCTTAGCCGGGGTCTCTTCTCGCCCTGTGCTTTATTCCGCAAAACACCCATGAGATACCCACTGTGCGCCGGGCATTGTGCTCGGCCGAAAGGGCCGGGTAAGACAGCCCGTCCCCAAGCACCTCACAATTGATGTGCATGCACAGACTTGCAAATATCTGCAGAGGAGCCAAAAGCAGGACGCGTGACGTGCAAGGAGAACGCAGGGGAAATAGCTTCTCTCCGTTCTTAGCGAAGTAGAAGCTTCCTGGAAGCCTCCCAGCCGACTTCCTGTTACTTTTCATTGTCCAGATTGGTTTACATACCCGTTCCGGAAACAATTCTCCATAGGGGGGTTGAGGTTACCCTTAAACCAACGGGAGTGGGGGACTTGAGGTCAGCTTCCCATGGTGGCACCGTTAGGATACCTGAATAAAATAAGGGTTCTAGGCGAAGGGAATTAAAGTAGTGGTTGCTGGATGTATTATTTGTAAAGCTGTAAATGGCTTCGTGTAAAAAAGTTCAGTATTTTCAAGTCTCTTCTAGCTCAAGATGTATTGAAATTTTGGTGTATAATTAGTTACAGACATCACATATATTTCATTTTAAGTAGGTGATGCAGACTAGGAAAGAGATTTGTGAACCCTTATTGGGGTTTTCACTTTGAATACCTGAGGGTAGAAGACACATTATTGAACAGGTAGGGTTTCTAGAAACCTCCGCAACTCCAATTCTTGCTTTAACCAGAGGAACGCGATTAATCTTTATACAGCACTTCCCACATAAGATTTAATTTGTTGAAGTAAAATGTGAGAAAACAATTGGCCTTTAAATATGGTATGGTCTTTGAGAAATATTTGGTTAAATATTGTATTGTTTTTCTGTGTGTGTGGTTTTGTTGTTGTTTTGTTTGTTTTTGTTTTTTTAATAGAGATCCTGTTTGGAAGTACTTGCAGACTGTCCAGTACGGAGTCCATGGAAATTTTCCACGCCTCTCATATCCAACTTTCTTTCCTCGTTTTGAATTCCAAGATATTATTCCTCCAGATGATTTCCTAACGAGCGATGAAGAGCTAGATTCAGTTTTATTTGGAACTTTGAGAGGTCATGTAGTTGGACTACGCTATTACACAGGAGTAGTGAGTATAACATTAGATATTAAGTTAATGTGATATGATATGTTATTAACCTAGAAAATAAGGATTAGAAGGTGATATGTGCAGTAAATATTTACTTTAAGTAATTGAAATATATCTGGGCAAGAGTTAACAAATACCTAATTATTAATATTCTTTTACTTTTATATCATGGTTATAATATACAAAGCATTGTTTCCTGTATGGTCTCATTTGATCATTACAGTGTCTCTGAGGTAGATAGGACATCTGTTATCCCCTTGTAGAACTGAAGCTCAGGAAGGTTAAATGATTTGCTCAAAAAGCACCGATACTATGTGGTACATTTGCAAAATGACTTCCAAGTCAGTCCATTGCTTTCTCCTCTCCTGTCCCTTAGCACATTTCTACACTTTAATATTTTTAATTTAGGAAGATCAATTCATACTAGATAAGGGAATTGTCTATTTTTAGGTACTTTTTTTTCTTCCTGTGTTTATCTTTTTGTATCTCTAGTCTCTGCATTGTGTGTGTGTGAGAGAGAGAGAACAGAGACGAAGATAGAGAAAGCAGTTGTCTTTGTCATGGTTGTCTAGTATGCCTCTGTGTTATCTGGATGATATATCTCTAGTTTTATTTTTTTAATTATGAAAAATTTCAAACATGCATAAAAGTAGAATAATACAGTAAACTTCCATATACCCATGATCCAGATTCAGTAGTTAACAAGTTTTTTGCACATTAGCTTCATCACTTTTTCTCTTTTTCTTGGGTAGTAAATATTCCAACTGTATCACTTTACACCATTTAAGTGTGTATCTCTAAAAAAAATTCAGGCATTTTCTTATGTCGTTGTACTTAACAAAATTAATAATAATTCTCTATTACATCCAATAACAAATACATAATCAGTTTTCTTAATTGTTTTAAAATGCCTTTTTATTGTTAATTTTTTTTAATCAGGATCAAAACAAGTTAATAATAGTACCTTTGGTTGTTATGTAAGTCACCTCCCTGCCCTTTGTTTCATGTCATTGATTTATTGCAGAAACTGCATATATTGTTCTTTGGAAAGTTGGATTTACCAGTTCTTCCATTCCCCCATATTTTTCTTATGGCGAAGCTTCTCAAATCATTTTTTGGTTGTCTGAAGTATATTTTGCGGGAGACTCCTTGGGAAAGAATTGTCTAGTGTTTTATTCTCTCGTATTTTCTTTGTAATATTAGAGCTTCTCAGATCATTTTATGGTTGTCTGAAATGTGTTGAAGTGTGTTGTCTAGGAGATTCCTTAGGAAGGAACAATATTTCCTGAGTTTTGTATGTTTGTACTTGGGGTACTTATATGCTTCAAGGACAATTTGGTTGAATATAAAATCCTTGTCCCATATTTTCTCTCCACAATATCTTGGTGTTGTATAAAATGTTGCTGGTTAAAATTCTGATGCCAATATGATTTCTCTCCCATGTAGATCAATTGGAATTATTTTGCTTGGATAACTAAAGGATATTTTTCCTTATCTTGAAAGTCCAAAAGTTTCATTAGGCAATGTCTTAGTGTTGACGTTCTGTAACTTCGTTTTCTTCTATTTCAGAAAACTTCAATTATGGTTTTAAATGTTTGTTTTGTTTCAGAGCTTGTTTTTCTTCAAAGGACTCCATTCTACTCTCTCTATTACATCTCCTCTGCATATACGTATGCCATATGTAAATGCCTATTACTTCCTCTGAAATCCTTTTTATCATATTTTTTCACTTTTCTGTTTTTCATCATTTATTTCCCTTACCATGTTTTTTACAAGATCTGTTCACTTTTGTGTTCTTTCTACTTTATTCTTTAATTCTGAAATAGTTTTTCTTTTCTAATTTTTTCCTGAAATCTGTCAGTTCTCAGTTCATATATCCATCTTTTCTCTAGCTCTCATATTCATTTCGGAACTTTCCTATTTTGGATTTGTGAAATTTTTTCAAAACATAACATTGTTTTTAAATTATTTTAAACCATTGTGAAATATTAGATCATGCTTGTTATTGATCTTAGAACTATCACTGTTTGTTGATCTTAGAATGATTTCTGTGACACTGGTAAGCTAATACAAATGTGATGAGCTGATTAAAACTAATCATTAATTTTTTTATTTTACAAAATGTATATTATTTATTTTATAAGTAATACACATTTATTATTTTAAAATTGCTAAAAGAAAAAGTATCAACTCTACCTGAATCCAGAATCACAACTTATGTTGTTATGTCTTCCACGCTTTACTCTGAGAAAATATACATGTGACTTTAAATCATATTGTATATTAATAAAAATGAAGATCATATTATGCCTATTATAGTAATTACCTGTTTTAAAGTAAAATTTTAGGAATATCTTTTCATGTCAATACAGATCTTTATCGTACTTTTTTCTTGTTGATGGATGTTTTGGAGTTCATAACTGATAGAAATCTTATAATAAAAGTTGAGGTATTTATCTTTGCATACTTTTTATTATTTTCAACTTTTTTCCGCTTTATTAAGATGTGATTTATATATATTTATAAATGCAAGCATTTTAAGTATATGATTCTAAGAGTTTTAACAAAGATATATACCTGATAATCACCACCCCATCAACATATAGATCATTTCCATCACCTCTGAAAGTTCTCTTGTATTCTGTTGCAGTCCTTCATTCCTGCCTCTGCCTGAAGAACCACCAGTCTGATTTCTGTCACTGTAGATTAGTTGAGCTTATTCTAGAGCTTCATATCCTTTTTTTTTCGGCTGTGCCTCACGACATGCAGAAATGTGGGATCTTAGTTCCCTGACTAGGGATTGAACCCGTACCCCCTGTGGTGGAAGCACGGAGTCCTAAGCACTGGACTGCCAGGGGATTCCCTAGAGCTTCATATACATTGAATCATATAGTATGTACTTTTTAAGTCTGGCTTCATTCAAACTCAGCATAATTCAGATACTTCTTGAGTCAATTTTGGCAATTCATATTTTTAAAGAAAAGCATCCATTTATATTTTCAAACTTATCGCCACGGAGTTGACATAGTAGTCATATAAACGTAAAAATATTTTAACTGTGTTTATGGTTATAGTCCTGTTTTCATTGTTTGTGTTATGTATTTGCTTCTATTCTTATTTTTTATTGTTTAGCCTTGATAGAGATTTATCTGCTTCATCTTTTCAAGTAATCTTTCTTGGATTTTTTTATGATTATCTTTCTTTTTTAAAAAATTTTTAAATTTAATTTTATTTATTTATTTATACAGCAGGTTCTTATTAGTCATCCATTTTATACACATCAGTGTATACTTGTCAATCCCAATCGCCCAATTCAGCACACCACCATCCCCACCACTCTGTGGCTTTCCCCCCTTGGTGTCCATACGTTTGTTCTCTAAATCTGTGTCTCAACTTCTGCCCTGCAAACCGGTTCATCTGTACCATTTTTCTAGGTTCCACATACATGTGTTAATATACAATATTTGTTTTTCTCATTCTGACTTACTTCGCTCTGTACGACTGTCTCTAGATCCATCCATATCTCAAAAAATGACTCAGTTTTGTTCCTTTTTATGGCTGAGTAATATTCCATTGTATATATGTACCACATCTTCTTTACCCATTTGTCTGTCGATGAGCATTTAGGTTGCTTCCATGACCTGGCTATTGTAAATAGTGCTGCAGTGAACATTGGGGTGCATGTGTCTTTTTGAATTATGGTTTTCTCTGGGTATATGCCCAGTAGTGGGATTGCTGGATCATATGGTAATTCTATTTTTAGTTTTTTAAGGAACCTCCATACTGTTCTCGATAGTGGCTGTATCAATTTACATTTCCACCAACAGTGCAAGAGGGTTCCCTTTTCTCCACACCCTCTCCAGCATTTGTTTGTAGATTTTCTGATGAAGCCCATTGTAACTGGTGTGAGGTGATACCTCATTGAAGTTTTAATTTGCATTTCTTTAATAATTAGTGATGTTGAGCAGCTTTTCCTGTGCTTCTTGGCCATGTGTATGTCGTCTTTGGAGAAATGTCTATTAAGGTCTTCTGCACATTTTTCTGTCCAGTTTTCCTAGCACCACTTATTGAAGAGACTGTCTTTTCTCCATTGTATATCCTTGCCTCGTTTGTCATAGATTAGTTGACCATAGGTGCGTGGGTTTATTTCTGGGCTTTCTATTTTGTTCCATTGATCTATGTTTCTGTTTTTGTGCCAGTACCATATTGTCTTGATTACTGTACCTTTGTAGTATAGTCTGAAGTCAGGGAGTCTGATTCCGCCACCTCGGTTTTTTCCCCTCAAGACTGCTTTGGCTATTTGGGTTCTTTTGTGTCTCCATACAAATTTTAAGATTTTTTGTTCTAGTTCTCTAAAAAATGCCATTGGTAATTTGATAGGGATTGCATTGAATCTGTAGATTGCTTTGGGTAGTATAGTCATTTTCACAATATTGATTCTTCCAATCCAAGAACATGGTATATCTCTCCATCTGTTGGTATCATCTTTAATTTCTTTCATCAGTGTCTTATACTTGTCTGCATACAGGTCTTTTGTCTCCCTAGGTAGGTTTATACCTAGGTATTTTATTCTTTTTGTTGCATTGGTAAATGGGAGTGTTTCCTTAATTTCTCTTTCAGACTTTTCATCATTACTGTATAGGAATGCAAGAGACTTTTGTGCATTAATCTTGTATCCTGCAACTTTACCAAATTCATTGATTACCTCTAGTAGTTTTCTGGTGGCCTTTTAGGATTCTCTGTATAGTAACATGTCATCTGCAAACAGAGACAGTTTTACTTCTTCTTTTCCAATTTGTATTCCTTTTATTTCTGTTTCTTCTCCGATTGTGGCTAGGACTTCCAAAACTATGTTGAATAATAGTGGTGAGAGTGGACATCCTTGTCTTGTTCCTGATCTTAGAGGAAATGCTTTCAGTTTTTCACCATTGAGAA
>NC_041214.2:19668990-19669372 GCF_002837175.3 Physeter macrocephalus
TTTTTCTTGATGAGTCTGGCTAATGGTTTATCAATTTTGTTTATCTTCTCAGAGAACCAGCTTTTAGTTTTATTGATCTTTGCATTTTTTTTCTTTGTTTTATATCATTTATTTCTGCTCTGATCTTTATGATTTCTTTCCTTCTGCTAACTTTGGGATTTGTTTGTTCTTCTTTCTTTAGTTCCATTAGGTGTAAGGTTAGCTTTTATATTTGAGATTTTTCTTGTTACTTGAGGTAGGCTTGTATAGCCATAAACTTCCCTCTTAGAACTTCTTTTGCTGCATCCCATAGCTTTTGGATCATCGTGTTTTCATTGTCATTTGTCTCTAGGTATTTTTTGATTTCCTCTTTGATTTCTTCAGTAATCTCTTGGTTATTTAG
>NC_041214.2:19670825-19715494 GCF_002837175.3 Physeter macrocephalus
CCCGTTGCGGAGCACAGGCTCCGGACGCGCAGGCCCAGCGGCCATGGCTCACGGGCCCAGCCGCTCCGCGGCATGTGGGATCCTCCCAGACCGGGACGCGAACCCGGTTCCCCTGCATCGGCCGGCGGACGCACAACCACTGCACCACCAGGGAAGCCCTTCTTAATTGTTTTGGGTTTGTTTTTGTAGGTCCTTTTCTTCTCTTGTGTTTCCCACTTAGAGAAGTTTCTTTAGCATTTGTTGTAGAGCTGGTTTGGTTGTGCTGAATTCTTTTAGCTTTTGCTTGTCTGTAAAGCTTTTGATTTCTCCATCTAATCTGAATGAGATCCTTGCTGGGTATAGTAATCTTGTTTGTAGGTTCTTCCCTTTCATCACTTTAAGTATATCATGCCAGTCCCTACTGGCTTGTAGAGTTGCTGCTGAGAAATCAGCTGTTAACCTTATGGGGATTCTCTTGTATGTTATTTGTCGTTTTTTCCTTGCTGCTTTCAATAATTTTTCTTTGCCTTTACTTTTTGCCAATTTGATTACTATGTGTCTCGGCGTGTTTCTTCTTGGGTTTATCCTGTATGGGACTCACTGCACTTCCTGGACTTGGGTGGCTAAGAGGTCTCTTAGGCTGTCTTCATTTCTTTTCATTCTTTTTTCTTTAGTTTGTTCCGCAGCAGTGAATTCCACCATTTTGTCTTCCAGGTCACTTACCCGTTCTTCTGCCTCAGTTATTCTGCTTTTGATTCCTTCTAGTGTAGTTTTCATTTCAGTTATTGTATTGTTCATCTCTCTTTGTTTGTTCTTTAATTCTTCTAGGTCTTTGTGAAACATTTCTTGCATCTTCTCGATCTTTGCCTCCATTCTCTTTCCGAGATCCTGGATCATCTTCACTATCATTATTCTGAATTGTTTTTCTGGAGGGTTGCTTATCTCCACTTCATTTAGTTGTTTTTCTGGTGTTTTATCTTGTTCCTTCATGTGGTATATCGCCCTCTACCTTTTCATCTTGTCTATCTTTCTGTGAATGTGGTTTTTGTTCCACAGGCTGCAGGATTGTAGTTCTTCTTCTGCTGTCTGCCCTCTGGTGGATGAGGCTATCTAAGAGGCTTGATGGGAGTGACTCGTGGTGGGTAGAGCTCACTGTTGCTTTGGTGGGCACAGCTCAGTAAAACTTAAATCCACTTGACTGTTGATGGGTGGGGCTGGGTTCCCTCCCTGTTTGTTGTTGGCCTGAGGCAACCCAACACTGGACCCTACCTGGGCTCTTTGGTGGGGCTAATGGCAGACTCTGGGAGGGCTCACACCAAGGAGTACTTCCCAGAACTTCTGCTGCCAGTGTCCTTGTCCCCTTGGTGAGCCCAACACTGGACCCTACCTGGGCTCTTTGGTGGGGCTAATGGCAGACTCTGGGAGGGCTCACACCAAGGAGTACTTCCCAGAACTTCTGTTGCCAGTGTCCTTGTCCCCCCGGTGAGCCACAGCTACCCCCCGCCTCTGCAGGAGACCCTCCAACACTAGCAGGTAGGTCTTGTTCAGTCTCCCCTGGGGTCACTGCTCCTTCCCCTGGGTCCCGATGTGCACACTACTTTGTGTGTTCCCTCCAAGAGTGGAGTCTCTGTTTCGCATAGTCCTGTCGAAGTCCTGCAGTCAAATCCCACTAGGCTTCAAAGTCTGATTCTCTAAGAATTCCTCCTCCCATTGCTGGACCCCCAGGTTGGGAAGCCTGACGTGGGGCTCAGAACCTTCACTCTAGGGGGTGGACTTCTGTGGTATAATTGTTCTCTAGTCTGTGAGTCACCCACCCAGCAGCTATGGGATTTGATTTTACTGTGATTGCACCCCTCCTACCATCTCATTGTGGCTTCTCCTTTGTCTTTGGATGTGGGGTATCTTTTTTGGTGAGTTCCAGTGTCTTCCTGTTGATGATTGTCCAGCAGCTAGTTGTGATTCTGGTGTTCTCACAAGAGGGAGTGAGAGCATGTCCTTCTACTCTGCCATCTTGGTTCCTCCCAGAACAACAATCTATCATCTTTCTTTGGTCATTGATTTCTCTTTTACATTGTGTTATCCTATTTTCCTTAGGTCCATTTTATTTTATTTTATTTTTGGATTCTTGATTCAAACACTTAATTTTAATGTTAATAATAAAAGATTTTAATCTTTTAAATGTTCTTCAAAGTACGACATTGGCTGTATCTCCTAAGATTTGTTATATAGTATTGGCATTATTCATTTTTAACTTTTCAAAAATGTTTTCAATTTGCTTATGTTTACATTTTTTATTTCTTGCCCATCAAAATCTTTATTTTATAATAAAGTAGATTATTTCTTTTCCATTCTATTCTAAAAGTATTGTTATAATTAGTCTTATTTCTGTCTTTGTTGTCATCTTAATCTTGTTTTACTAATATATCCTTTTTTGTCACGTGCTTGGATCATGTTTTCTTTGTTTTTATAGTCTCCACATTTTGCCCTACTTTTTTTTGTTCTATGTTTTCTGGAATTTGCTTATCTGGTTTAAAGAAGATCATGCTATGAGCAGTGGCATGGGGGAGGTGGTCTGGTAGAGAACAGAGCTATGCCTCACAGAATATCTTCAAAGAGGAATTATTAGAGAGAATTATTAGAGAGGAATATTTGTCTGATAATCTGGTTGGTCAGGCTGTAGTCTCTTGAGTCAGTAAACAGATGCTGGGAGAGGTTTAAAGCAGCTTTCCTGTGTATTTTTCAGGCAGTTAAAAAAATTTAGGTAATTCACGTACCATAAAATTTATTATTTTTAAGTGTACAGTTCAGTGGTTTTTAGATATTCACAAGGTTGTAAAACCATCCGCACTGTCTGATTCCAAAACATTTTCATCATTCCCAAAACCCTGTACCCATTAGTAATCACTCCATATTACTCTATTCCCTTAGCCCATGGCATCCATCAATTTATGTTCTGTTTCTATGGATTTACTTACTCTAGACATCTAGACATTTCATGTAAATGGAATTATACAATATGTGGCCCTTGGGTCAGGCCTTCATTTCCGCCTTCTTTTGTGTTAAATCTTTTGTGTTAAATATTTCCTAGTGTACCATAGTAGTTCCCTGGTTGTTTCTTTATTATATATTTTGAGTTGTTTTCTTAGTAGTTGCCCTTGGGAATTACTAACATCTTAATTCATAAGAATCTAGTTTGGATTTATGGCAACTTAATTTCAATTGTTTATAAAAACCTTGCTTTGAGATAGTTCCATTGTTTTCCTTCCTACTCCTTTATGCTGTTTTCATACAGATTAATTGTTTATATACATCATATGTTCATCAGTACAGGTTTATAATGATTATGTCCTTTTAAATCAGATAGGAGGGAAAAGTTACAACCAAAAAATTTTATACTGTGTTTTATATTTACCTGTGTAATTACCTTTACCTGTGCTTTTTATTTCTTCATGTAGATTGAAGTTACTGTCTAGTGCCTTTGATTTCAGCCTGAAGGTCTTCTTTTAATATTTCTTGTAGGGTAGGTCAGCTAGTGATGGATTCTGTCAGGTTTTGTATATCTGGGAATTTCTTAATTTCTTCTTTATTTTTGAAGGATAGTTTTGCCAGATATAGAATTCTTGGTCGAGTTTTTTTCTTTTAACACTTTGAGAAGTTGTCCCACTGTATTCTGGTCTCCATGGTTTCTGGTGAAAAATCAGATGTTAATCTTATTGAGGAGCCCCTGTATGTAATGAGTTGTTTCTCTCAGTTGCTTTCAGTGTTCTTTCCACAGTTGGATTTTGATGTGTCTGAGTTTGAATGTCTTTGAGTTCTTTTTACTTGGAGTTTGTTGAGCTTCTTAAATATGTAGATTAATATTTTTTCATCAAATTTGGGAAGTTTTTGGCTATTATTTCTTCAAATATTCTCTCTACCTCTTTTTCTCCTCTCCTTCTGAGACTCTCATCATGTGTGTGTTGGTATGCTTGCTGTTATCCCGCAGGATCTGTTCATCTTTCTTCATTCTTTTTTCTTTCTGTTCCTCAAACTATAACTGTTCCTCAGACATTATAGTCTCAGTTGACCTGTCATCAACTTCATTGATTCTTTCTTCTGCCTGCTCATATGTGCTGTTTGTGCCTCTCTAGTGAATCTTGGACTTTAGTTAATTATATACATTTTGACTCTAGAATTTCTATTTGGCGAGACATAGTTCTCATGCTTTCTTTTAGTTCTGCAGACATGGTTTGCTTTAGATTTTTGAACATATTTTAAATTAAAACAAGTTTTTTTCTAGTAGGTCAAGCATCTGTGCTTCCTTATGGGTAGATGATTGATAGCTTTTTTCCTTTGTGTGAGCTGTACTTTCTCGTTTCTTTGCATGTCTCTCTTGTTGTTGTTGAAAAGTAGACGTTTTAAATAATATAGCAACTCTAAATCATATCCTGCAATCCCCCTCCTGGGCATATATCCAGAGAAAACTGTAATTCGAAAAGATCTATGCACACCAATGTTCATTGCAGCACTATTTACAATAGCCAAGACATGGAAGCAACCTAAGTGTCCATCAACAGATGGATGGATAAAGAAGATGTGGTATATCTATACAATGGAATATTACTCAGCCATAGAAGAGAATGAGATAATGCCGTTTGCAGCAGCATGGATGGACCTAAAGATTATCATACTAAGTGAAGTAAGCCAGACAGAGAAAGACAAATATCATATGATATCACTTATATGTGGAACCTAAAAAAAAATGATACAAATGAACTTATTTACAAAACAGAAATAGATCCACAGACATAGAAAACAAACTTATGGTTACCAAAGGGGAAATGGGGGGGGGGTGGATAAATTAGGAGTTTGGGATAAAATATACACACTGCTATATAACCAAGAAGGACCTACTGTATAGAATAGGAAACTATATGCAATATTTTGTAATAGCCTATAATTGAAAAGAATCTGCAAAAGAATAGATTTTATATATATCTATAAATTATATGTGTAAATATGTATATGTGTATGTACTTATATACATGTGTAACTGAATCACTGTGCTGTACATCTGAAACTAACACAATAGTATAAATCAACTATACTTCAGCTAAAAAAAACTATATGTGATGATGAATGTGAACTAAAAAATAATAATTTGGCAGCTCTAGAAATCAGATTCTTCCTTCTCCCCTGGATTGGTTGTTGCTGATTTTGGTTATTATTGTTTGTTTAGTAACTTTTGCAGAATTAACCCTGTGAAAGTCTTTGTTGTGTCTGGCCACTGATATCTGTATTTGGTTAGCTTAGTGGTCAGGTAATAATTGAACTAGAACCAGTAAATTTCCCAGTCTTTACTGAGAGGATCTGTGTGCATTTGGGGCACTCCTTCAACACTCAGCCTGGCAGTTGACAGCTCTGCCTTAGCCTTTATTTCCTGCCTGTTCAGAGCTTCAAGTTTAGCCGGAAGTGAGAGCTTAAGACCTTCTCAGGTCTTTCCTGAACATATTCACAGCCCTGGGCATGCATACAGCCCTGTGCTTGCATTTGGCCTTCTAGATTTCCAGGAATATTTTGGAGCTTTGAACATCTTATTCTCTGCTTTTTCCTTTTAAGCCCTTTGGTTATTGTTTTGTTTGCCCTAGCTGTTACCCACTGCCTGTAAAATTGTTTTTGACAAACACCCACCCAAGGGAGAACGTTTTATGTACTGAATAAGCTCAGAGGTCAAATAGAAACAGCTTTGCAAGTGGGGGTCTTCTAGGGAACCACTTACAGCTCAAATAATGACAATTCTATAGGAATAAATCTTTGAAAGATTCTGCTCCAGTGTGCTCACTCTGGTAACTGCTAGGCTGTACTAAGAAGTGCAGCAGGTTGTTATTTTTAAAGGCTATCATGTAACTGAGAGCTGGAGATGAGACTAGGGCACTGATATTCAGCTGTTTTCTTGAATTAAGACTCCTCAGGTTTCTACAACACTTTGGTTAGTTTCCAGAGTTCTGAAAAAGTTGATTCAAACAGTTTTTGCCAGTTTTTTCATTGCTTTTATGGAAGAGAGAATTTTTGGATGTCCTTACTCTTCCATTTTCAATTATGTCACCCTCAGGCAATTTTTAATTAAGTGGAATCAGATAAGGGCATGAGTTGAAGGCTGGGTGTATTTTCTTATTCCAGTTCCATTCTGACTTATAATTAATGCTTTTAACCCTTTGAGATTCTGGAGAATTTAGGCTTAGGAGCCGGCCTGCCTGGATTCAGATCCTAGCTCTGCTACTTATTAACTTTATGACCTTGGGCAAGTTGCTTAACTTTTCTGTGCTTTAGTGTCTTCATCTGTAAAATGGAGATAATGGTAACACCTACCAAAAGGGTTCTGACAGTTTTAAAAGTCAGTCTATGTAATGTACTTAGAACAATGTGTGGCACATAGTAAGCCCTTAAGAGATTACCTGTTTTTGAAGTTATAATGTTGAATAATTTTAGATAATGTGCATCTGTTAGTTTTGATTGTATCTTTTATATATCAAGGATTTGTTAACTTCCAATGAATGTAAATTAGGAAAATATTGTAAAAGAATTATTATAAAATATGTTCTTTAATATTTCTATAGAAATATGAGTCCAAGAAAATGTGCATTTCTTATATGTGGTGTTATTCAGCAAGCATTAAAAAATGAATAGAAATCCCAGATAAAGTATGATGAAGAAAGGTATCATATGTTTATTATTTATAATAATATCTTTTTATTATTTTTATTAGGTTAATAATAATGAAATGGTTGCATTACAACGAGATCCTGATAACCCTTATGATAAGAATGCAATTAAAGTAAACAATGTGAATGGAAATCAGGTCGGCCATATAAAGAAAGATCTTGCAGCTGCCTTGGCCTATATCATGGACAACAAATTGGCTCAAGTTGAAGGGTAATGCACTTTTGGAGTTCAGTTTTAATCATTGTGAGTTGTAGTGATCTTTGAATGTAAGGGTATGTAAAGTTGCCTTGACAACTTTTGTCGCTGTACCTTTAGTATGCATTCAGTAAATGTTTTAATTCTTCTTTCATCTGCCTGCACTACCCTAGTATCAAATAGCTATTCCCTCACTTTCCTGGTAAATTATTACCATGGAGAAAAATAGACTTTGGTTCAAGTATTAGAAAGTCCACACCATCTTTTAAGAAAAAAGACTTTTTAAAAAGCCTTTTAGTGCATTGATTTGAGAAGTTTGGAAGTGTTTGTTTAAATCAGGTTGTAAGCTGATAGCCTGTGATCAGATGTAGATGAGTTTGGTTTTGCCTACACAGGGTTTAATTTTTTTTCAGTTATTTCCGATATTTGAATATCTGGACATTCTACATTTTATGCATATTAATTTTTCCCTAATTATAAAAAATTATAAATATTTCTTTTGATAAGTGGAAGATCTGGTAATGCAGGATACTCATTTCCACATGACATCATTTGATTGGAGATAAGTAGCAGCTGTTGCATTATCTAGGCATATACCTTCTTAGTTCTACCACCTGTTCCTTTTTTAAAACTCCCAGTCTCTTTGGTTACATTTTCTCTTTTAGGCATTTGTGTCTGTGACCTCAATTTTAGTATGGGTTGTTTAGGATATTAAAAGGTGAGTTTGGAAGATAAATATTTAGCAGTGTCTTCTCACTTGTTTACTTGTTTTCTCCTTTCTCAGTTCATCAAGTTTTTCAGACATTGAGAGTAAACTTTCAGTGAATTCTGGATCAGAAATAGTTCTTGGAAATCCTTCCCCATTCTCCCAGAATGGGTTGCTACACTCAGTGGTTTTGTTAGTGGAAGCTCTGCCTTCTGAATTAAACTTGCTATTTTACCTATCTTATGATCTTGGTAATAGGCTAACTACATATTTAAACACTTTTATCTCACCTGAGGATCTTCTGGCATTCTGGTCCTAAAAACTGCCTTTTCTTCTCATTATTGTTGGTCCTAGTCTGTGTCCTTTTTCTTTCTAGTCTGCCCAATTAGTTCCTTTCTATTTTGCTTGCATGCAGAATTTGAATGTGGCAGTTATTTAACAAGATTTTTCATGAGACTTAAATGTAAAAAAATAACACTTCTAATTTCTCTTTTTTTTTCCTTCTTAATTATAATAGGGTAGTTCCTTTTGGTGCAAACAATGCTTTTACCATGCCTTTGCATATGACTTTTTGGGGAAAAGAAGAAAATAGAAAAGCAGTTTTAGATCAGTTGAAGAAACATGGATTTAAATTGGGTCCTGCACCAAAAAGTAAGTTCAGGGTTTAACCTACTATTATTCTGATATTGTTAAGATGCTGGAATTGTAAAACATTTATTCTCTTATAATACCTTGAGTTTGGGTGGCTAAATTAATTAGTGCTGAAGGCTCCAAGTTCTTTTTTTAGGAATCTTTTTAAGGAAATCCTTGAATTTTTTTTCTCTTTATTTTGAAATAACTATAGATTCATAGGAGGTTACACATATACACAGAAAAATGTACAAGGAGGTCCCTCCTCTGACTTCCCCAGTGATAATATCTGGAAATCCCTGATTTTAAACATTCTCTTTAATAAGTTACAGACAAAAAGAATCTCCCAATAGAGAATGAAAAAATATTACTTGTTTTTCAAAAGTTTGTTTAAATAATGTGGAATTCTTTTAATGTATTTTTTGAATAACCTAGCAGATTTAGTTTTAAACTTTTTAAAACACATATTAAGGGAATTTTTAATTCAGCTTATTAGACAAGCTTTAAAAGCTATTTACTAAAAGATAATTTATTTCATTTGGTGATTTTATTCTTTTCATTTTGTAAATTATAGCTTTAGGATTCAGTTTGGAAAGTGGTTGGGGCTCTGGAAGAGCGGGACCAAGCTATAGTATGCCAGTTCATGCTGCAGTACAGATGACAACTGAACAGGTGCACTTCTCTTTTATTTTGTAACTAAAAGTGAATAGTGAATTTTAAATGCTGAAGGTTGATGTTTAAAAATATAAGATAAATATGCATCTGTTAGTATTAGTGATCTTTATAGTGTTATGGAACATGTAGAATAAATAAAATATATTGCAAATATTTATGTAGAAAGCAGTGATAAGGAATATATCCACATACATGCATTCATATATATATTGAAACACACACATTGCTGTATACACCTGTGATGTTTTACTCTGTTTTGATGTTTTTGTATTATTTGAAATTTTTAAAATAGCCGTAATTTTTAAAAAGTTGAAGCTTGAAACTTACTCCTTTCAGGAAGGTTGCAAATGCAGTGCTAAAAAAACTAGTTCCGAATCTCTGGCCTTAGTCTATTTCTTACTTTGTCTGCTTTGTGATCCAGGATACTGTTATGCTGGGTTAGTTTGGGGAAAAAAGGGTATAAAGTAAATTAATGCAGATCAATCTACCAATTACATCAAAATTTTTTTGGTCTCTACTCATCAGTGTTAGCCTTTTATATTCTAATTGTAGTTACTGTATTTTCCCTGCTCATTGTTAGAAGGGCTTGAGCCTGTGTCTGTCATTCTTTTTTTTTCTTTTTTTTTAATTACTTTATTTTTGGCTGCGTTGGGTCTTCGTTGTTGCACGCAGCCTTGCTCTAGTTGAGGCAAGCGGGGGCTACTCTTCGATGCAGTGTGCAGACTTCTCATTGCAGTGGCTTCCCTTTGTTGTGGAGCGCGGGCTCCAGGCACGCGGGCTCAGTAGTCGTGGTTCGTGGGCTCTAGAGCAGTCTCAGTATCTCTGGCGCAAAGGCCCAGATGCTCCGTGGCGTGTGGTATCCTCCCAGACCAGGGCTTGAACCCATGTCCCGTGCATTGGCAGGCAGATTCTTAACAACTGCGCCACCAGGGAAGCTCTTGAGCTTGTGTCTGGTGGGTAAACTCCAGATTACCTCTCCTCACTTTTTAGATTTGGCCTGATTTCTTCTGGGCTGTTGCTATGTATTTATTTTCTAATTTACAAAAGTAATTATAACATATATATGTTACTGTATGATTGGACTAGATCAATTTAAAGAACCAACTAAAGATTAGCATAAGATTGAAATTATCCTAATATTTTGTAGCACATAGCAAATTTCTGATTGCGGTAATAATCAATGAAATGTCATTTACTTGAAAAAGTCAAATATACTTGGTAGGATCTGCCAAAATGGTTTGAATACAGCTAATAGAATCACAGAATTTCAATGGCAGAAGGAACCTTAGAGACACTCTAAATCTAGTTCATCCCATTTGTTTTGCAGTAATAAGATACAGGGCCATATAGGTTAAGTGTCTTGCCCAAAGTTATATAAAGGTTTTTTTGTGATAGAGCTGTGACTGAAACCCAGGACTTAAAACTCTATCCTGTATTCTTTCGACTGTAACAGTTACCTAAAGGATCTAGTTATTCTGCCATTATTGAGCAGTGTAGTATCTCAAAGAATGAATTTATTTTATGTACCTTTTGGTATTCGACTCTTTTAGTTAATTAAATGACTTGAAATCTCTGAATTAAGTGCAATTATTATTTTAATTGGTTTGTTTCATAATGTTTCTTGTTGCTATTTGTTGTAGCTTAAGACAGAGTTTGACAAATTGTTTGAAGATTTAAAGGAAGATGATAAAACTCAGGAAATGGAACCAGCTGAGGTACTGAGCCAGTATTTTCTATTTAAAACTATTTGGAATTTTAAAATATGGTTTTAATCTATACATTTTTCATCACAAGATCAACTTTTCCAGATTCTGCATGGGGTAAAAGAAAGGGCTTATTGTATTTCTATTTATGACATTTCTTTTATTTATAGGCTATTGAAACACCGTTGCTTCCACATCAAAAACAAGCTCTAGCTTGGATGGTTTCACGGGAAAACAGTAAAGAACTTCCACCATTCTGGGAACAGCGAAGTGACTTATACTATAACACAATAACAAATTTTTCTGAAAAGGACCGACCAGAAAATGTTCATGGAGGAATTTTAGCTGATGACATGGGTTTGGTAATTATATTTTTCCTTGAGTTAATAACATTTTATTTTGTATCTAAGATTTTACATGAAGTAATTTTGAAGTAGATAGAGATGGGAATATGTTGGTGCCAGTTTGGGACTAGATATCACTGTGAGTGTAGAACATAATTTTTCCTGTGGTTTTCACTTAAAATAATGCTGAGGTTTTTTTTTTTTCTTTTGGCTTGTTTGCCTAAGGTACAATTAAAATAATTGGCAGTAATGATACAAACATGTGTTTTTAAATTTTCTTTTGAAATTCAGGGTAGTTTATCTTTCATGGGTTTTCTTAAAGAAAAGATATGATTCCTTACACCAGCAGTTTTTATACTTTTTGGTCTCATCAACCCTTTATGTTCTTAAAAATTATTGAGGATCCCAAAGAGTGTTTGTCTTTGTGGGTTATCTGTATTACTATATCTATTAATATTTATGGTACTAGATATTAAAATTTTTTATTATTTTTAAAATAACAGTTAAAAAACTCATTATGTGTTAACAGAAATAGCATATTTTTCAATGAAAGGTACTCCAAGACAAAAGCAATTTTGATGAGAAGACTGGCACTGTTTTACATTTTTGCAGGTCTCTTTAATGTCTGGCCTAATAATTGACAGCCAAATTCTCATACCTGTTCTTTCATTCATTCTGTGTGATACGTTGTTTTTGTTGAAGAACACAAAGAAAATTAGTCCTCATGCAGATATGTATTTGAAAGGGAGTATTTTAAAAGCCTTTTTAAGATAACTAGATTTTCTTTGCTACAAGAAAATTAAGCAAATGTTAGTTTATTAAAGGTTAATAATTATAATGTGGAACTTTTTTTTTTTTTGGCTGCACCATGCGGGATCTTAGCTCCCTGACTGGGGATCAAACCAATGCTCCTTGCATTGGGAACACAGAGTCGTAACCCCTGGACTGCCAGGAAAGTTCCTATAATGTGGGACTTAAAAAATCATATCAATGAACTTTTTATACTTTGTTCCCTTAAAATCCATTGGTGTAGCTTGCACGTTGAATGGATATTTTACCCATGCATGATTTTGTAACATTAGGTATTGCTCATTTGGAATATATGGTTCACTGAGTTACACAGATCTGCCAAATGTTGATGCATTTCATCATACAATGTAAAAAAATTTACATTCATTGATACTACTGCTGATCTTATTAGAAACGCATTTACATTTGGGAAGCTTTTCTACTCATAGTGTTGGATACAAGTTTTCTAACATAATTTTTGCTTGAAAGCTCAAATTTTATCATTAACAACAAACACTGTCAGTTGTTTCCTTTGGAGTTGATAGGCTCATTTTATTCATTTTTTTCAGAAAATGTCTGCCACTCAGTCATGAATAACTAGTTATCAGTCATTCTTTCAAGTTAAAATGGTGGTACTTGAAAGTGATGATGCATGGTAGCTAGTTCAGCTTGTAATTCAGTCTCACAAGTGATTTTTCTCTAGATAACCTTCATATTTTGGTATGCAAAAGAAGTGTTTTGTGTACTTCCCATCTTGTTACCCAGAATATTTAAAATGTGTGTACTTAAGAGGTGAGATTTGGTAAAATGAATGTGTACTGCTTTATCAAGAACATTCTTTTTGCGGGCTTCTTAGTTGTGAAGCGCCGGCTCCTTAGTTGCAGTAAGTGGGCTCCTTAGTTGCGGCAGGCAGCCTTCTTGATTGTGGCATGCGAACTCTTAGTTGCGGCATGCATGTGCTATCTAGTTCCCTGACCAGGAATTGAAACCAGCCCCTGCATTGGGAGTGTGGAGTCTTATCCACTGCGCCACCAGGGAAGTCCCTCAAGAACATTCTTAAAGAGCATTCTTGGGCTTCCCTGGTGGCGCAGTGGTTGCGCGTCCGCCTGCCGATGCAGGGGAACCGGGTTCGCGCCCCGGTCTGGGAAGATCCCACATGCCGCGGAGCGGCTGGGCCCATGAGCCATGGCCGCTGAGCCTTTTTTTTTTTTTTTTTTTTTTTTAACTGTATGTGGCGGTTAAAAATACAGTGACCACTAGTATGATGTAGTGTCAACTGCTTTGTGTCATGGTAAGGCAGCAGCAGTTTTACCCACCATTGCTTTCTGTGGAATTACTACAGATATCAACACAAGTAAGGTCTTAGTAGAATTATTAAAACAGTTTTGACTGCACATACTCCTGAAAGGGTCCTGGGGAGCTCCTAGGACCTGTGGACCACACTTTGAAAACTGCTGCTTTACAATGCTTTCAACTTGAAAGAGGTTTATTTCTATGTTGCTAATTATGAATTCAGCTATGGAAAATAATGAAAATTTTCATGATTCTGTTTTTAAAAAATGCACAAGAAATATCTTGTCCTGTATGCTTTATTGGTAAGGTATATAGTCTTTAAGTCTTGGAAATATCTTTAAATGAAATTTAATAAAGTAATTATCTTCTGTCCATACTGGGATTACTAATCATTTTAAGCTAGCTCTGAATTACCTGGCAAGCAAGTAGTTGTAGTTTTGTGATAAAGTTATTAGTTCAGGGTTAAATGTGACATTTAAATGGCAGTCATTCAATAAAGTGACATTTCCCTAAAAACATACGTTTATGGAAAACTTACACACTTGTACTGCTAGCTGCTCCAGCTTAATTCATAGTAGTCAAAAACTGGAAACAATCTAAATGTCCACCAACAGGTGAATGCACAAATAAGTGTGCCATGTATGCATATACGATGGAATATTACTCAGCAATAAAAAAACAATGAATTGCTAATAAGCATTTCTTTATATTATTCCATTCTTCTTAAGGAACAGCTTACACCAGCTCAGATCACCACATGCTCTGAATCAGGACTGGGCCTAAAATTGTATTGAGCAGAAGAAACTAAACAAAGAAGAGTACATTGAGTAATTCCATTTATATCAAGTTCAAAGGCAGGCAAAATTAATATGTAGTGATAGAGACAAATCAGCCGTTGTCTGGTACAGAGGTGGGGAGATGGACTGCAGAGGAATACAGGGCAACTTCGTGGTGGTAAAATTTTTCTGTATCTTAATTGTGTGGTGGTTACACCAGTGTATACAGTTGTCAGACCTATCAAACCATACACTTTAAGTCTGTGAATTTTGTTGTATGAAAATACCTCAATTTAAAAAGGATTAAAAAAATAAAATGACATTTCTCAAAGATGCTTACAGTATTTTACACAGTAAATTATTTGATAACTCCTAGTAATATGGCATCTAAAGCATTTACTAACTTAATGAATAAAATAACTTCATTAATATGTATATTATTTAGTATAATAATTGGCATAGTTCTGTGACTCTGAATGGTGTTTGATATTTTCTTACTTGATTTAAAAATTAGTTTCGGAATGTTGTCTGGTCAACTGGGTTTCAGAATCTGACCATTTTTCTTTGTAAAACATTTTAAAGGGCAAAACTCTGACAGCCATTGCAGTGATTCTTACCAACTTCCATGATGGCAAATCTCTTCCTATTGAAAGAATTAAGAAAAATCAGCTGAAGAAGGTAAAGAAAGTATTAGTGTGTTTTTTTCAAAAGTTTCTGGTTTATTGTAAAACCTTTTAATTTTGTCATTAAAAAAATTGCCAAAAAATTGATACTATCCAGTTTTTAGAGATATGATGAATGGCCTTTCTCATGTGTTGCTGATAAGAGTGAAAGTTTATGCTACATTCTTGAAGGCAATTTGGTAATGTGTATCAAAAACCTTAAAAGTGTTTATAATCTTTGATTCAACAATGCCATTTCAAAGAAACTATCTAAAGAAGTTATCAGAAATGCATTTTTTCCAAAGAGAAAAATACAAGTTTATTTCCCCAGCATTATTTTAAAGGCAGAAAAGAAATACCTGTCAATAAGTTAACAGTTAAATTATGATACAACCATAAAATTTAATATTTTGCAACTACAAAGTCCTATTTTTAAAGAATACTTTCATGATCTTTTTTAGTTAAAAGGCCAGATATGCCTCTGTGTATAGAGTTTGAGTCTTCATTTTGTAAATACATATTTATATACGTCTAAGTGTAGTCACACGTACTGTATGTGCCAAAATGTTAATAGGGATAATTATGTCCTAATGTTGAGAGAATTGGTGACTATTCTTGATGCTTAATTTGTGTATATTTTTATATATAGCATATATACACATAATACATGTATATTCAGTTTCTAAGAATTAATAATGAATTCATTTTGTAGGGAAAATAAATGTTATAAGAATGAAACGGTTGTTCTTCATTCTCAGCTGAAAATCCAAAGAACTTAAAGTAGGAAATAACTAGGTGCAAGGTGTATGCAAAATATCTCTTTTTTGGACTTTTCTCTACTGTTCTTCTTATTTTTTACTTTTCAAACATGCTGCATATCACTTTCCTACAACTGTTTATTAAGATTCTATTTTATTAATTTCTGCGCTTAGTTGCATTTCCTTCTTTGTACTTTTAGTGGGAGTTTAACTCTGTTGTTAAATGTCAAAAATTCAGTTCCCTACCCTGAATAGTCCAGTGCTTTCCACATCCGTCCTTTTCTTTCTACATTTAGTTATTAAAACTGAAGAATAGCACCTAAGACTACTTACAGCTTCATTGTCAATTACCAATTAAAAAATTATCTATTATCAATAAGGCTTTCCCTTTTTCTCCAGGATCAGCCATGCATTTAACATGTTATGTAGTAGGAAGGTTTTAGGATATTTAGTTTGCTATATTAGTTGAAATTGAGGCTGAAAATGTGATTTCCAGCTAAGCATTTATTGCAACAGAAATTTCATTATTTCAGATAGATTTGGATATTCCAGGCTTACAGAGTGAAATGTTATTAAATTTCATGAGATTGGAGCATAGTATGATTTAATAGGTTGGACTTTATATCTTTGAACTCTATGAAGAAAAGGCTTACTGAGAGTCATTTAATATGAAATGAATAATGTAAAGGACATCCTTTATTTGTAGATAAACTTTTGAATTATTTTTTGCTACTATTTAATGTAATATAAATGATTGTACTGATGATTGAAGACTGGGTAGAATGATGAAAGGCATTTTTTTTAAGTGACAAACCTTTTTTATAAAAATAAATTTATTTATTTATTTGTTTTTGGCTGCGTTGGGTCTTCGTTGCTGCGTGCGGTCTTTCTTTAGTTGCACCGAGCAGGGGCTTACTCTTCGTTGCAGTGTACAGGCTTCTCATTGCAGTGGCTTCTCTTGTTGTGGAGCACGGGTTCTAGGCGCGTGGGTTTCAGTAGTTGTGGCTTGCTGGCTCCAGAGCGCAGGCTCAGTAGTTGTGGCGCACGGGATTAGTTGCTCCACAGCATGTGGGATCTTCCCGGACCAGGGCTCAAACCCATGTCCCCTGCATTGGCAGGCAGATTCTTAACCACTGAGCCACCAGGGAAGCCATGAAAGGCCTTTTTTACATCAGTTTCTTGAAGCTAATGCTTTAAAAAGTTAATTATTTAAATAACTTCTAGTTACATATCTCTAAAACTGGTACATCTTGGATTTTTAATTTATTTAGACTCATACCATTGGAAGGGGATGGATTTTCTTTTCAACCACATTTTAAGTAAAACATGAACTCTAATGAGGTTTTGTAAGATGTTTAAATTTCTATTTTTTAGAAAACTAAAATAAAATATCCTTTATTGGCCTTAATTCTAGGCAAAAATTACATTGTACTCCAGCTAACCAATCCCGAACACCACTCTGAGGTTTTGATTCAAAATATGACCTACCTTTCTTTTTATTTTTTTATTTTATTTTATTATTATTATTTTTTGTAAATTTATTTATTTATTAATTTTTGGCTGCTTTGGGTTTTCGGTGCTGCGCACAGGCTTTCTCTAGTTGCGGCAAGCGGGGGCTACTCTGCCTTGCGGCGTGTGGGCTTCTCATCATGGTGGTTTCTCTTGTTGCGGAGCACGGGCTCTAGGCGCTCAGGCTTCAGTAGTTGTGGCACGCAGGCTTAGTTGCTCCCCGGCATGTAGGATCTTCCTGGACCAGGGCTCGAACCCATGTCCCCTGCATTGGCAGGCAGATTCTTAACCACGGGGCCGTCAGGGAAGCCCCTACCTTTCTTTTTACACTGTAAGAAATAATTTAATTAAACCCAATTTTATTTGTCATTCCTACCTACAGAATCAAGTCTAGAATTAAAAGTAAGATTGGAGGAACCCTGCCCTACTAGACTCAGTTGAAAATATTTCACAGAGAAGTATAAAATTTTACTTTTATAGAAGTTCTTGTGCTTATGTACACATAGTTGCACTTTGAAACAAAGGAGAACACATGAAGGGAAAAGGACAAAGTCAGAGTTGGCAGGGAAAATCCCTGATAGAGTAAGGGAGGAGGCATCCTGAAACCTGACTATTTCATCTACCCATTCTGGGAATTCCAGAAAAAAAGGATGTCAGTGGCAGCCTCATTAAAGATCTATCAGGGACTCTTGATTTGAAAGTTTGTAGTCTTAGAATTTCTTGTAATTCTAAAGTAAATCCCATTTTGTGAATGTTTCTCACAGTAACTAATATGCCATTTATAATTGAGGTTTGCTTTTTGTATTCCTTTTGAAAAGGTTAAGACAGACTAATTTTCTTTTCTGAGATACCTGTGAAAAAATTTTTCATCAATTTGTATATTTTTCCTCTTAATGCACCTCCTTCCACTGCTCCAGAATAGGGTAGCAATTTAAGTAGTCTTTATTATGTAAAGTAAAGCAATATAAAATAGGATGCATTTTTAAGTTTACTTAAAACTGACAGCAGTACTATGTAAGAAATATGCCTTTTCATCCAGGAATGTAATGTTTACGATGAATCTATGAAACTTGGAGGGAACAATACCAGTGAAAAGGCAGATGGACTAATCAAAGGTAAACTTTAATTTTGAACATGATCCCATGTTTGATTTAGATTTTTCCAATTTAATGATGTAATTCCAGCTTTGGCTTAGTACTATACAAAAATTTCAGATCTCTTTTTCTAAAGAATCTCATGAGGACTGGTAGGAAAAATTTCATCAAGGAAGCGATGCGATGATGGAATTGGCTTGGTAGCACGTTAGAGGAGGAAAAGTATTTTTGGTTGAGGAAAAAAAACCCATGAAAGGGTGGTTAAAAGCAAGACAAAACACAGAGTATATTGCTCTGGGTCCTCAGAGTAGTTTATGGTATTTATAATGTAAATGAATAACAGCAGAATATGCATGAATAAACAGCAGATAAAAATAGAAAGATAGGTTAGAGCCAAATTAGGCAGAGGAGAAATGAGAAGGGATCTATGGATTTAACAGTTACGTGGCTGGATTTAGCAGTCAGTGACTTTCATAAAATTAATTTCTCAAGATTGCTTAGAACAGAGCAAGACTGAAAATATTTTAAAATAAGACTAGTAGATGAAGAATTGTTAATAACAACTGTGTGCTGTTATGACTTTTGCTGTGTTTCAGATAGAAAAATAGTTGGAGAGAGAGGCAGAATTGAGGGCTTTTGGGGGGCGTGGTTTAAGAAGGAAATCCATGGATAGGAAAAGATTTTGTATACAATGGAGAGAATAATTTGGTGGCCTGTGGGAGGAAATGAGATCAAGAAAATAGGTACATGAGTTAGCATTAGAAGGAAAGGAAGTAAGGTTGAGGAAAAATATATAGATAATTGAGGGAATAAAAAGGTAGGAAAATTGATAATTTATAGAAAATGACATCTGATTTTCTTTGTAAAGTGAAGTAGGTCATCTGGGAGTAAAAGGAGTTTAAAATCTAGGCAGAGGATCCAGTGTAGTATAGATCATCCAGGTGAGTGGGTACGGAGGATGTGTGATAGGTAAAAGAGTTGCTAAGTGATACAAGGTGACCCTAACCCTAATACCACCTGTTTATTGTTCATTTTTTTTTCCAGCAGCTCTTAGCTGCCTTGGTATAGCAGGAAATTCAGCCAGTGTAGGGATTGGCTAGATGACTACAGGGGAAAGACTGGGCACAAAAAAATGGAAGGTACTTTTCAGTGAGAAAATACTAGATTAGGAAACTGTAGAGAGTACAGCTGGCTGATTGAAAGAATAGGAATGAAGATATTAAGAAAGTTGAGCTATTGAGTTGGAAAACCAGGGTTTTAAGAAGGATACTGCTAGTCTGAGACAATTTACTAATACTTTGTATATTTGTCCTTTTTTTTGAAATGGAAGGATCTAGATGTAGTGGAGAACCCAGTATTTCAGATGTCAAGGGAAAGAATAAATATCCCAAGTCAGAATTCTCTAGCTCCCGCCCCAAAAGGTAAACTCTATTATGGTTTAATTTTATGTAATTTGTTTAAACTCTTTCTCCGTTTTCTTACATATGGGAGAGAGCTATGACCATTATCTCAGTTGCAAAGTTCTTTCAAATACATTCTTTAATTTGAAACTGCTAAAGTCACTGTGACTTAGGCAGGTAGACCGTTCTCATTTTAGAGGTGAAAAAAATAATATTAATATATAAAAGAGGTGAATTGGTAATTTTTAATAATCACTTGTCTTTCTACTATTTTCCTATTTCTTTCACATAGGAACTGAGATCTAGCTCTTGGGTTTTTTGTTTTTGTTAAGACTTTAGAAGAATTTTCTTTATGAATTTGAGGAGTTGAGAACTGATGTATATTTATTGGATGGTTTGACAAAAGCATTCTTTGCTCGTCTGAGTTCTTTCTCACTTTACCTTTAGTGGAAATAAGGCATGATAAAGTTATTCATGGAGAGTATTATATTAATGTAGACTGGAGGGAGAATTTGAATAAAACACATAATGCCCCTCTGCTCTCCATTTGAATCTGTTAACTTTATAAATTTTATTTACTCTCTGAGGTAGATCTAAATACTTGGCTTTTGTGTTTTATTGTCCACCATCAATATCTGCAGGCATGACCTCAAATCTGAGTCCCTCTTAGCTATTCCACCAATAGAGATTTCAAAACTGGGGCTTTGTTAATTGTCTATCTTTAGTACCTGTCTGAACTGAGCACAAAACCAGGACTCATCAGTTTCCCTCTCATCTAGATATCAAATCTTCTAACTCTGAACTGACCATGAGTGTTGGTAACAGGGCACTGTTAGGTAGCCCAGATCAGATTAAAGGGTGTGGAAATAATGATGACATGGGAAAAAACAACCACCAACACACATACTATAACTAATACATATATACTTACTGTGCAACAGGCACTAATTTAGAGGCTTTGCATGTGGTAACACATTTTATCCTACAAAGTGGATTGTATCTTTATCCCTGTTTTCCAAGTGAGGAAACTGAAGCTTAGAAGAATATTAGGTGACTTGCCTAAAGTCACATAGCAAATAAATGGTGGAATGGACATTTGAATCTAAGCAGTCTCTCTCCAGAGTCCATTGTTCTTAGGCACTTAACCACCATATTGTACTATTTCTACACAGAATTTATAAAAATTTTCATTGTGAGAGAATTACATTTTTGCCTCTTAGCTGCCTATTTCATTATATTGGAGGGTTATCTTTGATAATCAGAGTCACTTCTTTTTTGTTCTAGTTTTAATATAAGTGTTTGAATTGAATTACCAAATACTGAACAAAGTGTTGAAGGGATTACTATCTTAGAATGGTTTACTTTCTCAAATTTATTTTAATAATAGTGATACTGCATTTTGTATAGTGAGTGCTTCTGGCTACGAAAGCAAAATGCTTTCAGCAAATTTGACTTTCATTTGTCAAATAAAAAAATTTTTCCCTTGATATTTTTTCAAAAAATAAACCGGGGCAAGACAAAAAGCATTTATAGTACATTTATTAAATATAAGTTTTTATATCCCCTTTTGTTTTGGATTGATAAAAAATTTGTGTATACTTAATTTTAGGAGAAAAACTGCAGTACAGTACACTGAAAGCAGCGATTCAGAGGAAACTGAAACAAATGAATTGCCACAGAAATTGAAAGGTAATAGGAAATGAGTTTGATTTGATAATGTGTCCTATGTTTTAATTTCCTAGTGTGACCAACGTTATATTTGGTTTTGCTTTTAGGCAAACTGAAAAATACACAGTCAGAGACTAAAATCAGAGAAAAAGGTATGTATATCTCAATATCCCCTTTTTAAAAAAAATATTTATGTATTTATTTGGTTGTGCTGGGTCTTAGTTGTGGCAGGAGGGCTCCTTAGTTGCGGCATGCATGTGGGATGTAGTTCCTTAAGCAGGGATGGAACCCGGGCCCCCTGCTTTGGGAGCATGGAGTCTTAACCACTGCGCCACCAGGGAAGTCCCTTTCTCAGTATCCCTAATCTATATTTAAAGATTATTAAAGTAAAACCTCACTGATTTATATCTGTCTGGCTTGGAATTCTTTAGTAATAGGTTGTAAACGTGACTGTTTTTACATTTGAACTATTTATGCTTATCAAGGGTGTCAAATGAATGAAGCAAATTGAAAGAACAGTTTCAAATTAAAATTTAAGAGAATATATTTAAACCAGCTTTAGACAAAACAAAGTACTTTCTACTAATAAAATGACTTCAATAAAACTTTTTTTGCATATGTATAAATTGTAGTTACAAAAGTAGGCTGAGACTGCCTTGTCAATATAGTACTACTATTACTGTTACTTAGCATTATACAGATGTACAAATATTCAGTGAGTATCTTTACTTTTTCCTTTATCTTTAAAACATACAGTTTACTTTGTTTTCCTCTTAATCTGATCGTGTTGTATTCCTAATAAGTTAAATTGTATTGCATTTGGAAAATAACTCATCATCATTGACTGATCTGAAAATTTGGCAGCAGCTTCATTAAAAGTTAAACACCTGTTTCATTGAAAAGATTCTCCTTCCACCTGGGAGCTGAATCACTTTGCATATGGCCGCTTCTACTTTCACATCTTTCCTCAAGAGAAGCAACAATGAATCATGAATGACTACATTTCTTCTTTGAGCTGGAAAGATAGTGTCAAAAGAGGCAATTTTGGTTACTAGAAATTATTTTATTTTTATTTAATAATATAAGCTCTTAAGAAAGTGTGGAAGTGGTATTATATGTCCTATCCTTAGAAAGGACCTGTACTTAAGTACAGGAGAGAATGAGTTTTCAAATATCTGAATGATTCTGTGGTTTTCACTTCAGCAGGATCATCTAAGGTTAAAGAAGATGCAGAGTTTGCATGTGCACTTACTTCATCTACCCCTGCAACCAAAAAGAAAATGTTGAAAAAGAGTAAGTAAATCTGCTGGGTTTTTACCTTTTGTTTGGTTTGTTTTTTTCTGTTTTTCAAAGAAAAAAATTTTTAATGACAAAAGTTATAAAACCATATTACAAGAAGTTAAGTAGAGAAAAGAAAAAAGACAATCTCATTTTTAAAAGTGCACTTTGATTATTTTCCTATTCTGTTTGTTTTAGTTAGGTCAAAAAATATGATGGGAATAGGTCCATAACTCATCTGAGTAGCCTAGATATTTTTTTCTAATAAAGGCACAGAGCAATTTATGGCTGCTTTAAAACTTAATTTAATTTGGATTAATTAGAATTATTATAAAGATTTAATTTTTGGTATGAGAAGAATATGCTTTTCAATTAAAAATGTAAGTGATCTTTATTATTACTTTATATTTTGTAATTCATAGGGAAATGACACTGCTTAAGAGTCTGAGTATTTGAAATGGAAAGAGATTGTACTGTGGTTAAGGGGATCTGGGACAAGTTATTATATCGCTGCACCTTAGTATCCTCTGTTTTACGTGTTGGAGATACAGCAGACAAAAGTCTATTTTCACAGAGCTTAAGTCTAATGATGGGGGGGAATATAAAATAAACAAGTAAACACATAATTAAAATTTTTAAAAAAATTTTAATTGAAGTATAGTTGCTGTATAATATTACCTGTTACAGGTGTACAATATAGTGATTCACAATTTTTAAAGGTAATACTCCACTTACAGTTATTATAAAATGTTGGCTATATTCCTCATGTTGTACAGTATATCCTTGTAGCTTATCTTATACCTAATAGTTTGTTCCTCTTACTCCCCTACTCCTACACTGCCCCTTCCCTATTCCTTCTCCCCACTGGTAACCACTAATTCTCTACATCTGTGAGTTTGCTTCTTGTTTTTTATATTCACTAGTTTGTTGTATTTTTTAGATTCCACATATAAGTGATATCACATACAGTATTTGTCTTCTCTGTCTGACTTATTTCACTTAGCCTAATGCCTTCCAAGTCCATTCATGATGCTGCAAATGGCAAAATTTTGTTCTTTTTTTTTTTTTTTGAAAACAGTTGTTTTATTTATTTAAAAAAAATTTTTTTGGCCACACCACGTGGCTTGTGGGATCATAGTTCCCCAATCAGGGATTGAACCCGGGCCACAGCAGTGAAAGCGCTAAGTCCTAACCACTGGACCGCCAGGGAATTCCCAAAATTTCATTCTTTTTAACAGATAATATTCCATTGTATGTATATGCTACATCTTCTTTATCCATTTCATCTGCTGATAGACACTTAGGTTGCTTCCATATCTTGGCAATTGTAAAGAATGCTGCTGTGAACATTGGGGCTGCATGTATTTTTTAGAATTAGTATTTTTATCTTTTCTGGATGTATACCCAACAGTGGAATTGCTGGGTCATATGGTAGTTCTATTTTTAGTTTTTTGAGAAACTTCCATACTGTTTTCCACAGTGGCTGCACCAATTTTCTTTTCTCTACATCCTCACCAACATTTGTTGTTTGTGTTCTTTTTGATGATAGCCAGTCTGACAAGTGTGAGGTGCTATCTCGTGGTTTTGATTTGCATTTCCCTGATGATTAGCGATGTTGAGCTTGTTTTCATGTGCCTGTGGCCATCTACATTTCCTTTTCGGAAAAATGTCTATTCAGGTCTTCTGCCCATTTTTTAATCAAGTTGTTTGTGTTTTTGATATTGAGTTGTATGAGCTGTTTATGTATGTTGGATATTAGTCCATTATCAGTCATATCATTTGCAAATATATTCTCCCATTTAGTAGGCTGTCTTTTTGTTTTGTTGATGATTTCCTTTGCTGTGCAAAAGCTTTTAAGTTTAATTAGGTTCCATTTGTATATTTTTGCTTTTATTTCCTTTACTTTAGGAGATGGATCCAAAAAACACTGCTGTGATTTATGTCAAAGAGTGTTATGCCTGTTTTCCTCTAGGAGTTTCATAGTATCTAGTCTTATATTTAAGTCTTCAGTCTATTTTGAGTTTATTTTTGTATTTGGTGTTAGAGAATGTTTCACTTTTTCATTCTTGAACATGTAGCTGTCCAGTTTTCCCAGCACCACTTATTGAAGAGACTGTCTTTTCTCCATTGTATATTCTTGCCTTTTTTAAATTGTAGATTAATTGATCATAAGTGTATGGGTTTATTTCTGGGCTTTCTATCCTGTTCCATTGATCTATGTGTATGTTTTTGTGCCAGTACTATACTTTTTGATTACTGTAGCTTTGTGGTATAGTCTGAAGTCAGAGAGCATGATTCCTCCAGCTCTGTGAAAATCACTGCTGCTGAACAGAAAACAAGAAAAAATGAAAAGAAATGAGGACTCTTTAAGAGACCTCTGGGAAAACACCAAGCACACTAATATTCACATTATAGGGGTCCCAGAAGGAGATGAGAGAGAGAAAAGGCCTGGGATGTAATAGCTGAAAACTTCCCTAACCTGGGAAAGGAAACAGTCACCCAAATTGAGGAAGCACAGAGAGTCTCATACAGGATGAATCCAAAGAGGGACTTGCCAAGACACATTGTAATTAAAATGTCAAAAATTAAAGGTAAAGAGAGAATATTAAATGTAGCAAGGGAAAAGCAACAAATAACATACAAGGAGGGACTTGCCTGGTGGCACAGTGGTCAGGACCACCTGCCAATGCAGGAGACACGGGTTCGATCCCTGGTCTAGGAAGATCCCACGTGCTGCAGATCACGTAAGCCCCTGCGCCACAACTACTAAGCCTGCGCTCTAGAGCCCGCGCACCATAACTGCTGAAGCCAGGGCACTCTAGAGCCCACGCACCGCAGCTACTGAGCCCATGCACCGCAACTACTGAAGCCCACGCGCTATAGGGCCCGAGTGCCGAAACTACTTAAGCCCACGTGCCTAGAGCCCATGCTCTGCAATAAGAGAAGCCCACGCACTGCAATGAAGAGTAGCCCCCGCTCGCTGCAACTAGAGAAAGCTGTGAGCAGCAATGAAGACCCAATGCAGCCAAAAATAAAACAAAAAAACAAACCAAAGAAAACATACAAGGGAACTCCCTTAAGGCTATCAGCTGATTTTTAAAAAATAAATAAATTTATTTATTTATTTATGGCTGTGTTGGGTCTTCGTTTCTGTGCACAGGCTTTCTGTAGTTGCGGTGAGCAGTGGCTACTCTTCGTTGCGGTGCATGGGCTTCTCATTGCAGTGGCTTCTCGTTGCGGAGCATGGGCTCTAGGTGCACGTGCTTCAGTAGTTGTGGCACTCGGGCTCAGTAGTTGTGGCTCTTGGGCTCTAGAGCGCAGGCCCAGTAGTTGTGGTGCACGGGCTTAGTTGCTCCGCGGCATGTGGGATCTTCCCAGACCAGGGCTGGAACCCGTGTCCCCTGCATTGGCAGGCAGATTCTTAACCACTGTGCCACCAGGGAAGTCCCTATCAGCTTATTGTTCAGCAGAAACTCTGCAGGCCAGAAGGGAATGGCATGATATATTTAAAGTGATGAAAGGGAACAGTCTATAACCAAGAATACTCTACCCAGCAAGAGTCTTCTTTAGATTTGATGGGAGAAATCAGAAGCTTTACAGACAAGCAAAAGTTGAAAGAGTTCAGCACCACCAAATTAGCTTTACAACAATTGTTAAAAGAACTTTTCTAGGCAGAAAAGGAAATGCCACAACTAGAAACAAGAAAATTACGAAATGAAAAAGCTCACCAGTAAAGCAAACATACAGTAAAGGCAGGAATTATCCTCATGCAGAGCTAGTAGAGGTTAAAAGACAAAAGTAGTAAAATCATCTATCTCCATGATAAGCTGTTAAGGGATACACAAAACAGGTGTAAAATACGATCTCAAAAACAGTCATCATGAGGGGATTTTTAAAATGCATTTGAAATTAAGAGGTCAGCAGCTTAAAACATCAACGTATATATATAGACTGCTATACAAAACCTCATGGTAACCGCAAACCAAAAATCTGTAAAAGATACACACACAAAAAAGAAAAAGGAGTGCAAACATAACACTAAAGGTAGTCATCACGTAACAAGAAAACAAAAGGAGAAAGGGGAATAAATACCTACAAAAAGAAATCCAAAACAATTAACAAAACGGCAATAAGAAGATATCAATAATTACCTTAAATGTAAATGGACTAAATGTTGCAATCAAAACTCATAGAGTGGCTGAATGGGTACAAAAACAAGACCCATGTATATGCTGTCTACAAGAGACTCACTTCAGATATAGGGACACATTCTGAAAATTAGGGGATGGGAAAAGGTATTCCATGCTAATAGAAATCAAAAGCCCAAGTAGCAATATTTATATCAGACAAAATAGACTTTAAAATAAAGATTGTTACAAGAGACAAAGAAGAATATTACCTAATGATTAAGGAATCAATCCAAGAAGAAGGTAAAATAACTGTAAATGTATATGCACCCAACATAGGAGCACCTAAATATTTAAAGTATAATTTTAATTAGGAAGTGCTGTGAAGAAAATAAAGGAGGATAGTGAAATAAAGATTGACTGAAGGTGCCTGTTTAAGAAGGTGATATTTGAGCTAACAAAAAATGATGAGAAAGAGTTAACTTTGGTATAAAAATCAGACAATTAGGAATAGAAAAAATAGGTTTTAGATTACTATTGACCCTAACTTTAGAAATTTTAAGAAATGTGGGACTTCTCTGGTGGTCCAGTGGTTAAGACTCTGCACTTCCAATGTAGGGGGTATGGGTTCGATCCCTGGTCAGGGAAGTTCTGCATGCTGGGTGGTGTGGCCAAAAAAAAAAAAAAATTTATATATATATATTTATATATATATACACACACACACATATATGTATATACATATATACGTAAAAGAAAAAGGAAATGTGGAATTTTCAACTGAGATAGAATGAAGTCAGAAAAGTCCCCTTCTTTTGCAGACACATAGCTGTAATACAAGACAGTAACTTGAAAAATCATAGCTATGATAGAACCAAAAAACCATATTTCTGGAAGAGAAGCAGAATAGAAACAAAAATCAGTGAGTGGAGATATCTTGTGGTAGATAGTGATTTCTTAAAATTAAGATATAAAAAGTCATAAGGAAAAGATTGATTAAATTATGCTGCATTTAAAATTTCTGTGCATCAAAAGGCACCATAAACAAAGTGAAGAATGATAAGGCTTAAGAAAAATTTATGACAAGTGTAACTTACAAAGGATTAGTATCTAGAATATGTAAAGAACCCTTTACAAATCAACTAGAAAATGACAACCCAGGAGACCTTCAAGATGGTGGAGGAGTAACACGTGGAGATCGCCTTCCTCCCCACAAATATATCAGAAATATATCTACATGTAGAACAACAACTACAGAACACCTACTGAACGCTGGCAGAAGACCTCAGACTTTCCAAAAGTCAAGAGACTCCCCAGGTACCTGGGTACAGCAAAAGAAAAAAGAAAAAACAGAGACAAAAGAATAGGGAAGGGACCTGCACCTCGGGGAGGGAGCTGTAAAGGAGGAAAAGTTTCCACACACTAGGAAGCCCCTTTGCAGGTGGAGATGGGGTGGGCAGAGGGGAAGCTTCAGAGCCATGGAGGAGAGCACAGCAATGGGTGCAGAGGGCAAAGTGGAGAGATTGCCACACAGAGGATCGGTGCCGACCAGCACTCACCAGCCCGAGAGGCTTGTCTGTCACCCGCTGGGATGGGTGGGGGCTGAGAGTTGAGGTTCTGGCTTCGCAGGTCAGATCCCAGGGAGAGGACTGGGTTTGGCGGCGTGAACACAGCCTGAAGGGGGCTTGTGCACCACAGCTAGCCAGGAGGGAGTCAAGGAAAAAGTCTGGACCTGCCTAAGAGGCAAGAGACCATTGTTTCGGGGTGTGCGAGGAGAGGCGATTCAGAGCACTACTTAAATGAGCTCCAGAGATGGTTGCTAGCCGCAGCTATCAGCATGGACACCAGAGACGGGCAGGAAACGCTAAGGCTGCTGCTGCAGCCACCAAGAAGCCTGTGTGCAAGCACAGGTCACTCTCCACACCTCCCCTCCTGGGAGCCTGTGCAGCCCGCCACTGCCAGGGTCCCGGGATCCAGGGACAACTTCCCCGGGAGAACACACGGTGCACCTCAGGCTGTTGCAACGTCATGCTGGCCTCTGCTGCCACAGGCTCGCCCCGCATTCCATACCCCTCCCTCCCCCCTGCCTGAGTGAGCCAGAGCCCCCTAATCAGCTGCTCCTTTAACCCCATCCTGTCTGAGTGTAGAACAGACGCCCTAAGGAGACCTACACGCAGAGGCGGGTCAAAATCCAAAGCTGAACCCTGGGAGCTGTGCAAACAAAGAAGAGAAAGGGAAATCTCTCCCAGCAGCCTCAGGAGCAACGGATTAAATCTCCACAGTCAACTTGATGTACCCTGCCTCTGTGAAATGCCTGAATAGACAAAGTATCATCCCAAAATTGAGGAGGTGGACTTCGGGAGCAACGATATATATATGTTTTTCCTTTTTCTTTTTTTGTGAGTGTGTATGCGTATGCCTCTTTGTGTGATTTTGTCTGTATAGCTTTGCTTTTACCATTTGTCCTAGGGTTCTGTCTGTCTGTTTTTTGTTTGTTTCTTTTGTTTTTATTTATTTGTTTATATTTTTAATAATTATTTTTTATTTTAATAACTTTATTTTATATTATTTTTTTCTTTCTTTCATCTTTTTTTCCCCCTTTGCTTCTGAGCCATGTGGCTGACAGGGTCTTGGTGCTCTGGCCAGGTGTCAGGCTTGTGCCTCTGAGGAGAGAGAGCCGAGTTCAGGACATTGGTCCACCAGAGACCTCCTGGCTCCACGTAATATTAAACGGTGAAAGCTCTCCCAGAGATCTCCATCTCAAAGCTAAGACCCAGCTCCACTCAACAACCAGCAAGCTACAGTGCTGGACACCCCATGCCAAACAACTAGCAAGACAGGAACACAACCCCACCCGTTAGCAGAGAGGCTGTCCAAAATCATAAGGTCACAGACACCCCAAAACACACCACCAGATGCGGTCCTGCCCACCAGAAAGACAAGATCCACCCTCATCCACCAGAACACAGGCACCAGTCCCCTCCACCAGAAAGCCTACACAACCCAGTGAACCAACCTTACCCACTGGGGGCAGACACCAAAAACAATGGGAACTACAAACCTGCAGCCTGCGAAAAGCAGACTCCAAACACAGTAATTAAGGAAAATGAGAAGACAGAGAACACACAGCAGATGAAAGAGCAAGGCAGAAACCCACCAGACCTAACAAATGAAGAGGAAGTAGGCAGTCTACCTGAAAAAGAATTCAGAGTAATGATAGTAAAGATGATCCAAAATCTTGGAACTAGTATGGAGAAAATACAAGAAACGTTTAACAAGGACCTAAAAGAATTAAAGAGCAAACAAACAATGATGAACAACACAATAAATGAAATTAAAAATTCTGTGGAAGGAATCAGTAGCAGAATAACTGAGGCAGAAGAACGGATAAGTGACCTGGAAGATAAAATAGTGGAAATAACTACCACAGAGCAGAATAAAGAAAAAAGAACTGAGGACAGTCTCATAGACCTCAGGGACTAGATTAAATGAACCAACATTTGAATTATAGGGATCCAGAAGAAGAAGAGAAAAAGAAAGGAACTGAGAAAATACTTGAAGAGATTATAGTTGAAAACTTCACTAATATGGGAAGGAACTAGTCAATCCAGTCCAGGAAATGCAGAAAGTCCCATACAGGATAAATCCAAGGAGAAACATGCCAAGATACATATTAATCAAATTATCATGCCAAGACACATATTAATCAAACTATCAAAAATTAAATACAAAGAAAAAATATTAAAAGCAGCAAGGGAAAAACAACAAATAACACACAAGGGAATCCCCATAAGGTTAACAGCTGATCTTTCAGCACAAACTGTGCAAGCCAGAAGGGAGTGGCAGGACATACTTAAAGTGATGAAAGGGAAAAACCTACAACCAAGATTACTCTACCTAGCAAGGATCTGATTCAGATTTGACAGAGATATTAAAAACTTTACAGACAAGCAAAAGCTAAGAAAATTCAGCACCACCAAACCAGCTTTACAGCAAATGCTAAAGGAACTTCTCTAGGCAGGAAACACAAGAGAAGGCAAAGACCTATGATAACGAACCCAAAACAATTAAGAAAATGGTAATAGGAACATGCATATCAATAATTACCTTAAAAGTAAATGGATTAATGCTCCAACCAAAAGACATAGACTGGCTGAATGGTTACAAAAACATGACCCATACATATGCTGTCTACAGGAGACCCACTTCAGACCTAGGGACACATACAGACTGAAAGTGAGGGGATGGGAAAAGATATTCCATGCAAATGGAAATCAAAAAGTATAGGAGCACCTCAATACATAAGGCAAATGCTAACAGCCATAAAAGGGGAAATCGACAGTAACACAATCATAGTAGGGGACTTTTAACACCCCATTTTCACCAATGGACAGATCATCCAAAATGAAAATAAATAAGGAAACACAAGCATTAAAGGACACATTAAAGAAGATGGACTTAATTGGTATTTATAGGACGTACCATCCAAAAACAACAGAGTACACTTTCTTCTTAAGTGCTCATGGAACATTCTCCAGGATAGATCATATCTTGGGTCACAAATTAAGCCTTGGTAAATTTAAGAAAATTGAAATCGTATCAAGTATCTTTTCCAGACACAATGCTATGAGACTAGATATCAATTACAGGAAAGAATCTGTAAAAAATACAAACACATGGAGGCTAAACAGTACACTACTTACTAACGAAGAGATCACTGAAGAAATCAAAGAGGAAATAAAAAAAATACCTAGAGACAAATGACAATGAAAACATGATGACCCAAAACGTATGGGATGCAGCAAATGCAGTTCTAAGAGGGAAGTTTATAGCAATACAATCCTACCTCAAGAAACAAGGAACATCTCAAAGAAACAACCTAAGCTTACACCTAAAGTAATTAGAGAAAGAAGAACAAAAAACCCCAAAGTTAGCAGAAGGAAAGAAATCATAAAGATCAGGTCAGAAGTAAATGGAAAAGAAACAAAACAATAGGAAAGGTCAATAAAATTAAAAGCTGGTTCTTTGAGAAGATAAACACAATTGATAAACTATTAGCCAGGTTCATCAAGACAAAAAGGGAGAAGACTCAAATCAATAGAATTAGAAATGAAAAAGCAGAAGTAACAACTGACACTGCAGAAATACAAAGGATCATGAGAGATTACTACAAGCAACTATATGTGAATAAAATGGACAGCCTGGAAGAAATGGACACATTCTTAGAAAAGCACAACCTTCCAAGACTGAAGAAATAGAAAATATAAACAGACCAGTCACAAGCACTGAAATTGAGACTATTAAAAATCTTCCAGCAAACAAAAGCGCAGGACCAGATGGCTTCACAGACGAATTCTATCAAACATTTAGAGAAGAGCTAACACCTGTCCTTCTCAAACTCTTCCAAAATATAGCAGAGGGAGGAACACTCCCTAAGTCATTCACCGAGACCACCATCATCACCCTGATACCAAAACCAGACAAAAATGTCACAAAGAAAGAAAACTACAGGCCAATATCACTGATGAACATACAGGCAAAATCCTCAACAAAATACTAGCAAACCGAATCCAACAGCACGTTAAAAGGATCATACACCATGATCAAGTGGGGTTTATTCCAGGAATGCAAGGATTCTTCAATATACGCAAATCAATCAATGTGCTACCTATGTTAACAAAGTGAAGGAGAAGAACCTTATGATCATCTCAATAGATGCAGAAAAAGCTTTTGACAAAATTCAACACCCATTTATGATAAAAATCCTCCAGAATGTAGGCATAGAGGGGACTTATCTCAACATAATAAAGCCCATATATGACAAACCGACAGTCAACATCATTCTCAATGGTGAATAACTGACACCATTTCCACTAAGATCAGGAAGAAGACAACGTTGCCCACTCTCACCACTATTATTCAACACAGATTTGGAAGTTTTAGCCACAGCAATCAGAGGAGAAAAAGAAATAAAAGGAATGCAAATCAGAAAAGAAGTAAAGCTGTCACTGTTTGCAGATGACATGATACTATACATAGAGAATCCTAAAGACACTACCAGAAAACTACTAGAGCTAATCAATGAATTTGGTAAATAGGAGGATACAAAATAAATGCACAGAAATCTCTTGCATTCCTATACACCAATGATGAAAAATCTGAAAGAGAAATTAAGGAAACACTCCCGTTTACCATTGCAACAAAAAGAATAAAATACCTAGGAATAACCTATCTAAGGAGACAAAACACCTATATGGAGAAAACTATAAGACACTGATGAAGGAAATTAAAGATGATACAAACAGATGGAGAGATATACCATGTTCTTGGATTGGAAAAATCAACACTGTGAAAATGACTCTACTACCCAAAGCAACCTACAGATTCAGTGGAATCCCTATCAGACTACCAATGGCATTTTTCACAGAACTAGGCAAAAAATTTCACAATTTGTATGGAAACACAAAAGACCCCAAATAGCCAAAGCAATCTTGAGGAAGAAAAATAGAGCTGGAGGAATCAGGCTCTCTGACTTCAGAGTATACTACAAAAATACAGTAATCAAGACAGTATGGTACTGGCACAAAAACAGAAATATAGATCAGTGGAACAGGATAGAAAGCCTAGAGTTAAACCCACGCATATATGGTCACCTTATTTTTGATGATGAGTCAAGAATATACAATGGAAAAAAGACAGCCTCTTCAATAAGTGTTGCTGGAAAACTGGACAGCTACATGGAAAACAATGAAATCAACACTCCCTAACACCATACACAAAATAAACTCAAAATGGATTAAAGACCTAAACATAAGGGCAGACACTATAAAACTCTTAGAGGAAAACATAGGCAGAAGAACACTGTATGACATACATCACAGCAAGATTCTTTTTGACCCACCACCTAGGGAAATGGAAATTTAAAAAAGAAGAAACAAGTGGGACCTAATGAAACTTAAAATCTTTTGCACAGCAAAGGAAACCATAAACAAGATGAAAAGACAATCCTCAGAATGGGAGAAAATAATTAGTCCTTTGTCAGTTGCACATGAAGCAACTGACAAAGGACTAAGCTCCAAAATTTATAAGCAGCTCATGCAGCTCAATATCAAAAAGCAAACAACCCAATCCAAAAATGGGCAGAAGACCTAAATAGACATTTCTCCAAAGAAGATATACAGACAGCCAACAAACTCATGAAAGAATGCTCAACATCACTAATCATTAAAGAAATGCAAATCAAAACTACAGTGAGGTATCACCTCACACCAGTCAGAATGGCCATCATCAAAAAATCTGTAAACAAAAAATGCTGGAGAGGGTGTGCTCAGCCAGAGAAGGAAACGAAATTGAGTTATTTGTAGTGAGGTGGATGGACCTAGAGTCTGTCATACAGAGTGAAGTAAGTCAGAAAGAGGAAAACAAATACCGTATGCTAACACATATATATGGAATATTAAAAAAATGGTTATGAAGAACCTAGGGGCAGGAGGGGAATAATGAAACAGATGTAGAGAATGGACTTGAGGACACCGGGAGGGGAAAGGGTAAGCTGGGACAAAGTGAGAGAGTGGCGTGCACTAATATATACTACCGAATGTAAAATAGATAGCTAGTGGGAAGCAGCCGCATGGCACAGGGAGATCAGCTCGGTGCTTTGTGACCACCTAGAGGGGTGGGATAGGGAGGGTGGGAGGGAGACACAAGAGCAAGGAGATATCAGGATATATGTATACGTATAGCTGATTCACTTTGTTATAAAGCAGAAATTAACACACCATTGTAAAGCAATTATACTCCAATAAAGATTTTTCACAAAATAAAAAAAGAAAAAAGCCCAATAGGGGAATAGACACTAAGAATATAAATGTACACTCCATGGAAAGAAAAGCCAAATAACCAATAAACATAGGAAAAGATAGGCAGACTGAATCATAGGGTAAATGCACATTAAAGGATCAGTGAGATAGTGTCTCATCCATCATATTTACAAATATTTAAAAATCTCAGGGAATCCCTTGGTGGTCCAGTGGTTAGGAGTTTGTGCTCTCACTGCCAAGGGCCCAGGTTCACCCTGATCTGGGAACTAAGATACCACAAGCTGCGTGATGCAGCCAAAAGAAAATATCTCACAGTGTCAAGTATAGGCAACAGGAATGCACGGTGGATGGAAGTGTAAATTACCATGGAGAGCAAGTAGGCCAAATACAATGAAGCCAAAGATACGTGAGCTAGAGCCGTCTTGATATCTACTAGGAGATAGGAAAAGATAGTGTTCATTACCACATTATTTTAGTGAAATATTGGAAATAATCTAAGTACTGTCTAATAGAGGAATGGAAAATAAAATTGTAGTGTGTCCTTCCATAGAGTGTCTAAGTGTCCTCACAACATGGCAGGTGGCTTCCCCCAGAGGGGTTGATCAGAGAGGGAAGCCAACTAGAGAGAGGTAGAGAGCAGCTGAGACAGAAGCTGTATCTTTTATAACTTTTATAATCTCGGAAGTGACAACTATGATTTCTCTTGAGTGTGGGAGGGACTACACAAGGTTGTGACTCAGGAAGTAGATATCATCGGGGCCCATCTGGGAGTCTGGCTGCCATATTAACTATAATACCAATTCAGAAAGCTGCCTAACACAAATGTTAACTTTAATAACTATGAATAACGTAACGAGTATTAGGAGATATGCCAGACTTCCTCTTTATGCCCCTTTCCAGTCACAGTCCTCTGCCTTCCCCCATGAATAATCACTATCTGGATTTTTAGTTGTAGGAAGTGGCAGGGTAATACCTAGTTCCTGTTACTTCATTATGACTAGAAACAGAAGTCCTTCATTTTAATTCTTCCTAATTTCTCTTCATAGAGGCACATTTTTGTCATGTCTTTGTTGACTTTGTGTATGTTTGAGAAAAAAAAAAAAAACAGCTGAAGTACGTATCTTCTTTCAGGAGCATCTGCAGTGGAGAGTTCAAAGAAAACTGATATTGAAGAGAGACCAAGAACAACACTGATCATCTGTCCACTTTCTGTGTTAAGCAACTGGATTGTAAGTCTTCACAGCCCTTTAAAAACATGTAATTTATATTTGTCTGACACTATAAAAACAGTCTTTCATTGTAAGAAGTATGCTTGGTCAGCACTTTATATTTAAATGGAAGCAATTGTTAAGTGAATTGGGATTATATTTGATGAACTGAAGTAATTTTTCTTTGAAAATTTATAGTAGAGAAAGAAACATTGTCAGTTGCTGTCATAAGATTTGGCTTGTACTTCTGCCTCTTCCATTTCTGTCCCCCAAAGTGTATAATTTAAGACCACACCTTATTTATGAACTGTTGGAACCTCTTTTTTAAGAACACCAGTAATGATAACTTTTGTTTTTGTAACAGCTTATAACATTTAGTGAGCTCCCATGTGCTCAGTTTGTTCCTAAGCTCTTTTCGTAGATTTTCTCATTTAATCTTCACAACTATTATTCTCATTTTCCAGGTGACCGAATTGAAACACAGAGAAATTAAGTGACTTGCCTAAGGTCATCCAGCGAATAATTGATGGAGCTGGGATATAGTCTCCAACATTCTGACTCTAGAGCCTATGCTTTTAAGGCTACCACCAGAAAATAGTCTTTTTTTTTTCCTTCTTTTTCCAGATTGCTTTTCTGTTCTAAAACATTGCCTTGGAATGGAACCTCTTTATGTGTTATGTGTAGGAGCAGCTTGGTTCTATTTCCTTTCCAGTTTGAGCTTCAAGCTGCATGTTATAATGAAATAATGACTCTATTGGAAACATTGTGAACATAAAAACCACTGGATGTGAACTTCCATTCTGGCCATCTCCAAGGTTATCTGCATCTCTCCTGGCCTTTCCTCCTCTAATCTCAGAGGTGGAAGAGGTCCTCCTCTTTGTAAGAGCGATACCTTAGTCTATACATTAGATTCCATCTCTTTCTGCCTTTTCATTTTATTTGCTATTTTTCCCCTTTCCTGGTTATTCAGTCTCTCTCCACTGGCTCTTTCATGAAACATACTCAGATCTTTTACATTTTTAAATACTTTCCCTATGTCTCACCTTTAAGTTGCTACTCTTCTTGCATTCACTGTCATAACTCTTGGGGTTTAATTTCCACTTTATGCTTTTATTTACTAACTCCTTAGCTCATTGTAACTTGGCTTCTGCCACCAGTTCTCTAAATTTCCTTGGAAAAAATTAGTAGTTATTGTCTAATTGTCAAATTCTGTGACCTCTTTCATATCTTCTTGACTTTTATGTAGCTTTGCCTTCTTTGGCTCTTATCTTTTTATTATAAGTTTCTGGTGTATTTATTATTTTTTTAAATTACACTGTCTTCTCATTAGTGTCATTTTTTCTCTTAGGACCAGGATGAGTTTTAGTTCTCTTGCTCTTTTTTTTTTTTTTATTCCAACAATGCTATGCTATTTCTTTTGATGTGTGGTCCATTGCTGGAAAGACAGTACATGGGTACTTGAATAGCAGTTTCAGGGTGAGGTTTACAAGTATTAATGGAGGTATAAACAAAAGAACTGATTTTTTTTAACTGCTTGGGGCCATGGATATGTATTTTTAAAATCAGTAATTAGTATTTCATTATAATTTTATATTTGGAAAAAACCAAAAGTTTAGTATATAAACTTAAGAAAGGAAACCTTGGCAAAATCATGCCTACTGAGGTTATGGAAAAACTGACTTTTAAAGGAATGAGTGATGGTTGAGCATATAGGGATAAGAATTAGAGTTTTGCAATCTCTTGACAAGCTGCTCTCTTCCAAGCCCACCGTAATAAACAAGCTAGAAGTACCTTATCTTCCCTTCTTTGTCTTCAAACATGGGAAAGGATCCAGTTAAAGGAGGAAGATACCAATCCCACTTACACTACATAATTTTTCTGGATATTTAGACAGATTATTTATCCTCCCAATGGAAAATTAAATAATAACACCTATTTCTTTCTCACAGACACACACACACGCAACCCTGCACAGTGACTAGAAACTCAATACTATAGTGCTCTTTCTCCAAAAGAGTTAATTTTCTTTTATGTCAAGTCTGATCTTTCCACAAATATTCCTGTTTCATTTCAAGGTAACCCGTTGATTCAATTTTCTCTTACTGTTCTCGTTCTCCTTTCGTTTTCCACCAGATTTCTTGATAAAATTCTCTGCATTTTCACCTTTACTCTTTCATGTTTTATCCTCTTTTCTGTATTTTTGCCTTTACTGTTTCAGATTTCATTCTCTCTTTAGCCCACAGTAAGTCTGGTTTTTGCTCCCACCCTCCATAGAAACTCTTTTTGAAGGCCTTCAAAGACTTCATTGTTGCCATGTCCAGTGAGTTCCCTTTTTCTTTTCCTCTGCCCTGACTTTGTTTCCCTTTTATTAGTTTTTGTTATGTGTTATTTTGTAAATCTTTAATCTTTTTGGTAAAGAGAGGGAATGAACATAAATTACAAATTAAAAAAATTGATCTTGGGGCTTCCCTGGTGGCACAGTGGTTGAGAGTCCGCCTGCCGATGCAGGGGACATGGGTTCGTGCCCTGGTCCAGGAAGATCCCACATGCCGCAGAGCGGCTAGGCCCGTGAGCTATGGCCGCTGAGCCTGCGCATGTGGAGCCTGTGATCCACAACGGGAGAGGCCACAACAGTGAGAGGCCCGTGTACTGCAAAAAAAAAAAAAAAAAAAATTGATCTTGTATTCATTCTTGAAACTTTGATATTCTTTGGTCCCCTGCCCAAAATTTTGTTTGCTGTCCCAATTTTCTGACCACTGTTTTTCTCTACGTCTTCCTTCCATGCTTCCTATGTAGTCTGCCTTTTTTTCACTTAAAGCTTTTTTTTTTTGTATTATGAAAATTTGTAATGAGATCTACATTAGTCATCTAGATTCAAGAATCAAAAGTTTACCACATTTGCTTTATTTTTTCCTTTGCTGGAATATTTAAAATCATATCTCAGACATCATGTCTTATCTCCCAATAGAAGCATAAGCTGTGCTCTTTAAATATTGCTCTCTGCAGGCTCTTCCCCTAACCTGGTTTTCTCATTGTATTTGTTCTCCTTAGAAAATCTTATTCATTCCTGTAGCTTCATGTACTGTCTACTGATAACTTTAAAGTCTGTATCTACACCTGCATTACAGGCCAGTATTTAAATTTTTGTAGTATATTTCTCCATTCAGATATTCTGTGGTGACCAAAAATTTTAAATGTCTAAAATAATAATACTCATTATCTCTTTCTCATCTTTATGCCTGCTTTCCCTTCTTTTTTTAAACTTCTCTGTATCTTTATCACACAGTTCTTCTAGTAGTTACTTTAAGTATCAGAGTCTTTTGTCTTCTCCCTTTCCTTCATCTCCCATATTTAATTAGTTCTCAAGTCCCATCAGTCACTGTCTTTCACACCAGTCCTTTCCATTCTGTTCTTACTTTTGCCAGTCTGGTATAGGTCTTCATCATCTTTATCATTTTTCATCTAATAGTTTCCCAGCTGTGTCTCCTTAGTACCTTCTGTCTCTTTCTAATCTTTTTTTTTTTTTCCTGCTCAGAATCTCCCAGATCTACTGTTTTCTTGAGTTAAAAAAACCAAAGCAGACAAAAAATTCTCAAGTTTTTAAAACTGATCATGTTGTCAAGAAGGACAGGGACCAGGTCTTATTTTTCTCTTTAGCTGCACCACCTTTCTAGTTGATACCTGGCAAACAGTAGGCCTATAATAAATGAATGAAAGTAGATACTGTGCTTAAATATCTACCTACATTCATGAAAATATTGCCTACTGTTCTTTCAGTGTTTAATTTTGATAATATTAAGGCACTAAATGGAAGCATTAAAGACCCTTTTTGTAAAATACTAAATTAAAAAAAACTTACTGTTTTAAAAAAGCTTGGTTGCTTTTTCCTTCTAAAAATGAAGCAGCTGCCCACTGGTAGGGACAGGCAAAATTTATATAATGTATTATTATTGTATATATGTCAGTTTCCCTGGCAATAAAATAACTAGTATTGTTATTATCATTGTTGTTGTTTTAGTTTAGATTGCATGAAACTTGTTTTTATGCAATTTTAGTAGTTTAATTTGTGACACTACTGCCAAGACAGTACATTTTATACACATATTGAACCTGACACTAACCTACTTATTATTAAAATATTTCTAATTTTCTTTTAGGACCAGTTTGGACAACATATAAAATCAGATGTGCACTTGAATTTTTATGTTTATTATGGTCCTGATCGTGTTAGAGACCCAGCCTTGCTTTCGAAACAGGATATTGTTTTGACTACATATAATATTTTAACTCATGACTATGGAGTAAGTATGTTGATACTCAGAGATTTTCGGAAGTTGAATTTAAGTAATTGCTTCAGGTTTCTAAAGTGTTCTAAAATTCAGGCTTTATACTCTTCCCTTAATATATAAGAAGTAAATATGAAATTTTTTTAAATAAAATATTTTATTAAAATTAATTTTACCTATATCTTGTTACTTTTTAAAGTGTGGCTACTGGAAAATTTAATATGACATACGTGGCTTGCATGACATTCCTATTCGACAGTGCTGCTCTAGACCTTTTTTCCAGAAGCATTCATGTGCATACATATCCACATAATTTTGTATATAATTTCAGGAACTGGTAGGAGTGCCCTAAATCCCATCCATGGGTTCTAGCCCCAAATTAAGGATCTCTAAATCAGGAGTTTCACAGGTTTCTTCAGGTGTGGCATTTACCACACTATCTGCACAGATTTACCATACTGTACAGAGGGAAACTTGAGCATCAGGCTGTCCTCCCAGCCCAACAGCTGAGCCCGGGGACCCCATCTGCTGGGGTGTGGGGCTGCCTGGCCCTCCTGTACTGGTGTGGAGGGCTGGCACTGGGGGTCACCTCTTGGAGGGTGATGCTGCAGCTCTGCCTCTCTAGTCCCCCCAAGGGAAATTGTTTTTTAATATTTTCCAAAAAAAAAAAAAAAAAAAGAACAAGGTTCAACTTCCTTTAGATAATAACTTAGGAATATTTTATATTTAGAACACTTAAATTTTAAAATCTGAATTGTAATTAAGTGTATATAGCAATTTGCAAATGAATTCTTTTTCTGATATTCTGGAATATTGTTTTCTGTTATAGTGATTTGATAATTGTTTATCTCAATTTAAAAATAAGCTTTTTTGTATCTGAAATTTGTTTCCCCGTTCATTTAGATTTCTAATTGTTGTTTGTCTGTAATTTCGATTGTTAAGTTAAAATGTTTTCCAAAATACTTTACTATAAAAATTTTAGTCTTTAGGTAAGAACATTAACTTTTACATAAAAGTAATTATGGGGCTTCCCTGGTGGCGCAGTGGTTGAGAGTCCACCTGCCGACGCAGGGGACGCGGGTTCGTGCCCCGGTCCGGGAAGATCCCACGTGCCGCGGAGCGGCTGGGCCAGTGAGCCGTGGCCGCCGAGCTTGTGCGTCTGGAGCCTGTGCTCCGCAACGGGAGAGGCCACAGCAGTGAGAGGCCCGCATACTGGAAAAAAAAAAAAAAATTATGTTATATTCAAATAATTCTTTTTCCTGATAATTTTTATATCATCATATGTTTGAATCTGAGGCAGAATAAGAATAGCTCAGTGTTTTGAACCAAGGTCTCCTCAGAGAGCTAGATTACCTGGGTTTGAATGCTAGCTCTGCACTTCATAGCTGTGGTACTCTGAGCAACATACGTCACACCTTGGTGCTTCAATTTTCTCATCTGTAAAATAGGAGTAATAATACTTCATAAGCTTGTGAACATTTAATAATTTAATATATGTAGTGCTTAAAGCAGTACCTACCACATAGTCAGTGATGATATTAAAGAATAACAACTCATATTACTTAATCAAATTACATAAAGTATTATTTTACTTTCCTGTGTTTTTAATTCATATGAAACATTTATTTCAGACTAAAGCTGATAGTCCGCTACATAGCATAAGGTGGCTAAGAGTGATCCTGGATGAAGGACATGCCATACGAAATCCAAATGCTCAGCAGACAAAAGCTGTACTTGATTTAGAAGCAGAAAGAAGATGGGTATTGACAGGTAATGATAGCATATACCTTAAAAAAAACGAATTCCCAAGTATGTATGGTTAAGTAAGTTATGAGGTAACTTTGTAAACTTCAAGTGGATATAAAGTCTCTCCCAAAAATCAATTATAGAAATCATTTAATAAAACATCTTGACTTTTTTTTATAGCTGCCCATGGCATAGCAACATTTGAATTATAGTTCATTTATGGAACAGTCACTATACTTACTTTTGAACTTTAGAACTCTAGACACTTTAATCCTCCAGTTAGAATCTTGATTTCTCTACTTCCCATCATGGAGCTTGTTCGCTACTCATGAACCTGTACTGGAAGATGGGGACAAGAATATAAACTCAAATTAGTTTTTTTCTTCTTGCTAGTGCTGCTGATTTAAAAATCAAATAAGCGAATGTTCTTGATAAGGAGAAAGTTGAGCTTACAGGGTCTGTGAACTGTTCTTGTTAGTTTGGCAAGTGAGAGCTAAAAATCAGAGCCAGACTGTATTTTGAGATTGTGTATATGTTTAACAAAGGATTATAGTCACAGCTTAATAGTTAGTGGGTGCGCTTAGAACAAAGTGCCCATTTTCAAGTGTTGTCTCCATTGATTGGGCCGGTGGATATTTTGATTGTGTACTCTGGCTATAGAGTTATAACAGTTTTCTGTTCTTTTTAGGCACTCCAATTCAGAATTCTTTAAAGGACTTGTGGTCTCTTCTTTCCTTCTTAAAACTTAAACCATTTCTTGATAGAGAATGGTGGCATAGAACAATACAGCGTCCTGTCACAATGGGAGATGAAGGAGGACTTAGGTAAGTAATTTCAGGACAACTGCTTAATATTAGCTACAAATAATTGTTAGCAACTTGAAGCAGCTGCCACTTTTATTACTATTTTAACCTGACTGTTGGCTTTCCTCTCCAAAAAGTGTTCACAGCTTAATGTCTTTGACTCTCAAAAATCTGATGATTCTTGTTTGGGGGGATAAAAATTTCTACCTACCACTAAAAGGTTAACCCTCCTTTCCCCTGATTTTAGTCAAAACTGTGAAGGAAGGCAGAGCTATATGGTCTTTGTGTGTTGCTCTTACCCTCAAAACCACCATTAATAAATTAAGCAGTGACAGGAAAAACATTATATGCTCAGAGAATCCAATATGCACTAAATTTTCATAACTTATCTTGTATAGCAGCGGTCCCCAGCCATTTTGGCACCAGGGACCAGTTTCATGGAAGACAGTTTCTCCACTGACGGGGGCGGGGTGGGGGATGGTTTCGGGATGATTCAAGCAGATTACGTCTATTGTGCACTTTATTTCTATTATTATTACATTGTAATATATAATGAAATAATTATACAACTCACCATAATGCAGAATCAGTGGAAGCCCTGAGCTTGTTTTCACTTGCTAATCGCTGATAGGGTTTTGATATGAGTCTGCAGGCAATTGATTTATTATGGTCTCTGTGCAGTCAGACCTCTCTGCTAATGATAATCTGTATTTGCAGCCACTCCCCAGCGCTAGCATCACTGCTAGCACCACCTCAGATCATCAGGTATTAGGTTCTCATAAGGAGCACGCAACCTAGACCCCTCGCAGGTGCAGTTCACAGTAGGGTTCGTGCTCCGATGAGAATCTATATGCCGCTGCTGATCTGCCAGGAGGTGGAGATCAGGCGGTAATGCGAGTGATGGGGAGTGGCTGTAAATACAGATGAAGCTTCGCTAGCTCGCCTGCCACTCACCTCCTGCTGTGGGGCCTGGTTCCTAACAGGCCACGGACAGGTGGTCCGTGGCCCAGGGGTTGGGGACCCCTGATGTAGTGTGTAGTATGGATCCAATTTAATCCCTTTGCATGTGGATATATCTGGTTGTCCCAGCACTGTTTGTTGAAAAGATTATTCTTTCCTCATTGAAATGTCTTGAGACCATTGTTCAAAGTCAATTGACTGTAAATATAGTCTCTTTTGTGACTCTCATTCTATTCCATTAATATCTGTCTATTCTTATACCAGTACCACACTCTGATTATTGTAGGTCTGTGTTAAATTTTGAAATAGGGAAATGTGTGTCCTCTAATTTCATTCTTCTTTTTCAAGATTGTTTTGGCTATTCTGGGTCCTTTGCAATTCTGTATAAATTTTAGGATTAATTTGTCAGTTTCTGCAAAGACGCTAGCTGGGATCTTGATAGGCATTGCTTTGAATCTGTAGACCAATATGGAGAATATTATCACCCTAACAATATCTAGTCTTGTGACTGGTGTACATACAATGTCTTTCCATTTATTCAGACCTTCTTTAATTTCTGTCACTAATGTTTTGTAGTTTGTGTTCCATTCCTGTGCTTTTTTTGGTTAAATTTATACTAAATATTTTATACTTTTTGATACTACTGTAAATAGAAATTTTTCCTTAATATTACTTTTGGAAAGATCATTGCTAGTGTGCAGAAATAATTGATTTTTGTGTATTAATCTAGTATTCTGCAACCTTGTGGAGCTCATTTATTAGTTCGAATGGTTTTTTAGTAGACTACTTCGAATTTTCTATCACAAGATCATCTCATCTGCGAATATAGATAATTTTACTTCCACCTTTGCAACCTACATGCTTTTTTTTTTTTTTTTTCCCCTTGCCTAGTTGCCTGGGTTCTTGAGTAATTCTGAAGCAAGCAGTTAGAGGATTAGATTTGGAGAAAGTAAATTAAAAAGACAACTTCAGACAACATTTCAGGTTATGACAAAAGAAGACAAGATTGAGACCTCAGAAACTCACGCTTAAATCCCACAAGAAGGGTAGGTGTCTACTCGGTTATGCATAAATATAGCTCCTGAGAGAGATGATTGAGGACTGTGTTAACATTGCAGCCAAGTTTGCTGCTCTTTGGAGAATTTAAAAAAGTATGATTTTAATGACATTCTCTAAGAGGACCAACTTATATTTATACAAGAAATACATAATTTTAATTGGTTATTCTACCTAATAGTCAGTATATTGGAAAAAAAAAGAAAAATATTGGATTTTTTGTCTTCCTAGACCATTACTTAGTAGTTCTGGGAACTGGGGAGAATCCATTACTCCCACTGATTTTTATTTTGCTGATTGTAAAATAAGAAAACTAATGGTAACATGATCTCCTTAATGCAACAATGTCCAGCACATTGTAGATATTAACATACGTGTTTCTAAATTCATAATGAACAAATCTTTTCTGTATCATATTGTTGTTGTTCACATTTGAAACACATTAAAACATTATTCAAAATATCGGTATCGGGCTTCCCTGGTGGCGCAGTGGTTGAGAGTC
>NC_041214.2:19716177-19748754 GCF_002837175.3 Physeter macrocephalus
AGATTACGTCTCTTGTGCACTTTATTTCTATTATTATTACATTGTAATATATAATGAAATAATTATACAACTCACCATAATGCAGAATCAGTGGAAGCCCTGAGCTTGTTTTCACTTGCTAATCGCTGATAGGGTTTTGATAGGAGTCTGCAGGCAATTGATTGATTATGGTCTCTGTGCAGTCAGACCTCTCTGCTAATGATGATCTGTATTTGCAGCCACTCCCCAGCGCTAGCATCACTGCTAGCACCACCTCAGATCATCAGGTATTAGGTTCTCATAAGGAGCACGCAGCCTAGACCCCTCGCAGGTGCAGTTCACAGTAGGGTTCGCGCTCCGAGGAGAATCTATATGCCGCTGCTGATCTGCCAGGAGGCGGAGCTCAGGCGGTAATATTAGCGAGTGATGGGGAGTGGCTGTAAATACAGATGAAGCTTCGCTAGCTCGCCTGCCACTCACCCCCTGCTGTGGGGCCTGGTTCCTAACAGGCCACGGACAGGTACCGGTCCATGGCCTGGGGGTTGGGGACCCCTGTTGTATAGCTTTATATAGTGATAGCTGAATGATGTGGTAATACAGTGGCATTAACAAGAGTTTTACAAGACAGAAAGTTGTTTCTGGTGGAGGTAGATAAAAACTCAACTTCTCATAAATATCAACTTGCTGATAGCCATTTTGCAAGGTACTAGGCTAATGTTCAAATTTTTTGCCTGGAGCAGTGGTTTTCAGACAGAGGGTTTAGGATTCATTAGCATTTTGTGAAATCATAAAGATGACAGCTAGCATTACAGCTGTTCATTAAAGAAAATGAAATAGAGTAGAAGATTTAGGAAAATAGCAGAGTGCATCACACACAGTATTGTTTTGTGAAATGTTTGTTTCTGTTATATGTATATGTGTTTCTGTATGTTTGATGGATGGAGTAAAATATTGTTTCTTACTGTGGGTTACAGTGAAAAAGATTCAAAAGCCACTAACCTAGTCTGCAGTACTGTCTACTTCATTCCTCAGAACCAACTATTTAAATTCTGATTTAAGAAATTGTATTTATATTTCAGTGTTAGGAAAAAATCTTTTTTAAAGAGTTGCTTCCTTTTTTTTTTCCGGTATTGAGAAAAGAGATTGTAAAGGTTGTAGAATCTAGAAGGCATTTATCCCTCTTCTAAATTGTCACATCATGTTTTAATTTTTATTTTTGGCACTCATTACTTTATAAAAATTATTTATGTACCTTGATTTTCATACTACTGGAGAAATTTTTTGACGATAAGATCTTACTCATATTTATGTATTTATGATGTTTAGTATAATGCCTTGTGCTTAATAGGTGCTTTTTAAGAATTTGAGTGTCAAACTTTGGGTGGTGTAGTTGACAGAATTGAGAAGGAAAAAGAGGGTTAGTGATTAGAAAAACAGGGAGAAGAGCTTAAGAAAAATAAGGACAGGATAAAAGATTAAACTGACAGCTACTGAATTGAGGGCAAATTTAAATGTATTTTGTTACTATAATTTTCTCTTTGTAGAATATGTCTGTCATTATAAGATTGGATAAAACCCCAAATAAGTGGTTTTTTTAAAAAAAATCTTTACTAAGGTTATAGAACGGTAATAGATTAAGATATTCTTTTTCATTCTCATTGAATTAACTTACGAAGAAATAAAAAGTTATGTGATTATTTCTTTTATTTTGATTAGGCGTTTACAGTCCCTAATTAAAAATATTACACTTAGAAGAACAAAGACAAGCAAAATTAGAGGAAAACCTGTTTTGGAGTTACCAGAACGTAAAGTATTTATTCAGCACATTACACTTTCAGATGAAGAGAGGAAGATTTACCAGTCTGTGAAAAATGAAGGCAGAGCTACTATTGGAAGGTATGGAGAAAGAAAGTCATTTTAGAAATTAGTTTTTATTTTCTTTGTTAACTTTAATTGAATAGCATTTTTTAGGTATGTTAGCAATACAGTCTTATTAAGTGCACTGAAGTATAATTTGTTTTTTTTAACTATTTACTTTTTAACAAATTAATAGTTGAAGTGAGTGAAATAATATTATAATTCACCAGGTAAGTAATCCCTTAAGTTAGGAAAAAAGTTTACGTGAAATGGCAAGTCTTGGATTGCTAGTCAGAAGACCTTGCTTGCTTCTATTCCTGGTTCTGTGTCATGGGAGAAGATTAAAAACATTGAGAGAAGTATATCTAGAGAAAATAAACCTATTAAGAACTAAAACTTGGGGGAACGTTCCACATTAAAGACATAGGAAAATAAAGAGGAGCAACTGGAAGAGATTCTATCAAGGGGAGATGTATGAAGAAAGTAGAGAAACTGTTACAGAATTCCAGTAAAGACTGTAATCAAGAAAGAATATATGGTCAGTAGTGTCACATAGTGCAGAGACTTAGTAAAGGCTATTTACAATAATTTGGTGATTCAGAAGTTACTGGTATAAACTCCCAGAATGGTTTCACTAGAATGATGAGATATGTAGCCAAATTGTAGGAGTAAAGGGATTGCAAAGAAGTACCCAGCTGTAGGGGTAGACCATTTTTCACGGTTTGTCTTTAAAAGGAAGAAGACTGGTAGATAGGATTGACAGTTGGCTGCTGGATCAATTTTTTGATGGTTTTATTTGTGTAATTGCTTTGAGAGGAAGAGAACATGGAAGAGACTACAGATAGAAAAGAGAATAAAACAAATTGATGGAGAAAAAAATAAAGCCTACTGTGCAGGTAAATAATATCAAGAGTACAATCAGTGAACTGTGAGACAAGATATCTACAGAGTAAGGCAGTGGGAAGTTGAGGAAGGTAGACTGGATTTGCAGCCATTGCAAAAAGTAAGGTTTTTAGAGTGGTAGACAGGCTCCACGTGGTATTGGATCTATGTAAAAGTTAAATCAGTACGACTTTCCAACCACACATGGAAATCTGGAACTAGGAGCTGATGAAGTGTAGATGAAAGGTATTGGGGATTGGTAGGTAAGAAATTCTAGTCTAAGCAAGAGCATGTTTGACGTGCTGCATGAAGGAACCAGAATGAGTAGGAGACAAGTGAAGGCAGGACAGGGTTGAGAATATAGGGGACTCTTCAAAACATAAGAACTTCAGTGAGGTACAAAGCAGGTTTAATAGGAATTAGGAATATTGAGAAAGATTGTTCTAAGCAAGTGATTTCAGAGTTCAAAATCTTGCAGTGGTGATTCAAATTTCCTTCATATTCTTTCAACCAGAATTTATTAAGTGCCTGTGTGCCAGGCACTGTTGTACACATTGGGATACAGCAGAGTAAAGCAGACAAAAATCTTCTACCCTCAAGGAGTTTATATTTCAGTGGGAGGTAACAGATGATTAAAAAATTAAGTTTTATGGAAAAAAATTAAAGCAGAGAAAGGAGGTAAGGGAGCACTGAAGCTGTTTTTATAGGGTGTTCAGGGAAGATGATTTCACTGAGAAGGTGATATGTGGGAAAAGATTTAAAGGAGATGGGGGTTGGGGGGCATTTCTGGCAGAGGGCAACAGCAAGTGTAAAGGCCCTGAGTTGGGAGCATAGCTGGGGAGCTTGAGCAACAGAGAGGCAAGCGTGGCTGGATAATAGGAGCAAGCGTGGCTGGATAATATGAGCAAGGCGGAAGACGGTGATGATGTCAGAGAGCTGCTGGAGTGGGCGCGGAGGACAGTTACGTAAGGCATTGTGGCATATTTGAAGAACGTTGGCTTTTACTGTTTATGAGATTTGGGAACCTTTGAAGGAAGGGTTTTGAACCACGAGTGACTTAATTTTACTTATATTTTTAAAGGATCACTGGCTGCTGTGTTAAGACTTACATTGTAGAGTCAAGGCATAAGTAGGGAGAACAGTGGCAAAAATCAAAGTAAGAGATGATGGTGTTTTTTTTTTTTTTTTTTTTACTACAGTAGTAGTGATGAAGGGGGTGAGAAATGCCCGGATTCTGTTATAATTTGAAGGTAGAGCCAGCAGAACTTGCTGATTGATAACAGTATGGGGTGTGAGAGAGAGGAGGGGAAGATCACTGCAGGGTTTTTCACATGAGTGGCTAGAAGGATGGAATTGCCATGTGCAGAATAGGTCTATAGGGAGGAGCAGAGTTTTTTCAGGGAAGATGAGAAACTCAGCTCTGGACACATTGATCGTGTGATGCCTGTGTGATTTCCAAGTGGAGATGTCACATAGTCAGTTGGATATGAGATTAGAGTTTATGGGAATGCTCTTGGTTCGATATAAATTTGAAAGTCACCTGTGTGTAAATGGTAATTTTAGCCGGGAGACTGGATAAGATCACCAAGAGAGTGAGTGAAGTTAGAGAAGAGTTCTAACAAGACAGGAGTAGCTGGTGAGGTAGGAGGAAACTTCCACTTCGGTATCTGGCACTCAAAAGAAATTTCTTAAAGTGAAATATTCATTTTTAGTGTAAGAAGTGATGCCAGGGAATAATTAGACTATTGGTAAATGTTATTCTGTTTGAAAAGTTTGAAATAGAGTAACTTTATTGAAACTGTGTTCAGAGAAAAAATGTTATTTAAAAAATATCTTAATAGGTAGTACATTTACTAACATTTATTGAGCACTTACTGCGTGTTATGCATTCATCTAAGAGCTTTATGTGTATTAATTCACAACAATCCTATTAAGTCAGTACAGGGATTACCTACATTTTACAGATGAAGGATCCGAGGCACAGAGCAGTTAGGTGACTTACTCTGTGTCACACAGCTAATGAATGACAGAGGTGGTGTTTAAATTCAGGTAGTTTGGTTCTAGAATTTGTAAGTTCAATCTTTATATTGCCTATTCCTTGCATTCTTGAATACTGAGAAGCATTTGTTGCCATAATACTACTCTTACTAATAATATCAGCAGATATATATCATTTACCATAGTCCAGCACTATTCTAAATGCTTTGCATGTACTAACTTTTTAAATACAAGTCCTGTGAGGTATGTATTATACCACTGTTACAGCTGAGGAAGCTCAAGACACAGGTTGAGAAACCTGCCCAAGTTTTCCCAGTTAAATTGACAGAGCCAGATTTTGAATTCAGACAGTCTAGCTCTAGAGTCTGTCCTCTTAACCATTAGGCTATATTTCTCCTATTGCCTTAATACTTAAATACCAGATTGCCTTGGTATATAATTTTTGGATCACCCATTTTTTCTTCAGAACCTGTATTGTCTTTGTTCTACTGTATTTTATATTGAATAGTTCCATGGAAAACCTTGATTTTTGTTTTATTCTTTTCTTTAAAGTCCAGCAATTTCACCAGGATCTCTGTTGATATTTTTATGGAACATGTGGTACCATTTAAATCTGTAGATTCCAGTCTTCCCCTGCACCCCGTTTTGGGAAAGTTTTCTTAAATACTGTTTTCTGTTCCATTATTTTATTTCTGTGTATGCTGGATATTCTTTTTTTTCCATAGGTATCATTTTATTCTAATCATTTACATCTTTCTGTTTAATTTTGCTTTTCTCAATCCTGTTTCCCACATTCTTATGTTTTTATCAGTGGCTAGTCTCTTTTATGCTGGCTTCCCTGTGGCTTCCTCTGATAGTTTATTTTTCTCTTTCATACTTTTTAGCTGTACCAGCTCATCTTTGATCTCTATTTTGTTCTGCCATACCTTTTCAAGTTTTGTCTCTGCTTTAAACTATTGGTGTTTTTTTAGGAGGAACTGTTTTATTGAGTGGTGTTAAATCATGGCAGCATTCTTGGTCATAATTTTTATTTGCTCTATGGCAACATTTTTCTGGTGAGTTTTCTTTCACTGCCATTGGTTCTCTCCCTTGCTCTTTGCCGATTGTTACTCATATATGAATGTCTTGAGTTCTTTCTGGACTAGCTATTTGCAAGAGAGTCATATGAAGGGACAGGAGTCATAGCTGTATCCTCGACTAGCAGGAAATATATCCTTATTTAATTATGACTCAGGGTTACATGTGAGTTCTTTCAGATTTTACTTGTGCTCATAAAACAGAGATCAGAAGCTTTAGGGTTCCTTACAATATGGAATGCTGTGGTTATAGTCTTTTCTGAAAACACAGTAGGGCCATGTGTTTCCTTATTCAGCTGGCCTTCCCTCCGTCTTGGTATAAACTTGTCCAGGGACGTTCAAGCCCTGAGCCATGCACATAAGAGATGGTGATTTTCTCCTTTAGGGCATGCTGTCTATTTTGAAGAATTGTGCTCTGGCAGGTGTGCTTGAGATCTGCAGTCATCTCTCTCAGTATCTTCCTTTTTGACTTCTACTGCAGTTGGCAGCCATTTCTCATATACTTTGCTTTATTCTTACAAATCTCTCCTGGTTTCATTCAAGATAGAGTTTACTTTTCTGTTTTCCATTCATGTTTTGAAGTGATTTCCAGGGAAGAGGAAAACAGTGCCATTTTTGTTGCACTGTTTTAGAATAGGAAATATTATTGTTTAGAGGCCTTCATAATATTTAACGTTTTTACCTCTAGGTATTTTAATGAAGGGACTGTCCTTGCACACTATGCGGATGTCCTGGGTCTTTTGCTTAGATTGCGGCAGATTTGTTGTCACACTCACCTTCTCACAAACGCGGTGTCTCCCAGTGGTCCCTCAGGTAGGTAAATGTGATTGGTTTACACATCGTATTTATTAGAGATATTTAAATCAGAATGAGAAATTTTTCATATGGCCTAAGTTTAGTTTATTTGTCAAATGGACATTGATTTTAGAATAGGACTCAACTAGAAATATACTCAAGAACCTCTCAACAATGAAATGGAATACTAACGAGGTTTTCAAGGATTTCCAGTGGTAGTCTTAGAAGAAGGGTTCAGATTGGAGCGGCCTTGTATTCTGCGGTAGTACCCGCAGACGGTGTTACAGTGATGTTTCTGTGTAAGGTATGTTATGTGGAGCTTCTGAATTTTTCTTAAAATTTCAAATTTAAATCATGCTTTTTGCCTTTGATACAAAATAAATAAATAAATAAAAAGACTTAAGACTACCCAAGTAAAACTTTTCCCTATATAAGGAAGATTAAGATTGTCTAGTCATATTATATGTCTTGCTCTGAAATTAATTTTTCAGCCTTTTCTCTAGGAAATGATACACCTGAAGAACTACGAAAGAAGTTAATAAGGAAGATGAAGTTAATTCTGAGCTCAGGTTCTGATGAAGAATGTGCAATTTGCTTGGATTCTTTAACGGTTCCTGTCATAACACATTGTGCACACGTCTTCTGTAAACCCTGCATTTGCCAAGTCATTCAGAATGAGCAGGTGAGTTTTATGCTGAGTACAAATTCAGTGTTTGGTGGAGTGGTGTTGCAGTGTTGAGTGTAATGAAAACCCATGTCCAACAGAGACTATAAAGAGTTTTGCACTTGGATTTACTAGTGCACCTTTTATATATAGTTAATTTTATTAGTGTTTAATAGATGTTTCACATAATTAAGCCCTTTTAATATAAAAAGACATTTTTTGGAGGTACATTTCACAGTCAGTATTTTAGTTCTCCTAACTCTTTAGATCATCTTTGTCTAACAAATAGATTGATAATGTGAGACACAAAGGTAATTTAAAATTTTCTAGTAAAACAGATGAAGTTAATTCTTATAATGCATTTTTATTTATCCAGTATATCTAAAATATAAAAAATTAATGAGATACCTTACATGATTTTTTTAAAACTTAAGTGTTCAAAATTCAGTGGTATTGTGTACTTAGAACACATCTCAATTTGTCTTTACCACATTTCAACAGCTTAATTTCCATGCATGGCTGTTGGCTACTATAGCTAGGTAGGTCTAGATTCATGTGAAGTGGAATAATCCTTTAAGCAATCCTTCTGAGGTATAATTTTTTAAAACATTTTTATTGAGATATAATATACATATAACGGAAAATGCACATGTCATGATTGTATAGCTCAGTTGAATTATGAAGTAAACAAATCCATATAACTACTACCCAGATCTTCCTGTGTTCCCTCCCAATCATTACTCTCTCCCTCCTCTCTAAAGGTAACTCTACTATACTGATTTCTAACATTGTTTTAGGTTCAGAATCTTTTTTATTGTAATGGTATTTGGTATGTAGTTATTTTAGGTGTAATCTTATTAGTATGCCTTGGTACAGAATGGACACGACAGATAACTGCTTTGAATGAACCTGATAGGACTTATCAGATCTGGACTGGCTTTATAGGCTATTAAGAAGGAAATTATTCTTTTTTCTTCTAAAGAATAGTTCTCTGCTATATTGTAATTAGGTTCAAGAAACTTATTCATGGTTTCTTTACTTGTCTGAAAATAGTATAATATTTATTGTTTCAAGCTCTTGCTGCTAGTCAAGATCACCTACTTTTGCTCTCTTTTTTACCAATCCCATTTACTACGTTAGAACATTATATCTACCTGGAGTTCAGCATGTACACATTTATCTCAAATGGATGAATCTAATAAAAGTTTTAATAAAATGCTGGCTATTAGGGAAATAGAATTTACCATGCCTTTTAAAATTTTTAGGCAAATTTATATTTCTGTTCCTTTGTTAAGTGTCACTCGTATTTTGTTCTTTCTTATATAGCCACATGCTAAATGCCCTTTATGCAGAAATGATATACATGGAGACAATTTATTAGAATGTCCTCCAGAAGAATTGGCATGTGACACGGAGAAAAAGCCTAATATGGAATGGACATCCAGTTCGAAGGTAAATATACATGTGCAAATGTTTGAGTATTTGTTTTATGTTTATATAAAGAAACACCATATTTAGAAATAGTAATTCTGCTTTTTTTAAATTTTTTTTATTTAGTAATTCTGCTTTTAATCCTGTCATTTGAGTATTATACTCTGTTGGTGGTTACTGGCTTTTTGTTTCTTTCTGGTGGTGAATTTGAGAGGCGAGAGAAAGCATTCAGATTATGATAGTATTTTTTTAGTCTCAATTTTTAAGAAAATTGGTGGTCTTTTACATGTGTATTTTAGGGAGATAATATAGCAGGACCTTTCTCTTCCAATTCAAAATGGAATCTAATGGGTATCCTAATTTTTTTCAGATTAACGCTCTAATGCATGCATTGATTGATTTAAGAAAGAAGAACCCCAACATAAAAAGTTTAGTTGTTTCTCAGTTTACAACATTTCTGTCTTTAATAGAAACACCACTCAGGTAAGTTCAACAGTGTTTCTCACTTGGAGCAAAAGGATTTTACATAAATGTTTTAATTTGGATAGCAAAAAATCATTATGTATGTTTTACCAGTTTTATTCATTTCATCTATCTAAAATAACAGTTAACAATAAAGAATACTCCTGAGAACTTAGAATTTTAAAGATTAAGTCCTGAGTTCATAGGAAAAAGGTTGACTGCAGGGCCTGACATACTAGTAGATGATTAGTAAATATTTGTCAGCAGAAATGAGTGAAACAATTGGTTGAATGAAAAGAGTACAATTACTTAACATGTTTTTATAGTGTAGTGTCACTTGTCTCTTTTGTCCCGTCCATTAGAGCCTCTGGATTTGTGTTCACTCGTTTGGATGGTTCTATGGCCCAAAAGAAAAGAGTTGAATCAATTCAGTGTTTTCAAAACACTGAAGCAGGATCTCCAACTATAATGCTTCTGTCCTTAAAAGCAGGTGGAGTTGGTCTGAATCTTTCTGCAGCTTCTCGAGTATTTTTAATGGATCCAGTAAGTAGTTTTGTAGACTTTTTGGTATGTTACTACTTCTTTAAAAAAAATAAAATAAAAACAGACTATTTGGTAAATACCTTTATAGTTGTAACTGATTGTGAAAATTCTTAGGCAAACTTTAGAAATAGACAATAACTTAGTAAAAGTGTTTTAAGGGCTTTCTCTTAAGTGCTTTACATATATCAACTGAAATTCTCACAACATCTCTATGAGATGGATCTTGTTACTATCCCCATTTTACATGTGAGGAAACTGAAACAGAGAAATGAAATAGCTTGCCCTATCACACAGCTAGTAATATACAAATCAGGATCAGAGTCCATGTCTGTAAGTATTATGCTGTGCTTTTCTGCTGCTCTTCTGTATACAGAATAAGTTTCTATTAACTCTAATGCTTTAGGGAAGTGTTTTCATTGATTCAGCCCATGAATAATGAGATCTTATTTTGTGTCAGGGAATCTTACTGGCACAGGGAATCTGGATAGAAACAAGATAGACAAAGTAGCCACCATCATGGTGCTAATTGTCTCAAGCTTTAACGTGCATAAGAATTAGGAAATGCAATTTGACCTCCGTCTTCAGATTTAGGAGTTCTTGGATGAGACCCAGGAAACTGCATTTTTATATAGACCATAGGTGATTTTAGGTGCACATGGTCCAGCATCACAGTTTTAGAAACAAATACCATTAATGGAATCCTTTGGGTAAACTTCAGTGTCTAATACAGTGTAATTACTGTTTGCAATACAGGTCTAGGGGTAGAGTGGGTGTTAAAATTCACTCTGAACTTGACACATCAAACTGTGTGACTTAGTTGCATCCACATAGGAGCACTTTTTTTCTGATTGCACAAAGGGGCTTTTTGGACTGGAAGCACTCTGAACTAATTCAGTTTCTAATTTGCATTGGGTACTGTTTGGGCTAGAGGCAACCCTGTGCTGTTTCTGTGCATTCACAGATCTAAGGTTTGTGGTTTTAGCTTGATGCCTGAAACTCAGAAAATTCATAACATAAAGACATTTTACTAAGATACAAATTTTGAGTTATTCTGGTTAGGCTATCTAGTTGAAGCATGTACCTGTTACCAAGGCTTTTTTCCTCACCTGACGGTAACCTTTCCAGTAATATTACAACCAGAGCCATACTTAGGCATTCATGGGTTTCATGTTAATGCCATCGGGATGGCAGTGGTTTGTCGTATTTTCTTGCATTAGTTCTGTGGATGAAGTTTTAAATCTTTGCTAGAGTTTTAGTATTATGGTTATTATAAAAAATATGCATTGCAACTGCAGGTTAAGTTACATGTTAGCTCACCGGATGATAATTCTAGAAGCTGATTTTTGGAACAGATTCCCAAATTATTATTTTTTGGTTAGAATCTTAGTACTTCATAAGGAAGAGGTTGTTAATACAAAATACAGTAATTTAATTAGTATTGTAAAGTTGACCAGAGACTAAGCTCTTTAACAGTTATACTTTTAGAAAACTTACATAATGTTTTAGCAGTTTCATAGTAAGTTGGTTGTTTTTCATTGAACATTTCAAGTTTTCAGATATTGTTTCTAACTTTAAAACAAAAGCCAGGTCCTAGAAAAATAAGATTCAGTAAAACAAACAAACAAAAAAAAACATTGCTTATGAAGATTTTTACCTCTTTGTCGAGTACTATATAAATGTTAAGATTTGATGTATTTTGATGTTTCATTATGAGCTTTTTTCTTTTTTCATTATGAGCTTTTGATAAAGTTAATTGCTTCCTTCATCACTACATATGAGAATCGGAGCTATCAGTTTTATATTATCATAAAGTAAATTTTATTATACATTTAGTCATACTTGATATATATTGCTGTCTCACCATGAGGTTCCTAGACAAAAGACAGCAGAGAGGAACATTTTATCTGAGCTCTTAGTATAATGGTTTCAAAATGGGTCCAACTGTAAAATACAAAATATTCACAGAATATGACTGTCAGTTTTAGAAACTCATAAGCTAAATAAGTCCTTTAAATCTAACTTTTATACCGAAAAACAATCCCCAAATCAAATTATAGCAAGTTAAGAGTAAAATCTCCTTTTCTCTCGATCTCAAGGGAACTTTATTTTTTATTTTTATTAAAAAAAATTTTTTTTTTTGGCTGCGTTGGGTCTTCGTTGCTGTGCGTGGGCTTCCTCTAGTTGCTGCAAGCGGGGGCCACTCTTCACTGTGGTGTGCAGGCCCCTCACTGCAGTGGCCTCTCCTGCTGCAGAGCACAGTCTCCAGGCATGTGGGCCTCAGTAGTTGTGGCTCGCAGGCTCCAGTGCACAGGCTCAGTAGCTGTGGTGCACGGGCTTAGTTGCTCCGCGGCATGTGGGATCTTCCTGGACCAGGGATCAAACCCGTGTCCCCTGCATCGGCAGGCGGATTCTTAACCACTGCGCCACCAGGGAAGTCCCTCAAGGGAACTTTACAAAGAAGAAAATAACTGCCTAAGTTGTACTATAAACTTGTCATCTACATATTAATTTATGATTTTGTTTCTATTTTCCCTTGGTACTTTGCTGTATAAATGTTCCTTTTCTCCAAAACACCCTGTTTTCAGCTTCAAGAGTCATCCCATAGCTTAGTTTAAAACTTAATGATCCCTACCCTGACAATTCATATTATTTCAAAACCACTTGACTCCTATCTTTCTAGACGGAAGAGCTCTATATGTTTTTTGCTTTTCTTCCCTCTTCAGTGCTTCACTGTTTTATTCTTCACCTTAAGACAGTCCCCATGATAATGTCAATGTTAGTTAGCTGATGTTACGTTTTTAGTTCAATTTTGAGGTCAAACTGATTTCAAGTATAGATACTGAAAATTGTATGGTGGAGTCTTAAATAACTTTTAGGACTTCTCATTACTCCTGAACTCTTTTTTTTTGTGCTTTTACATAATGAAAGGAGGAAAATGAAAGAAAAAGAACCAAACACCAGCAGAAAGGGAGAAAACTTTTTCATAAATGGACTCAATTACCTATCTTTTCTGATGTAAATTAAGTAATTTAAGAGAGCGTATACACTTCCTCTGTTAAGCAGACATAGTTTGATTGTAAAATGGGTGGGGGGATGAGAAAGATATTATTTGATTCATCAGCAATCATTTATACTGTGTGCTTTCTAGGTATCAGGCCCTGTATTAGTTACTAGAAGCAGTGTAGTTAAATGACAGGCGAGAGAATACCTGCCTATCATAGTAGTGATTGGGGGAGGTAGTCAGGGGCTGTGTGGATTCTTTTGTCCCCAGAGCATTTATAATGTCATTATCTGAATTCATTCAGAAAGATTTCAGTCAGTAAAAGGTGAATGAATAATACTGCAACAAGAGGACTTGTGCACAAAAGAACACTCACAGATCAGGGTGGTAATTATTCAACTCATGTTCTTATTAGGCCTGGAATCCAGCTGCTGAAGATCAGTGCTTTGACAGATGCCATAGACTTGGCCAGAAGCAAGAAGTTATCATCACGAAAGTGAGTTTTTAAGACATCTATTTAAAAATTAGGTTGATAAGGTTTTCAAAATTATACAAATAATGTGTGAATATACTGTAAATTATTGAAATAGAATTATGCAGAGCAAACTATGAAGATCATCTTTATTCTGCTGTTTAGAAGGAAGCTACCATCAGTAGTTTAACATGCGAGTCAAAGTTTTTCTCTGTTTACATACATTCATACTTACACATATGTGTAAATTTCAAAAATTTATTTTAAGATAAATGGGATCATACTTTATTATTTTGCGGTCTGTGTTTTTTCCCCTGAACAGTATATGTTGGAGACTACCCTGTAAGAACATACAGATCAAACTTATTATTATTCTATCATGGTAGACAGGTAATATAATTACATCTAATTTATTTAACCAGTTCAATTTTTGCTAATAAAAGCACTCCTATAATGAGCATTATATTATGTGCATCTTTCTGCATATGTACAAGTACAGTATTTCTTCAGGATAGGTTAAGAAAACTAGAATTCTGGATTTAGAATCTTATTAGATAACTGTCAAGTTGTTTTCAAAATAGGCTTTATGATAGGAGAATGATGTAAATTTATGCTTATGAGATGGTCAAAAAGTGACCGTCTAATACTCATTTACCTAAGACCTTTAGCATATTTGACATATCTCATGTTAATATTTTTTTCTGTGAATTGCTTGCTTGTATCTTTTGCCCAGTTTTCATAAAGTACAAATATAGTTTTATAGTATAAAGTACTTCTTTATAAATTCTGATTTTAAATGTTTTATGTATGTTGGAAATTTTTTATTCCAGTCTCTTGCTTATCTTTGAACTTTATGTGCTTTTCATCATGAAAAAGTTTAGAAATTTTTATCAGTTAAAACTTATCAGCCTTTTTCTTTGTATCTTATGGATTCTGAGGTCTTAGAACAGAAGGCTTTATCTTCAAACTTTAAGAATGAATCTCCTGTAAATTATGTAAACTGGGAGTAGTGTTTTACAAAAATATCAATAAAAATTGCTGTACTGAAAATTTGGAGGAAAAAGAAGAATCTCCTGTACTTCTGATTCTTTTGAAATATTTTACCTTTTGTTTATGATTCATGATATGGATCTAACTTTATTTTTTTCAAATGAAGAATCATTTGCTCCATTACCATTTTTTTTGGAAAAGTCCATCGTTTTTTTCTACTGATTTGAAATGTCACTTTATCATAAACTAATTCATGGGTCTCTTTCTGGACTCTGTTCCATTGATCTCTTTTCCTATTCCCAGGACAATATTTCTTTAATAATTACTGTGGTTTTATAAAGTATGCTTTGATATCTAGTAGAGCAAAGTGCTCTCATTACCCTTCTTTTTGAAAATTGTGTTGGTTATTAATACTATTAATTATTTACTCTTGAATTGAACTTTGGATTTGGGTTACCAAATCCCATTTAAGAAATCTTGTTTGGGATTTATTGAATTTATGATTAATTGGAGAACTGTCTTCTTTATAAATATGGAGTGTTCCCATATAAGAACTTAGATAGTATCACTCCATTTTTTTAGGTCTTTTATGTATTTTGGTAACATTTTATAACACAGCTTGTATTACAGTAACTGGGACCTCTTGTATGGTGTTGAAGAGTAGTAATCATAGTAATCATTCTTGACTTGTTCCTATCTTTGTTGGGAATACTTTTATTGTTTTACATTTAATATGTTATTCTTGGTAAGTTTCTAGTAGATATCCTTAAACAAGGTTGAGGACATTTATTTCTGGGTTAATGAGGATTTTTTTTTTCAAGTCAAGGTTTTTATCAGGAATAAATGTTGAATTTTATCAAATGCTTCTTTATCATCTATTGAGATGATCACTTTTTTTTTTCTCTTAAATTTTTAATGTTATAAATTATACCAGATGAAGGCTTGTTCTTTCATTTCTGGGAAAATCTTATTTGGCTTTTTAAATATGCTACATTTATTTTGCTAATATTCCAGCTTCAGAGTTGCCTATAAAGTTTACTTTTTTTGTGTGTTGCTCTTATCTTTTTTTTTTTTTTTTTTTTTTGTGGTATGCAGGCCTCCCTCTGTTGTGGCCTCTCCCGTTGCGGAGCACAGGCTCCGGACGCGCAGGCCCAGCGGCCATGGCTCACGGGCCCAGCCGCTCCGCGGCACGTGGGATCCTCCCAGACCGGGGCGCGAACCCGGTTCCCCTGCATCGGCAGGCGGACGCGCAACCACTGCGCCACCAGGGAAGCCCCAGTTGCTCTTATCTTGATGATGGAGTTACAATATGTAACTTAGGTCCTTACAGCTGTATTCTTTTTATACAGGAAAACTATATTGAGTGAGAAGGGAAAATGGTGCTCATCTCTAGCTATCATATCATGTTCTAAATATTCTCACTGTATATTGAGAAAAAAGGGGGAGCGAAACAGTTTCTAATAGATTATTATGGGCCATTTTTGAAAGCTACGTAATAGTGTAAGAAAGCAGGTTCAGGTTCTTTTAAAGTATCCTTTTCATCATGTCTCAATTTTTTTTTTAATTAAAGAATTCAAGTATTGTGACCTAAAAAGTACTTAACCAATTTAACTTTGTTTTTCTTTTCAAAGTTCATTGTGAAGGATTCTGTTGAAGAAAATATGCTGAAAATACAAAACACAAAGAGAGAACTTGCAGCTGGAGCCTTTGGAACTAAAAAAGCAGATGCTAGTGAAATGAAACAAGCTAAAATTAATGAAATCAGAACTTTAATTGATTTATAATTTGTGGGATTTGGTAAGGTCAGTTTAATTAGATAATATACAGAAGTTTTGGAAATGCGAAAAATAGTTTTAGAAATGAGGTCTAGAGTATATCTTCTAAAAGGAGTATATCATTTTATATTAGTGAAGAGGTATTACTAATACATAATCTCCTTCTATATATGAACCTATTTTTAATGATATTTCAAACAGCAATAAGTTCTGTTATATATGTGGCCTAAAATAATTTTTTGAGACAAAAAGTTACTTTTATTCAACTTTTCATATTATCTATGCTGAGTATTTTCATATATCTTCCAAGTACTCAGCTTTTTCATATTTCAAATAAGGTTAAACCTTTTATACTTTTGACCAAATAGTTATTTTCTATGTTGGACACATTTGGTTTTTCACCAAAGTCTCCCATTTGTGATGCTGTGGATCACAGTCCATGTAAACGATTGATATGTGCACAGGCTATACAAGAGATTGATTTTATTGGACCTTCAAAAACCATATTTGCATTCCAGAACCTAAATGAGAGACCAAAGTCCAGGTTAGCAAGTTACTTGGTTTTTTTGTTTGTTTGTTTGGCTTTGTTCATGTATGTGTACGTATGTGTTTTGTTTTTGTTTGTTTGTTTTACAGTGTCATTGAGATAAAATTCACATCATGACTTGCAGTTTTATGTTCATGAAAAAAATTGGGGATTGCATTAGAGCACTATTTTCTCTGTTTTAGTCAGGTGGTACCATTCTTTTTGTTTAAATGTAACTTGATGTGTTAGTGTGTAAATACAGTCTGTGGGGGTGAGAAGGAACCAGTTCTGCCCAATTTGATTTGAATATTTAAATTATGGAATTGCTGAATAGATATTTCTATATATAGATAATTCTTATTTATGTAGTTTTAAAAAAATAACTATAAATTTTTATAATTCAGAAGACTACTTATATGTGAGAGGCATGATAATCTGGATGGAAGTTGGGCTGGATGACCTCCAAAATTGTTTCAACTTGTAAAGACATCTTAATCCCTGAATGGAAAATTTTCTTTGTTATTTGTGTTTAGAATCAGAATTTGATTTTGGAACTTCAGTAATTCACCCTTACATCTATCTGTAGAACTAGTCATCTTTTTCCTACTTTTGTTAATAATCAAACTCACGGTAGTTGCCACAGAATCCTGGATGACTCTTTTAGTCACATTTAAAACAGACTATAAATTTATCAGTCAGGTTAGGTAGTCAGTCTTATTTTTTTCCTTAAGGGAATGTTTTTTTTTTAATCCAAAGAAAGAAGAAATGAATTACTATAATAGGAGAAGCTTCATGTTTGATGATACAAGTTTAAGAACCTTATATTTTACTTACAGTGTTGGAAGTGACTTGACTGAAAGATAAGAGGAGATTGGAGGCAGCGTTGCATTCTAGGGCACACATCTTAGATTTAGCACACACCTTAGCAGCAGCCAACTCCTTCCTTCTCTGTGCCCTGTCCTTTGCTCCAAAGGCACAGTGGATCAGACAGCAAGAATCTCCCAGTCCCTTTTCTCTTCGGCAGCGGGTGAGGTAGAGGGCTGATGCAGAGGACAGACAGACCTTTCTGCAGGGATGAGAGCGGAATAATAACTTGAGGTTGGTCCACTAGCATAAGGAGCAATAGGGAAGTTCTTTACCTTGTAGGACTGGCATTACACAACAAATCAGGTTGATGAGGATCTCATAAAATATGATATGTGGGTTCTCTATATACCAGTACTCCAGTGCAAGAATCTCCCAGTCCCTTTTCTCTTCGGCAGCGGGTGAGGTAGAGGGCTGATGCAGAGGACAGACAGACCTTTCTGCAGGGATGAGAGCGGAATAATAACTTGAGGTTGGTCCACTAGCATAAGGAGCAATAGGGAAGTTCTTTACCTTGTAGGACTGGCATTACACAACAAATCAGGTTGATCAGGATCTCATAAAATATATGTGGGTTCTCTATATACCAGTACTCCAGTGAGATTAAGTATAAAAAGAGTTTGCAGCAAAAAACACAACCTACTCTTCTTGCTTACAAAGGCAGAGCCTTTGCAAACTCACTGTAAAGGTGAAGACTTTGCTTGCTTCTTTACCCCAAACATTTACAGACTTGTGTTTTTAAACACATTCATAATGATAAACTTGGCAAGTCATTTAAAAAATACCTTTCTGGTTTTGTATAGTTCCATTAAGTGGTGGTAAATAAAAAACAACAAATTAATCCTAAGAAAATATATAAACTACTGGAATGAAAAGTTCACATTATGTTTATGCTGTTAACTCTGTTTCATTACTACGTAGGGTAATAGCTTTAGAAATATCTTGAAAATATTGTATTCCCACTTGTGGTTCAAACTGGATTTTGTTTTAAATTTAAAATTAATAAAAGTGAAAAAGTTAACTGGCTTCCTCAGTGCCATAATTTTAATGAGTACTTTTTCTTTCAAGAACATTTAATCTTTCTTTATAAATCTCACACGTCTGTTAAGATGTCTATATAATATAATTATTTTTTACTGAGAGTACATAAAAGTACTATGAGTAGCTGAGAATAATTGACTCATATTCCTGCCCCTTTTTAATTTTATAAATTTCAATTTAACTGGTTGCCTTCTTGTTTAGAAATCAGTGTATATATTTTTAAATTTTACGTTAAATGTCTTAATCTTCCTAAACATTGGTTTCGATTATTTTTATTTCCCCATCTGCCAGAAAAAAAGGAGTTGTGATCATAGCTATGTATAGTGGTATACTAGATAACACTCTCGATTATAGACTTTGCCCTAATTACAGCTCCAGGATTGGAAATAATCAAGAAAATAATCATCTTATGTTTAAAACCAGTGAGTACCAATAAAAGTATACTCAGGCAGTGCGTGTTTTCTGTTGGCATTCATTGGTGTGTTTTTTATTCATTTTATTTATATGCTTGCCAAAGTTCTGTTCATTAGTATTTGGAAGGAAGATTCATTAAAAACATGAGGACAAATGATACGTTTGGCTTATTAATAAGAATTCAAGTGCTTAACCTTAAATTTTCAACTGTATTAACTTTAAAATATTTGCAAAAGGTGAAATACAACAGCTTTCCTTCATTTAATTCACCCGTAAGTATGTAGTAACTTCCTTACAAGTTCTACATTCTGGAATTTGGTACCTCATTTTTACGGTACTTCTGAATAAAAAGACCCCAAAATTCTGATAGCTGTGAATAATGGGTGGGAGGCTTCCCTGCAGTAATGTCTACATCAAAGGGGAAACGGTTGATTAGAAATCCTGTAAGCAGACGTAATGTTTTCTTCCATGTTAATATATTCATAGTTATTGTGTGATAATAAGGGAGAACAGTCTTCTAGATGAAGCCATAATAATTTACTGCTTTTGAAAGGGTAGATGATATCTTATTCCCAGTCAGATCTTTAAATGGTTAAAATGGGATTTAAAAAAATCTCTTTTCCAGCTCCCTACTCAACCTTCTTGATCAAGAATTTTCTGACAAATTTAGACCTTTAAATTCTACCTTTAAATATGAAAACAACTGATTTCTACATGAAAATAATAAGTTTTAATAATGTATGTCATTCAAATGTACATGGAACAGGACACCTCCATTAACCTGAACCAAGTTATAATAACTAGGCTACACTGGGACTTCATTTAGAAGGACAGCAAATACCAAAATGACTTCTTAGATTGGTAGATAAATTCTAGGGCATGTCTTTGCACTTTTGAAAAATGCAAAAATAGTGCATCTAGACTATTCCAAGAGGGTATTTAATGTGATATTAAAAGTCATCACAGAGATTATATATTAAAACATGTGCTCTATTTGCTAAAGCAGAGATAGGACTAGTGCTTTAGGAAAGTTTCCAGTAAGTCTGCCATCTTTTAGCATTCTGGTTTATTAGAAAGGCAGATAAAATTAACTAGGATACAGTTTCCTGAACGTTTAAACTAATTTACCCTTTTTGTTAGGGTAGGGAAGGGCTATTCCCTAATAGTACATTGTAGGATTTAAAAAATTTTTTCTTGGCACTGGTATCAATATATTGATAAAAGTGAGTTAAATATTTCATGAGAAATGGTCTAGTGAAGGCCACTTCATACGTTTCTTGCAGGTACAGGTGAAAGCAAGAATTAAGATAAACATTGATTTTATGCATGAATCATAGACCTTGATCAAGCTTGGAGCTAATCTCCAAAGGCATGGATCTGCCCTTTGTGTAGGCAAATTTGACTTATAGTCAAAGGCTATTATATCCACCATTATTCATGGGATTAAAAAATACGGATATATTGATCACCTCCACAAATGTTATGTTCTTGTAATCTGAGTTAATGTTGCCTATTTACACATCCTACAAAGTGACCCTTGGTATTTTAGGCTCCCTGGAACAGATTTTGCAGTATAATTCTGCAACTTTGCATGGAAAAGTTAATACTTCACCTTAATTAAGGAGTATCCTTGGAAGATCAGGGCAAGAAAAAGAATCTGTTAGTCTAATTCAGTGACTGCTCAGCCTCTTTTATGCATATTATATGCTTTTTCCTATGGTAAATTTGTCACTCTTTCCTTCCAAAAGTTAACAGCCTTTACTAAATACTATTTAAAATAAATTACATAAGCCTTTTCAGTTTAGAGCTTTTATCTCTTATGTTGTATAAAAAATAGGGACACAAAAAGTTAACACCAGATGCTATGTTTAATTCTCCTCCCCACCCCCCAGTCTGATGCTTTGATATCGTTCCTCAATTTAAGAAAAAAGGCTTTGAGTCTTGTGATCTCTTGTGATACAGATGGGAGAGTTCCAAAATACACTTACTTGTTCAGATTGCATATTACCTGGCCACAACAATAAGGCAATATTAGGTATCTGAAGACTAGGTTTCTGTTCATCTCAACCAGGGCCCCAGAAGCCAAAAAAGGCTTCTGACCACCTAAAATAACAGATTTCAGTAAATCCATATACTTGACTCAGTAGAAAAGGACTAGTGTACAAAGGCCCTGTTACTGAACATTTGCCTCTTTTCCTATTTTTGTTTTAGGCAGACAGTAGTGAGCAGTGGTAGCTGATAGACTGGACATAAACTTCAAAAACTTAAAGGTGAACACAGAATAAGTAAATCACAAGAGTTGAGTGGCTTAGTGTAGGTGTCTGGAGCCCTCACCTCTGAAGGGATGTTGAGCCTAAATACATCACAGTATCGCAGCACAGTCATATAACAGAAGTTTCCCCTCTTCTGGGCCAATAAAACAACTGTGAAAACAGGATAATTCTGTATAGTTTTTTTTTTTTTTTTTCCCTGCATAGGCTTTTAAGATACAAAGTCTATAGGTTGTGAAGCTGAACTGTGTCCAAGCCAAAACTCATGACAATTCTATCCTTGAATTTTCTTACCCATTTTTATATTATAATTTCAGGCAGCCTATTTAGGAAAGCATTTGTCAAAGGTATTTCCCACGTTCTAGTTCAAGGCCATCGTCCTTATCCTCATAGCAAGCAAACTGAAAGCTTTTCCATTATTTGTGTTACTTCCTAGATTTCTGGCATTTATATTTCTGGTTATATACAGAGGTTACTCTGATCTCTGCCCATTTCTCTGATCTCATTGTCTGTTTTGATCATTCGTTTAATGCAGAGCATAGTTTTAGAGTTAGAGCATACACAGATCTGAATCAAAGTCCTTTGCAGATTCTTTACCTTTCTTATTCTCTGATTATCTGCAGAATGAGAATACTGTATATACATTATAGGACTGACATGAAAATTCAGCTATAAATAACCTAATAAATATTGTCTTTCCTCTTTTTGCTTTCTTACAGATTTTCACTTTAAAGGAGATTGAATTTCAGCATCAGAAACTCTGAGAAATAAGTTATCAAATAACATACCCAAGTATAAAAATAGTAATCTATTTGTAATAATAAGCAGAGGGAAAAAAAAGCAAACTGTGGCAGACTATTTTATTGAAGGAGAAGCCAAGTCTTACTTAGCTTAATGCCCCAAGGTTCAGTGACATTAAACGGTAGCCATTATACAATTGTATTTATAGATGTTATTTATGATAATGTTTCCTACGTCACTCAAGGAGCCGAGTTTGTCTTCTGCAAAGCCCTGACTGATCAGCAGTTGAGCCCCCTGCTGTGTAACACTGCCTCACCTTTCCAGGCGTCTTCTGCTAAAAACCCTGACTCCTTGTTGTACTCAGTGTAAACACTTTCTGAATGTAGCAAGTGGTTCTCAAATGTCATTTGGGTCACAGTCATTGCTTGATAGTTACTTGGAGTAGAGATACTGTGACCTCAACCAAGGCCCATTGATTCATAATCTATAGTGATGAGGCCCAAGAGACTGTACTTACAAGGTGTCCAGTGTTTTTCAGGAGCAGCCAGGTTGGAGACGCAGTTGCTCAAGCCTCTAGTTTCAGTTACTCCTTTTTCATCTCTCTTCATATCCAGTCGATTCATCAGCAGCTTTACTGCCTTCACCCTGGTGGAAGGTATGTTGGATTACCACTGTCTCTCTCCAAGACCACTACAGTTAACTCACTCGCCTTCCCATCAGCTCTTGTTCATTTAAGCTATTTTCCACCAGCTGCAGAAGCAGTGCTTTTAAAATGTAAATTACAAAGTAAGACAAGTAGACTCTCTTTAAGAAGGACTGGCAATGAATTGAACAAACTCTATTAAAATGCATTAATTCATAATGATACTAGAATAAACCCCCTCAAAACCACCTCTGGAGGATACTGTTAAACCAGTTCCTTATTTTATATACTAACTAGTGAGTGAAGGGAAAGAATCAAGCCTTTATCCTGCCCTTTTAATAGAAACCACCTCAGGGTAACCAAATTACTGATGAATGGAAGTATATAGAAACATTTCAGCTAATAAATGAGTATCACCGTTTTGCAACCCCAGTGAGATACTGTATCTAGGCAGTGATCGTCAATGGCAGTTAAGATCATAAGATAACTGGAGGTTTGGAAGTACCTAACGACACATAAAGTATTGCCCCCCGCAAAAAATCACACCTTGATCTGACGGGCCCTCTAAATCAGTTTATAAGAAATACAGAATACAAGGAAACATGTCAAATTGCAATCCGTAAAGTGAAGAGTGTGGGAGACAGGACAAATAACCTGCTTTCTTCAGTAAATAAATTGCAATCAGAGATCTGTATCAGCCAATTGCACTGTATGGGCCTTCCTTGGATCTTAAGATCAAAGTGGAAATAAAACACAAAATAATGGAGGACGTTTGGAATTAATAGTTTCTTGGTGAGATAATTTTCTGAAGTCCTTATGTTTTAAAGATATATATGGGAATATTTCATATGAAATTTCTTATCTGGGATTTGCTTCCAAGTAGTCTAGTAGGGGAAGAGTTGATGGGGACACAGATGAAACGATTGTTGAAATTGGGTGATGGGGGTTCTTTATACTATTCTGCTTACCTTTGTATGTCTCTACATAAGTCCCCATTAATAAAAAGTTAAATATAAATTACATTAATAAAACTTCAATCAATTGCTGTTGAATTTAAAGTAAAATCCAAAGCCCATACCTCCACCTATGAAGCCGCCGCATACCTCTCCATCCTGTCTTATAAGCCTTTATCTCCACCAAGTTCTCGCCTGCTCGCACCATTTCCTCTGAAGGGGATATTCTTCCTTCTCCTCACTCCCTTTTGGCTATACCTCAGAGCTTCTCTTTCTGGCTTAATCATCATCTTGTAGGAGCTCTTTCCTGACTGCTCTAAAGCTGGACTTTCCCTGTTGTCAGTGTACTTTATTAAGCATAATTTGCAATTATATATGTTCATTTCTCTTTCAGTCTGTTTTCCTACTAGAATATAAGGAACTATGTCTGTCTTGTACACTCCTATATTTCTAATGTCCATCACGTGTGATATGGTCAGTACTTAAGTGCTTGTTCAATGAATTATTGTGTTGTCTGTCTTGAATATGTATGTCAACTCAAATTGTGTTTGATGTGAAACTGAGATGACTGAATTAATGCTTTGAGAGATGTAATTTCTGGAATAAGCTCAAGTATTTCCTTGAAATCAGATACATCTTTATGACCATTGAGACTGTGAAAGCAACGGAGGGCTGAAATGAACTTTAAAATTAGGCACAAATAGATTGTCCAGAAATAAAGACTCTATTTGTATGACTTGCAAATTACACCATAATGAATTTAATTTCAGTTTAGCCAGATTTTTCTATGCGTTGGATTCTCATTGGAAGGGTTTAGCTCATACCTCTCAGTGCAGAGATTCTTGGACTAGGAGTATCTCGAGGGGTCTTTGCACCATGGCACCTGACACGCAGAGGCACTTAAATCTCTGGTAGCGCTTCGTGTACTTCGAAGATCACAGCAACTCATCTTCCACAGTCCAAATAATCGTAGCTTATTTTATCTTCAGAAATCATTTGTCATTTAACAGTTTACAATTTTAGGTAAGTCCTCAGGTTCTTCTTAAGCTCTTCTGGTAGCCAGCCTCCAGGGTGCCCCCCACCACCATCCATTCTTGCCCTCCAGGTTTCCATATACCCTGTATATTCATTCACACCCTTACTGAATAGGGCTGACCTGTGTAACCAGTAGGCTATTGTGGAAATAAGGGAAGGTGATCTTGAAGGTTAAAAGCCAGTCACTGCGGCTTCTGGCCAGTTAAACCTCTAAAGTTTCTTGTCATGGTCTCTCTTGCCTTCTTCAACAGAATGACTTCTGATTACTCACTTCGGTTTTAAAACGACATTTTAGATCATACCCTTCACTAGCTTGCCATCCTTGCAACCTAGGACACCTGTACATTGAATAAACATGCTTTATACTTCTATCACTCTAAGCCATGGATAAAAATGCTATAAGACATTGGGTCTGGTACTGATTGTAACAGTCCTGAAAGATTATTGAGTATGTTTAGAGACTGACGATGAACCTACGATGATTTTAAGGTTACAGTATTCTAAAATTTGAATACCCACTTCATACAGAAATGTGGGTGACAGATTAATTTGATCTCCCTTTCCTCCATCTATTAGATCAGATCCGTCACCATCACTGGAGAACACTAGATGCAGATATCTCTTGATATCTAGAAACCAATTTTAAAGCATGTATTTCAGTGTCAAGCTTCACACTGGTTTTTAAAACACAAATTCTACAAATTACGAAAAATTCCCTAATACTTTTTTTTCAAGGGGAGTGGGTGCCCTTAATTGAATTAGACAGCCAAGATATGTCAATAAATCTTTATTTTTCATACAAGGTGCCACTGTAGGTAACCATCACACTGCTGTTTTCAGATATACAGAACTGAACGAAAGCATTTTAGCATGCCGCCTTACTGTACATAGAAAACCTGGTGAACATCTTCAGACACTAAGACTAGGAAATAAAATGGGTTAACACCATTTGTTGATATGCTTATGAATCACTCAGCAGTGTTATTATAGGTTGTCTTTACCTGAAAGCAGAATTACAATCACTCTGGCAGCCTCTGGGCGATTCTAAAATGCAGGTCTAGTGGAGGGTACACCAAGCAAGCAAGAGACAGCTACTGTGTCCCAATCTGAAGGGAGACTGATTTGGAGCCTGGCTTGGCACATTTTAAGAGTTGATACAGCCATCTTAACAGCTTAAGATTTGAGTTTCCCTTACCACGTATGTTGGCAATCAGCATAACTGAGAATTTCTGAAATACAAGCTGAGGGTTAAAAAGCAGAACTGTGGTTCATATAACAGAATTGCTACTTAACTTTTGCCCAGTTCTCACCAGTTGTCCTGCAAAACCCCCCACCCACCTCTGATGGATTTTAATGAAAGCCTCTAACAACTGTAACAGACCTTTCTTAACCCAGCTCTAGACACTAAGTATCAGAAACAAGTGCCTGGGAAGTGGATGTGTCCAGGGAAAAGGGCAGTGTCTCTACTGGAGGTAAGTGTCAAGCTTCCTCTGGATGTTGTCAAAGGAATCTGCTCCCAGGTAATCAGCCTGGCCCTGTTCCCACCGTTCCTTCCGCTCTTCCGAGGAGACAAAAGGCTGTGCCGGAGCCGGGGTCTCCCCAAGGGACAGCTGTGACACGGCTCCTGAGACATTTTCCTAGAAAGGGGAGAATAATCAGAGACTCCTTTAGAGCTGAAAGCCCATTTTAAAGAATGCAATAAACTGAAGAAGGTGAGAAGAACCAGGATGAATTATCATGCAAGGTAGCAAAAACTGAAAAGTATTACATGAAACAAAACAAGACACAGAAATACAAGGATCATGATATTTTTCCTAACAAAATGAAGACTTCTTGACTCGGTGAAAACATAGGGAGAACAAATTAATTGGGTAGGGTTAATGTTTAAGTTCTGCATACCTTTCTACAGAAGCCACAAGAGAAAGCCAGTGTATAGGCCAAGTCTGAAAGCTGCAACAGTTCATTAGAAAGTGTAAGATGGATGGACAAGGGAACACAAGTCTCACGATAAGTTCTTGATCTGTGTGGGCTCAGAAAGGTTGAGAACTTAAACGAAATGATACCTCAGAAGCTACACTTCAGAAAGAACCTAAGCAGAGAGCCGCACCACATACACAGCCGTCACGTTATAAAAGCGAGAGCTAAACGGTCTGAGCCATACACCAAATTGATCTTCCTGTTCAAGCTTATTACCAAGTAGTAGCTATTCCTGCAGCTTCTGTTAATTTGCTTAGTTTTGAGTAAGTCTTCATTTCCCATCTTCACCTTCCCTTGATTCATAACCCTCAGTCCTTGGGCTGGGGAAGGAACAAGGTAAACGTGCAGGAAATGGAGCAAACCTACTCTGCATTAAATTCGATTCTCATTACATACAGGTAGGCAACTAACTTCAGTAGTATCATAAAAGAACATCAAAGTTATCCTTCAGAAAGCTCTCAGGTGTGATAGTACTGGAAGTCTTAGAGAAAAAGGAAGGCAAACGAATACACACAGGTATTGTTTTTAACAGAGAAAATGGTAGAACAAAATGTTTGATTAGCTGTTTTTGTTGCTATACAGATGTGTAGGTATGAGTATGTATGTATTTAAATATCCTGGAATTCCAAGGTATTGGGGTAGATTCCACGGGATTATATCACAGCTGAGGCAACGTTCAGTCCTTCCCCACGCCACCGGCGGGACACAGGAGCCTCCTGCAGAGTCCTCCGCTCGCAGCGCCCCTCATAAGGACAGCAGTCTCTCAGACCTGGGCATGAGTACAGTTCTGCTGCGGACTCGTCTGTTACGTAACTAAGGGAAGGTGTGTAGCTGCTTTAAGGCTCGGTTAATTTTAATATATAAAAGGGATATTAACAAAAATAATACTTACTTGACAGAGTGCTTATAAGGGTTAAATAAGAATAGATATCTTAAGCACTTACTGTGTACCCGGCAATGTTCCAAGTACTGTATAAGTATTACTTCCTGGTCCATAGAAAGCAATTAGTGTAAGAATGTAAGTGTTATTTTTCCCTTTCTCCTTTTTATATTTTGGCACAAGTGCTCATAAGTGAAATGGCTAAAATCTATACCATAGCAAAGAGAAGGATCTCTTATAACCTTATAGTCTCTTATAATTATAGCAAGGTAATTAACTGATCTGTTAAGACTTGATTATAATTTACCCATTCAGTTTTATTCTTTATATCTTAATATGTAACATAGAAGTTTAATTTCTCATCCTCTTCCAATGCTTCCAAAAGAATAATAAACCTCAGAGGAAGACCTTTAAAGTCAGAATTGTTACTGTAAATGTTAACGTCATCTTCCTCTTACAGAGAGATTTATTTTTCAAGATCCAATACAGCCAGAGGAGTAAAACATGGCAAATCAAAATAATCCCAGAAAAGTATTTGCTGTATGTTCATGTTATTGTAATTTTCACTTGGAATATATTCTTCTACACGGATGGCAAAAATAAAATAGGTATATTTAAACACTTGCAGTTTCTAAAACATGAAATGGGGCGTTCTTTGTTTTTGTAAACCACTATTTTGAGGGAATAATCTTTACAATCTTAGGACAATGGGCTAAGAATTTTATAGTTATAACATGGATATATATATATTATATATAGATCTATCTATCTCTCTATCTATATCTATCTCTTTATCTCTATCTCTCTATCCATCCATCCATCTAAACCTCTAAAAACGTTTCCTGTGCTCCCAGGTCTAATGAAATTTGCCACAAAATCTACTTCTGCTCTAATCTTTGCTGGTAATATTTCTCCACTCTAAGATGGACATCGTTTTCTTTCCACGAAGTCTTACTTTATCTCTTTGGTCAAAATACCACTAAATATTCCATCTCTACTAGTATACCAAGTTTTAAAAAATACAGCATCAGATTACCTGAAGGAAAAAAACAGAACCTACCACGTGTACGTATGAGCGGGTGTCTTTGACAAGGCCAAACTGCTGAAGCAGAGGTGAAACGCTGGTAGTGAAGATGTCCCACCACAGGTTGAGAAACTCTGGATGAGTCACAGTGGGATCATGGGACTCACTTCTGACACTTTTTGTTTGAGGATCGTAAGTATAATTCCACGGTTTGATTCGTCCTAGGAAATGTACAACTTTGGCATTTGCACCAAATCTGCCAAGTGAGCACAAGTTGAAACAGTTAGTGGATTCTGAGCACTGACAGTTCACCTTCCATCCTGCAGCAGTGGTTGGAAAAAAAGTTGAGCTCACTGAAACAATTTTAGACTTCTAAAATTATTCAATTATATGTTAAATAGACACAAAATCCCAAAGTAGCAGTGGGTCAGTGCAACAACCCAACACTGATCCACCGTGGATAGCAGAGGTACAGCCACTTGTTAAACCATTTGATATTACCTAGTAAAACTGAAAATGCTCACACTCTCCAACCCAGAAGGAAGCTCAGCCCCTAGGCACATACCCTACAGAAACTCTTACACGTGCGCAGCAGGAAACATAATCAAAATGTTCACAGCAGTAGCACTGTTTGAAATAGTCATAAACTGGAAACAACTGAAATGACTACACTTAGGTTACTGTTCAGCAACCGTTCATGCCTTTTCCCAGTCTCTACAGGGGGAGTACACTTCCTGCCTGACTGATATTTGCATGTTTGCATGACTTGCTTTCACCAATGAAATGTGGGCAGAGTGACAGTGTGCCTTAAAATAGCATGGCTTGTTTCTGTTCAGCCTCCCTGAAGCTACAACTTCTGCCAGTGGAAGAATGTACCCTGGGTAGCCTGCTGGTTCCAGAAGAATGAGACAGTCACAACAGATGTGGATCAAACCTGTGGCCTGGCTCCAAACTCAGCTGAGATGATCAGAGCTGTCCCAGACTATTCAATAACATATGAGCAAGAAATACATGCTGATTGCTGAATGTCACTGAAATTGGATGGTTATCCATTCTGTTTTTGTTTTAAGGACAACTTCTGGTATATTCATATCACAGAATACTATATAGCAGTGAAAATGAATGAACTGTAGCCACCCAGATCACATTGCAAAAGGATGACTTTTCAAAATATGTTGAAAAAAAGAAATTATACAAATACAAATTCAAATAGAAATACATATGAATCTACTTACATAAGGACAAAAAACGTACTGTTTAAAGAGTAGAAAACTGTAATCAATGTAAATCTCATGATATTGGTTATCTTGGGAGGAAAGGGGAAGCTGTGTTGGGAAAGACGAAAAGGGGCTTCCAAGATACTGGTTATGTTCCATTCCTTAACTTGGGTGGTGAAGGTGTTTTAAAAACTAAACATTTTTGTACATCCTCTTGTATATACACTATATTATCTCATAATATAAAAAAAGTAAGACTTAAGAATGGTCCTGTTCTGGCTGGGAGGAAATCTATACATGTAAAACGAAATAATGATAAAGGTGAATACAAGTGCCAAAAGGAAGATGGCAACGGTGAGTGCCCTAAGAATTCAGAAGCAAGGAGGTCACTGAAAGCTAAGGTCAGTGGGGCGGAGGTGCTGAGATAGTGGATGTGACTTAAAATTTGTCCAACAGATAGGAGCTGGGTAGCTGGTGCTAAAACAGGGAATTGTAGGCAGGGGGGTGCAGGTAGCAGGTGAGCATGTGTGTACCAGACCGAGCATCCTCCAATGAGAGCCAAAGAGGAAGCTTTGATTGGGAAAGGTAAAATGGGACAGATCCTTGGGTGTTGGGCTCAAGTGTCAGATTTTAAGTGGAGTTATCCTACAGGCAACCGAAATATTTGAGCATGACGTACAGTTCAAAACAATGCAAACTCTATTCATGTAACTCTTATCTCCTAAAGGTTTTTTTGTTTTTTCCTTTGTTTTTAATGTCACAGACCTGTTATACAGCTATCATTATCTGACAGTTTACTATGTTTGGGGCCCAAATTCTTTCAGGACACATTTGGGAATAATCGTCCTGCCAGGTAAATTTTACTAATGTGTTAAATGGAGGCTCCTAGAGGCTAAGTGAGTTGCCCAGAGCCATACGGCTGTTTAGTGGCAGAGATGGCATTTGGCACAGTTTTGCCCCTCTCTTAAACCTAAGCTCTTACCATCCTACCACGCTGCTACTCCAAATCCATGCAAGAAAAAGAGAGCTTACTGTAAATTTCCTCCTAAGGATAACTAACTATCCTCCAGTGCATTTCTTTTGAAGATGAAGTGGATACTTGATATCCCCAAGCTTACTCTCTATTTTATAAACGTGGTATATTTTACATGCACACACATACTTGTGCACATATACACACAAGAACTCTCAATGTTATCCTTAAAAGGATAAATCATAATGCTCAAATCTGTGCACAGAGAGGGCTGTCAATTAAATAAGCAACTGTTACGTGTAAGGCACTATACTGTGGTCAGCGTGCAACCCTAAGAGGCTTTATCCAAACATGGAGATGAGTCATCTACATAAAAATAAGAAACAGTAGCACAAGCAAGGCAACAAGCCGGGGCCAGCAGGGCAGTGCTGACATGAAGGGCTATGGACATTCCAAAGCAATTACTGCCGGTGGAGGTTTTCAGAAGAGGCTTCAGACGAGGCTGCGAAAGAGAAGCGGGATGAAGAGAAGTGCCTTCAACAAGTGTTCTAATGGTGATGGGGGAACCCATCCCAGAGACCTGATGCTTGCGTGCCGGTGGGGCGGGGGGGTGGGCGGGGACGACAGGCACTCTGCCTCGGCCTCGTGGTACACGTAAGCCCACAGCCAGAGCAGAGCACACGTGAAAGAGGAGGTGCCCCTCCCACCTCCAGACATCCACTCCTCCTGCCCTGGCTTCCCTGCCTGGAGCAAAAACACTTGTTTGCGTCTCCTTTATTAACTGACCAGTAAGTCTCAACCCATGACCCGCCGGGCCTAATTTAAACGTCACACGCAGCCGTTACGTGAGAGCCGTGAGAGGTAGCAACACTCATTAAGATAAAACATGAACACAGCATGAACTTTATTCCCTTCCAGCCCACTCTCCTGACAGTTCACAGCTGCGTAGGCAGCAGTCCTCGGAATCGCTAACCTATATAGAGTACTCACCTGTGCCAGGCACTGGTTAACATCTGCATGGTTTACCTCAGTTAATCTCCAGAAGCAACTATGCGAGGAAACCAAGGCAGGAAGAAGTTAACTTGTCTAGGATCACGTGGCTGGTGGGTGACAAGGCAGGGATTCCACCCAAGCAGTCTGGCTCCAGAGCCAAGGTTCTCATCCACAGCTAGGCTGTACTTGTAAGACACTCCCAGAATTGTAAGGACATCACCCGAGAGTGTCATTTGTTACTCCACGGATTAACTCCCTGCCTACAGATGGTCAACATCGAAGTTGGAAATGAGCCCTGGAAACACGGCCCGTATAGTCAAGGACAGAACAGCAGAAAGTAATTAATAGGAAAGAAAGCTACAAAGCAAGCAACTTAGCACCGTCTGAAGACTGTTCTCAGAGGGAGACAGTTTGCACAAAGTTTAGGGGGAAAGGGGGGAAACAAGAGCAAGAAACAGACGGTGGTGCTTCTTAGGACCCACAATTGGACCGTGCTGGGCAGTGTCTAAGGGCCTTCCCAGATCGAACGCAGAGGAAGGGTTCAACGGTCCAATCCACAGTAGAATGCCACCGCAAAGCGGCCAACACGCCTGCACCGCAAGACGGCCCAGTCTCTGCGGGAGGCAGGAGTGCACACCTCAGCCTCCGGCTCTGTCTGTGCCCCGAGGTGGCTCAGGGGCCTCTGCCACCTCCCTGGGCACCGGCGTCGTGCCGGGCGGATTCCTCCCCACGTGGCCCGTGGCCTTCTCCTTGCATGTCAACAGGAACGCCACTGCGGACGGTCCACACCCTGCATTTCCGTGGGGCTCAGGCCTGGGCTCTACCTTCATGAATCCATGATGCCTAAGTGCTTCTCTAACGCTAAATCACTGTCACCTTCTGTGGCCAGGGGAAGGACCCCCTTTCTCAAAATTACCTTCTTTACCTATTCCCCCCTAACAACGTGAAAAATTCTGCCCACTGGATAGTCCTTTCATCGACCGAGCAGTCTTTCTTTTCAGAAAGTTTTTTTTTTTTTAACATCTTTATTGGAGTATAATTGCTTTCCAATGGTGTGTTAGTTTCTGCTGTGTAACAAAGTGAATCAGCTATACATATACA
>NC_041214.2:19748909-19761173 GCF_002837175.3 Physeter macrocephalus
TCCCTCCCACCCTCCCTATCCCACCCCTCTAGGTGGTCACAAAGCACCGAGCTGATCTCCCTGTGCTATGCGGCTGCTTCCCACTAGCTATCTGTTTTACATCTGGTAGTGTATATATGTCCACGCCACTCTCTCACTGCGTCCCAGCTTACCCTTGCCCCTCCCCGTGTCCTCAAGTCCATTCTCTAAGTCTGCGTCTTTATTCCTGTCCTGCCCCTAGGCTCTTCATGACCTTTCTTTCCCCTTAGATTCCATATGTGTGTTAGCATACGTCTGTGAGAGGTAGAAACTGAGACCTCAAAGGGCTCTGAATGGGGGTAGAACTGCCCTTTCTGCTCCAAGGCGAGGAATTCCTTGGGTGCCAGGAAGATGGGGGGAGGGCAGGGAGTGCTCAGAGGTGAGCAGAACTCTGGCAGGCTGCACGGTGTGAGGTACCTTCCCAGCAGCTCCCCAAATCCCAGCAACAAAACAGATGGCAAAATGCACAGGGTGAGAGGTTTCCTGAGAAAACGACTGGGGCCAGGGTGCTGAGGGGCAGGCCAGGAAGAGCTTGAGGATTCAGGAGGCTGAGGGCAGAGAGATGCAGGAGGGAGGAAGTCAGGAAGCTGCTGGGGCTTCCAAGGCATCATGCAGAGGCTTCAGATGTCACGGGTTCAGGCTACGGTCAGCCCTGTTTCTGCACAGTAAGGAACAGGGACCTGTTTTTTAGGTACCTAAGTGCCATCGACCTGACAGACCTACGGGAATGAACAGGGGTGGGAGAAAAACAAGTTTCAGGGCAAGGACGCTTTATGAGAAGAGCAGGCCTGGTGAGTCACTGCATGGGAAGGTTTTGGTCAGCCCCGGGGCCCTTTGAGGGTGGGAAGGAAGGCAGCTGCTGACTGGGAACCACGGAGCTCAGACAGAAAGGCAGGAGGAAGTGAAGACAGACTCGGCAGCTGTGCCAAAGGCAGGCAGGCACCCAGGAGGGCGCTCCTGGTAATCACCTAGGACCGCCCTGGGCGCCACGCGAGGGGCCGCCTTACTAGGCCTAACACTGGCCGCCACATACGAAGGTTTATGAGTTACACAGTTTATCTAACTACGCTCTCACTATACACAGAACGGTGTTTATTTACACAACAAAGTAGCCTGAATGTCCTGCTCTGTTAGCTTTCATAATAAAACACTCTGTTTGCCAAAAAGATGAGCAAAAGGTCTTAGCTTTTGCATCTAGAGTTTCCATTAACCTAGATATGGATTTCATGTAATTATTTTTGTCACAATCATGTTCCCTGAAGGATGTTTTTTTTAAAATCATTTTCTATCATTTCAATCAATTTATGAAAAATACAAAATAACCATGTCAAAATGAAATAAGTAAGAGCACAGGTCATAAGTAAAAGGGAAAATTACTTCTTGCTTAAAAGAATAATTTAGCCTAAATGCAAACTGGGGGTGGGGCTGTTTCTTAGAGAAGGGTAACCCAGGATATGACTCTGGTGGTATCTCTCGCTCTCACCAAAGGTACGACAGTCAGAACTTATGTCACCTTTTTTGGTCAAAAGCAAAGCGGCCGATGAGGAAGAAGGGGAAATGCTGATGTCAGAAGATTAAGTTCGACTGACCTCAAGTCTCAGCAAGGATAACCAGAAGATTCACTGACTCACTGCCTGATTTATCCACCAAATTTTACCAGCCAGGGAAAAAAACAGTCGGGTACATATCACAACTGTCCCTAAATTACTAAGAGCCATTCATGCTGACCCACTGACGGGGATTTGTCTCAGCTTGCATACATCTCTTAAAATAAGTGTTCTAATTTTAACTTGATAGAATCTCAAAAGTGACGTCCAGATCACAAGACATAGTTTGAACCCAAGCCAGCAATAATAGTGCTTATGTTAGCCGTTAAAATAATCCCTCTGACCTGGTGTTACCAAAAGATCAGATAGAATTTTCATGACTAGTTTAGCAGCTGAGAAATGCAGCCGGTAACGTGTGGATGAGACTACAGAACTGGTCACAGCAGAAAAGGAAATAATCCACGACAGTGCACACAGGAGCAATTTTAGTTCTCAGGAAGCTCTCTGTGCGCAATGTTCACTCAGGTACCAAGGAAGAGAGATGCAGCACTGCTGGTGCGAGCCCTCCCTGGGAAACACGGCAGCCATGCCAAACATCCTCTGCCCATCTCAGTGACTCACGTTCCGACCCGCGGCCGCTCAACTCTCGTACCTTCTCAGGCTCCCTCTTATACATGCACCTTTCCCCACAGCCAACCAGCCACCTCTCCTCTCTCACCAAAAACTTCCTCCTCTTACCCACTCACAGTCTAAATCGAGAGTCATAAACCCAAGTGCCCAAGGGGTGGGCTGGTCATGCAGAGAGTGGACATGGTGAGGGGGGTCCAAGGGGCAAGTGCTTTTCCTATCAGCAGAAGACAGCTGCTACCTAGCAGCAAACAACGGTGGCCTCCAGGGACCCACCCGGTTTTTCCTTGCCTTTCAAGCTAAATAACCCTCCCAACTATGTCCTGGAAATCACAACAACAACAGTACCAGTACTCAAACCCAGACTTTAAAAACCTCAACTTGGACCTAGTCAACTATGCCAACCTACCAGGTTGGCCTCCGGTCACAAAGTAGCAGGGAAACCCTCATGATGTCAGGCCACTAGGGAGACTTTCCTAGGGGTAATGGGTCATTCTTAGTCTCTCCGGGCTGACTGCTCGCTCATTCATTCATTCAGCCAAAAAAATACAGCCACCTACCTGCATCTGTGCCCACACAACCATCCTAGCTCTTATCTGAAGCCAACCTCTCCACTTGTGCGCTAGGACGCATCCCCTCTCACCTAGTCGAGGACGTCACTCAGCACGTCTCCCTCCAGATTTCTGCGCTACTAGTGCTCTCCCCCTCCCTCCTGGATTGTTCCCATCAATACAACGAACATGCTGTAACTTCTCCCATCTTTAAAAAACCACCCCCATCCCAGCCCACCTCTTGATCCTACACCCCCATCCAGCTACCAACACACTTCCCTCCTCCCTTTTAAAGAACATGCTTCAGAAGAGCTCCAATTCTCCACTCTCTTGGACCTGCAGCAATCAGGCTTTGTCCTCCACCACTCCAGCAGGGGTGCCCCTGGCCCGAGCCACCGGTGACCTCCACATTCTAGGTCCAGGGCCACCCCTCAGCTGTCCTCTTACCTGACCTATCACAGCATCTGACACAGAGGGATCCCTTCCCCTTCCTGAAACGTTTTCTTGCCTGGCTTGTGCAACACCTCACTTTGCTGGGTTTCCTCCTGCCTTTGCTGTTCTCGGTCTCTTGTTCCTGTTGGTCCACGTTTTCCTGTCCCAGGGCTCAGTCTCCAGGACTCTCTTCTATCATAACCACTCTCTTGGCTATATCATCTTGTCTCCCGGCTATAAATATCACTTATATGCTGACACTTCCATAGCTATGTCTCACCCAGTCTCTCTCCTAAACTCCCAACTCCTGTAGCTACTTACCTCTCCCACATTTTCACCAGGATGTTTAATACGCACCTCAAACTTAATACACCTGACACACCTCTGGTCAGTCCCTGCCCCTGCGAACCTGCTTCGCTCACAATCTTCCCCACCTCAGGAAACGGCAGCTCCCTTATTCCGCCTACTTAGGTCCCATACTGGTAACAATCATCTTTGACATTCTCCTCCCACATCCCACCAAAGGTCTGATTTTTCAAAAGAGCCTGGAAATCTGCATTTCATGTGAAATTGCCTCATTTTTAAGCATTAACAGCCGAGAAAAGAAAGAAAGAAAACTATGCAAGGAAAACAAAATATATCTGTGGGACAAACAGAGTCTGCGGCCCACCAGCCCGAGACCTCTGAGGAGGGTGCGTCTTCCACTCAATTCCCACGCTTCCCCGCCCACGAGCTCCCTCTCCTGCTGAGACGGCATCTCGCACGCCCAGTCCTGCCCATGAGAGGTCACTCCTCGTGCCCTGTGCCTCCTGTCAGACCAGCCTCTGAAGGCCGGGACGGCTCTGACGTGGAAGCTTCCCGCTTCGTGATGAGGACCCAGGTCTGAGGACAGATGACCCGATACAGGCTTAGAGGTGAAGTCAGAATGAACCGACGGCCATGCTGAGAAATGGGGCGCCTGGGGCCTGACGAGTATCACTGACACCCAGAAAGGAGAAAGAAGACATCCGTGAAACCACAGACTTGATTCTTCAACACTCAAACCACGGTGGGACGCGATCAACCTGCATTATTGCCAGGTTGATTAGACTACAACGTCCTCATTCATTTTTGTGGTCCTGGGTGAGCAGAATGTGAGGCGCCCTCTGCATGCTTCAGGCTGAACGAACAGTGACTGGACCCACAAATGGCTGAAAAAATAACAGCTACACAAACTGCAACTCCTCCGGGCTTTAGGTGAAGACGCAGGAGTGTGAAAAGAAATGAACACAGAAAACGTATGGCTTCAGTGACAATAGTCCCAAAGAGAGATTAAGCCAAGGGTGTCTCAGGGATCAAGGGAAAACAATCAAATCAGAAATACACAAGAACAACAGAAACTGGGCCACTAAAGGTTCAATTTCGCTCTTGGAAAGTATTGATTTTAAGGAGGTTTGATAAGGTCTAGTGAATAAGCCACATTCCTGGGAAAGAAATAATAGATATGAATATCCTCAGAAACGTTTAAAGCAGTAAACAAATGGAAAAAATATATTTTGGGTTTCTAGATCTAGTTTCTGAGATTCTACCAAGCCAGGTCTCAGATCATATTTAAACTCAAGTAAAAGAGTAAGTGAAAATATTTATTTGGAAATTATTTGGTAAATCAAGCTATGTAGTCAATCAATTTGACCAATTAATTCGTATGGCCGTTTGAGGCAATACCAGAGAATTCTTTACCTTTGCTTTAGGCCCATTTATATAGCATGATATGACATAAATGGCTTTTAGTCAGTGGATTTGACAGAAAGTAAAAATGGAACTAAATGGCTGATTTTAAAAAGGCTAATGAGGGCTTCCCTGGTGGCGCAGTGGTTGCGCGTCCGCCTGCCGATGCAGGGGAACCGGGTTCGCGCCCCGGTCCGGGAGGATCCCACGTGCCGCGGAGCGGCTGGGCCCGTGAGCCATGGCCGCTGAGCCTGCGCGTCCGGAGCCTGTGCTCCGCAACGGGAGAGGCCGCAACAGAGGGAGGCCCGCATACCACAGAAAAAAAAAAAAAAAAAAAGGCTAATGAGATTCTACCTAACATTATGCACAAGCCAGATTCTATGCTACATGGATAAAACAGGCCCTCCAGATGGAGAAAACATAAAGAAATGAATATTAACTTAAGAAGGGGCTATTTCCCAAACATTATGCTAGGCACTTTCAGAAATATCACTTCATTAAGAAATGCATTTATGAGCTTGTTTCTCAACACATGTATTACAAATTAACTGAAAAGTTACTAAGCCAAGCATTTTAGTTCTCAAATTAGGCTGTGTTAAATAAACAGGATCTTCTATTACAGAAAATATGACTGATTTTGTTTTTCAGAAGCTATGTTTGAGTATCCACTCAAAGGGCTAAAACTAGTAAGTGTGTTTTCCTTTGCGTTTTGTTCTGTCCAAATGGTATGTAGCTTTGGATATGCTACGTCCGCGGCTCTGATTCATATTAAATTTGATCCACGTCAGGCCATCCTTTAGCAGAAACTTCAGGTAACAGCAAGAGGCCACGCCGGTCTAAGATATCCAAGGAGCTGAGGCTCTGGGGCATCTAAAGACTGTCCTGGTGATCTCAGGGCACATGGCTGCTAGAAGCTGGTGAGGCAAATCCTCGACTCCTTCCGCGAAGCCTGGCAACCACTCCTCGGTCTCACTCTACCTGCCACCACCGGTGCTATCCTGGGCAAGGCCAGCACACCGCAGAGCCGCTCGGTCCTGGAGGCCGCCGAGGTGACCCTGAGCCCCACAGCGGGACTGTGAACTCACGCTGAGGCCCCGCAGCGCACGGGGCTCTTGGTTAAGGAGCCACGGCAGCCCAAATGTTCACGACCGTCTACTTCGGCTTAAAATTTTCGGTTAACTTGAATTTTATGTCAACTTGAAACAAAAAAGAAATGTAACCGTCTGCCTTTTCAGCCCTTCCCAACTGTAAGAGCAACGTAAGGAAAAATGTCTCTGGAGACAGCTATCTGCAAGAAAAACGAAAGGATTCTCTGGCAAAGGGAAGGGAAAAGGAGTTCTGTGATCCCGTTTCCACATTCCTAAATAGGCAGCAACGGGGTGAGGCCAAGGCATCGCGTTGAGAAGCTTCATGCCCACACTGTAAGGGCTGACACCCCCCAGGGCGAGCTGCACGGAGGCAGCCTTAGCTCCCGTCAGGCCACGCGCCAGCTGACGCGTAGCTAACGCTGGAGCTGCTCCCAACCCGCCAGCGCGTCAGCTACGCTACGGTTACGAGGCAGCACACCGAGCAGATTTCCAAAATTCGCGCTCATTTCCTGAGCCAGGAAGAAGAAACCATCCGAACCGTTTTGCCGGGCAATTCACTTAGAGGAGACAGAAACAACCGGGCTCGGGAGAGAGGGGGCCGAGGTTCCAGCAAATAAGTCTATCCTTGCCCCCAAAGAACTTAACTCGACTCCACCTGCTCCTTGTTCTTTGTCAACATAAAATACACGCAGGCAGGGTCTGTGCAGACCAGGCTATCACTAAAGGGACAATATGTTCAACTTTGGCAGTAAGGTGAACCTCAGAGAGAGTTCCAGTGAACCACAGGGGAAATGGGGCCACATGACATGAAAAACACGAACCTTTAAACTCTGCGTCAGCGCTATATGGGATCTGAGCCCAACAGGGAGGGTGTCAGATTCACGTCTCCCAGCACAGTCACCTCAGTACACAGGCTCGCTGGGCAGGCTTGAGTGGAAAGAGGGGTAGAAATGCTCACACCCCTAATGAGTCTATCTCCTCTGCATGCTCACCATTTTGTTTGCTCAGCTGAATCTAGTCAATTAAATTAAGCAACTGCCCTCTTATAGACTAATTCAGTTCTAGAAGGTCAAGCTACCACAGTCTGCAGGAAGGCTGTTCAAACGGGCAGGGTTAGTTATGAGGCAATAAGGATCATAAAGAATTTCAGGCCCATAGAGACTATTATACTTAGTGAAGTAAGTCAGACAGAGAAAAACAGATACTCTATGTCATCACTCATACGTGGACTCCAACACGATAACACAAATGAATCTATATCCAAAAGAGAAACAGACTCACAGACACAGAAAACAAGCTTATGGCTACCAAAGGGGAAAGGGGAGGTGGAGGGACAAATAGAAATTTAGGATTAACAGATACAAACTACTACACATCAAAAAGATTAGCAACAGGGATATACTGTATAGCACAGGGGTTTATACTCACTATCTTGTAATAACCTATATTGGAATACAATCTGCAAAAAAGGTAACTGAATCACTCTGCTGTACATCTGAAACTGAAAAAAAAAAAAAAAAAAAGAAAAAAAGAGTCAGGCCACACTTCCAAGCAAGACAGGCTTGTACTTTAGAAGGCCAAGGACCAGAGGAGAAAACAATGCTTCTCCTGTTCCATCCCTTGATAGTGAATCCCGTTCTGTTTGCTTTACACAGACCACAGCTGCTATGTCTGAGAGTCTGCCTGTTTTGTTCTGGAAAGGGAAGAGAATCAAGAGGCTGTACCATGTCAGAGACATATGCCAAGACAACAGGGAAGGAGGAGAGAACACAAGACACTTTCCTCCTTATCTGGGGGACGCTGACAGCATCTGCCCACAAAAGAACTGAAAAGGAAACATTTCTGCCACAAAGAGCCAGGCATGCTCGTTAACGGTGGGGCAAGAGAGGACTTAGGGTAATGAAATAGGAGGAGTGAGAGGCCCTTTGTCTTCTGCTCACTCAGCCGCGTGCCCACGCAGGATGGAGATCAGAGAGCCCAGCCCCACTCAGCGAAGAGCGTCACGGCTCAGGGCTGTGTCTCAGGATCCATCTGACAGCTTGGCCTCCGCTCACGAAACCTGAATCATCTTCTTGGTTCCACACAAATGAGTCAGAGGCTAAAGGACAGGGCCCAGGCCCTCACAGTGAGACAAGCGCTGTTACTAGGCTCTATCAGTTGCTGAATTAGAAATGCACCAGGAACGGTGCAAAATAAGCGCGCTGCCAAAAACAACATACGTCCACCGAGCATTTTATGTGTATGAACTCACTCCACCCTGACAGCCCGACGAGGAAGGGACTATTTCCCACCTCATCTTGCACGCCAGCAGACGTGAGGCCCAGAGCCTAAGCCACACGGTAGGGAAATGGCAGACTGAGGACACGTGCCCTGCCTCTCTGGCTGAGGGATCACTCGTATTGCTAGACCACCCCCCAGACAGAGAGGACCCATCACTTGCTACCTACTAAGGGTAGGCCAGGCTCTCTCCTTACCTCTTCACATCAATGCCTCACAATAACCTCTGGAGGACACCGAGGCAGAGGGTTCAGCAACAAGCCCAACGGCCACTACACTGCGAGTTCAGTAACTAGTGAGGATCCAGGAAGTGGCTTCTTCAGGATGTCAAGTGAGGCAGTCCAGCTCCCCAGGCCCCGCTACTGACCTTGACACCACACTGCTGCTAGCATCTTGTGTCATCTGCACCACAACCACGGAGGGAGCTGTTCGCACCCTCCCCGCACAGAGCTGAGGCTCAGCGGGCGGTATGAGGCAGAGGCTGAGTCTGTCCCCCGTCAGTGTTCTTGATCATGACACACAGATGACTCATCAGAGGGCCAGGCCCCCCCAGGAACCGAGGGGAACCTGTTCCCACAGGCAGCTAAGTGCCCTCTGGGCTACTCCAAACATAAAGTGATGAATAACATCAAGGCCTCTTCCCATTACAGCCAAGTTTCTTAACAAGAGAAAAGACTGCCCCCAAAGCCTTCACCTGTTATTGCCCAAAGAATGAGGAGGCACCCCAAAAATCTTAAACCCCAGCCCCCTGCCCTCACCGCCCCCCAAGACAGTTAAACCCTTTGCACTTACGCTTTAAATGCTGGGAGGTAGGAGTATATAGAAACGCTGCTTAGGTTATAAATAAATGGCAGGTGTTTTCTGATATCTGCTGTTGCCCAGCTGCTAAAAAACGTGTTCAGTAAACCCTGGTCCCCGCCTGGAAGAAAAAAATGCATTACAGTCACAGACTTCAAGGACGCGTCAACAATTTTATAGGAATATATAACTGTACCTTTACAAACAGGTACTAATTCCTTTTTTTTTTTTGGCCACGCCGCACGGCTTGTGGGATTTTAGTTCCCTGATCAGGGACCGAACTGGGCCCTCAGCAGGGAGAACACGGACTCCTAACCACCGGACCGCCAGAGAATTCCCACTAATTCTATTTTTAAAGTAATAAATTCCATGTTAGACCTCCTAAGGATATTTTAGCGGGTGGCCATTTCCCTAAGTTAATTCATTAGTTGGACAAATATTGGTTGAGCAGCTACTATGGGCCAGACACTGCACCAGGCGCCGGACAGTAAACCGTGAACAGCGACACGGTCATCATGTCTATGACGGTCCGGGTGGAGTAGGGGTGGGAGGCACTGCTACCAGCGAATCAAGAGTCAACGACACCATCGCAAATGGGGACGGGGGCAGTGAAGGAAAGTACCAGCTGCTACGAGGCACGTGCAAGTGGCCTGAGGCCAGGTCTGATGGGCCGGGAAGGCTTCTACAAGGAAGCTGTATTTAGGTCGAGATCTGAGGGGGACACAGGCGGGCTTGACAAATGCAGGTGGAGAGAAGGAGGGCAGATTATGCTCCAGGCAGAACACACAGCACCACAGACCTGAGGTGGGCAGCTACAGAAGGAAGACCTGGAAGGTGGCCTGGGTAAGTGGACCGCAGAGCGGGCCGGGGGTCGCCTGACACCAGGCGAGTCTCTGAGAGGCAGGCACCGACTAGACCACACTGGGCTCGGATTTTAGACTTCATCCCCAGTGAAAGATTTTAGACTTTATGTTAAGAGCAATGGGACAGAAAAAGAAGTCAAAAGCAAAAGAGGGCCAACTGGGATAACTCAGTTTGGGATAAACTCCGGAACTGCTTCCGGAGCCCCCAGCGTCGATGGAAGGCCAACGGACGGCAGGCCACGTCACCCCGGCACGCCCTCGTGCTGGCGACCACGCCTCCAGGCGGGTGGAGGTCAGTCCTCACTGGGCCAGGGTCAGGGTCGGCCACTACCACACTGCACAGAGCTTGCTCAGACCTGGGGGAAAGTGAGGACCACGGCCACTCGTTCAAAAGTAAAAACAATAAAAATCTAAACAGCTAAGTCTCTGACCTAAATCATAAATACACAAGTAAGCAAACAGTCACTAAACCACCTGAAAACACACTCCCCCATGTAGCCCACGTGCTTCCCGTCTTAGGCTTACGAGATTTCAGGAAACACGCACAGAACCAGTCTCCCGTGCAGCGGAAGAACAACTCGGGATCGTGGGTGTGTGTACATGTGTGTGTGGGTGTGTGTACATGTGTGTAGGGGGGCGGGTGACAGGCAAGGAGAATCCTGCTCTTTCAAAGTTATGAGGCTGGTATACCGCACAGTTACTTCCCTCCTTGGTCTGCTCTGCCCTGAGACCTAGTTTCCTTTCTAAACATACAGCAGGTCCAACTGGCTGTCATTATTATTTGGTTTTTCTTGGTTTTGAAAGAGACTTTAAAAATCTGGAGAGGTATTTCGTGTTTGGAACTAAGCAGTAAGATTGGGGCATTAGGTTTAAAGTCCAAATGTACCTTACCTATCCTCTGTGTAGCCCATCCTTTCCAAATACCCTCGATCAATGCTATGGATCAAAGGCATTCACTGAACAAATGTCCGTGGGGTGACCCTTCTGTATAAGGAGGCTCTGACAGGTCCACACTCCTCAAGGGACAAATAGCTCAACAGAGGATCAAGGTTTCACCCTTGAAAATTCTGAAGGACGATAAAGATGGCATCAGGATATGCTTTACTTGTTTAGCTATATAGAAGATTTTAGCTACACAGACAAATTAACGTATTTTGAGACATAAAGTATTAAAGCCAAAACACGACACCACTCATCAGAGGCTTACTTTGGATTCTATGAAGTCCCCCAGATGTGGGCACAGACACTGATGGCTGAGGTATAGAAGCATAAAGTCTTACTATAATAATTTCCTTTTACACACAAACATCAAAATAATGGTTGAGGAACTGTTCATAGCAGCTTCATACGTAGTAATGCAAAACTGGAAAGAGCCGAAGTGTCCCTCCACAGGTTTATGAGTGTGACACCTCCATACAACTGAATATTACTCAGCAATAAAGAGGAACAAATTATTGATACCGCAGCAACTTACATGGATCTCAAGAGAATTATGCTGAGTGAAAAACTCCCTTCCTGCAAGGTTACATACTGTTATGATTCCATTTGTACATCCTTCACATGACCATATTATGAAGACAGAGAACAGATCTGTGGCTGCCAGCAGTGAGGGAGGGGGAGAGGGAGAGTGGAGGCCACGGCTACAAAAGGGTAGCAAGAGGGACCCCTGTGATGGAACAGTTCTGTACCTTGATGGTGGTGGTGGTCACACCAATCTACACACGTGAAAAAACTGCATGGAAAACATATACACACGCACAGACACCAATGAATACACGTAAAACTGGTGAAGTCTGAATACGACTGGTGGGCTGTATCAACGTATCAATTTCTGTTGCAGAATTACAGTTATACAAGATGTTACCATTGCGGGAAACTGGGTGAAGGGTACATGGGGTCTCTCTATACTGTTTTTCACAACTGCATGTAAATCTACAATTCTCTCAAAATAAAAAGTTTCTTTAAAAGTCTGAGGATTAATGTAGCTAAAATGCAAAATACCATCAAGAACTGTTAGTCATTAGATTCTAGATTCCACAAGGACAGAGATTATGGCTCTTTTTGCTTACCACTGTAATTCTAGCAGATAGCAGAATGCCTTACAAATGGGTAAGTTATTTGTAGAATGAATGCAAGAACCATGAAGGTGTTGGTTAACAGCAGAAAAGTTGAAAACTTTAATATTCTACCACAGAGGAATGGTTAGTACACCGTGATACTCATCACTCACTGAATATTATTCAGCCATTAAAACCAGTGGGTTTGGGCTTCCCTGGTGGCGCAGTGGTTGAGAGTCCGCCTGCCGATGCAGGGGACACGGGTTCGTGCCCCGGTCCGGGAAGATCCCTCATGCCGC